>NC_006986.1:641729-960093 GCF_000165345.1 Cryptosporidium parvum Iowa II | reverse complement strand
GCCAGGAAGTCACTCAAAGGTAAGACAGTTTTTGGATGAGAGCAACCCAAAGAACCCATTCCTAGTTGTTTGGGATCCATCCAAGCTTTCTGCCTCATTGCAAGCTCCAACTGACATGAACCCAGTTCATGAACGTTTTAGAAAGGTTAAGAGTGGGGGGCACCAAATGTGGATCAGCTCCAAGTCAAGGAACACATTGGAAGTTCAAGGAAGAGCCTTGGATTTAGCATCAAGAGGTTATCGTGTATTTATTACTCCACCTATTACAATGATTCCAACTCCAGAGCATCCTGGTTTAGGAGGACTTTTACAGAGTAGCACTGGCGGCTCCTCTTCAATTGAAGGTAAATTATTGGTCGAAAAGGCTGCAGGATTTTGGCCAGTCAGTGCCATTAGATTTGCAGGTGGAGATTTGGTTGTTCAGGCTATTGGATGGCAAGGATCTAGAATGTTGCCACCCATGTTGGCTGAAAGTGTCCGTACTTTGCAGAGATTCAGACCACAAAGAATTATCATCCGCGATATTGCGGATACATACTGGCATTTGATTGGCCCATACAAGGCCTCCAAGATCCCAGGATATGTCTTACCAGAGAAGATTGTTTCCGGAATTCCAAGCTTCCCCACTCATCCTATTGAATCTGGAAAAGGACCATTTGAAAAAGCAAGCCGTTTCAGAAGACACGTTCCAACTGATGCACCATTATGGGGTAAATCTGCTACTTTAACTGGTCCAGTATTAATGCAACGCACTGATAGACATGGTGCTAGCGAATTAGGAAGAGTACTTCCAATCAAACCAAGTGGCTTGTTCAGAGATACTAACGAATGCTTGGCACTTCAACAGTATGGAAGGGAACCTTACAAGTTTGGATTACTTTCCACTATGGGATCTGGTAAATTGTATGATATGGCAGTTCGTGCTGCATCCAAATTAAGAGAAAGAGGCAGGTTTGCTTTTGTTGAGGATGCTTGCTTAGGATTAAGAATATTGATCACTATGTATGATGAGATGAGAAACGATGTTCAGTGTGCATCCGTTTTGAGAGCTACTGTTGCTTTGAGAAATGAAGTAGGATTAGATGAGTTCATTAGAAAGGAAATATGTTCAGGAATCTTCAAGATGCCATCATTACCAGCAGTTGATTTGAGACCTTTGAACTTGGCTTTAATGAACCCAACTGAGATTGCTGCTCATTATAACTTGAGATCCTTCCCAAAAGTTGCTCCATACACTTCAAGATTATTTGGGGCTGCTATCCATAAGTCAGAAGCTCTTCAGGAAGCCATTTCAGCATCCCCTCTCGCAAAAGGCGTTGATTCTAAGATTTATCGTGATGTTTGTTCTGAAGTTTCTTACACTTTACAAGAACTCAATCCATTCGAGAATTCCTCTGCTCAACAGTGCGCTGAGTCAATTAAGGCCGTTTTTGGTCTCCATGTACAAGAATGGGAGGATGTTGCAGATAATGTCTTGGTTGATATTTGCTCCAAATCTGGTTACAAATTATTGCCTTCAAGTGATTTATCAACTACAAAGATCTACGGATTTGCTGAGATCAGAGAGATTTTCTTATTAGAGAAAGATCATGCCATTCATAGACCTTATTCACTCGAGGATTCAGTTATCTTCGAATCCAAGGTTAAAGCACACAGTGCATGGTGTAAAGCTACTACTCCAGAAGGCAAATGTGTTGCAACTGACTTGGCAAAGAAATGCGATGGATTATCGGTTCCTTTGGTTAATCGTTCCCAATTATTTGCTTACTTCTCTGAGCAAATCCTTAATAAGATGGTTAAGGGATCAACCATTCCAATCTACACAAACACTATCTGTGGTATTTTCTCAGCAGTTTCAGCATTTTCTGATGATGAACAAACCATTTCAGATACTTTATCTAAACGATTAGGTTCAGTTTTCCCTGTATTTGCTGATAATCAGGCATTAGTTACATGGAAAGGATTCTTATCGCACGAAAAGAAGATTTTGAAGATTAAGAATTTAGCTTCAATTTACCAATTATATTCAAAGCCAATGAAATACTTAAGCGCTTCAGACCAATCTTTGGTTGCAGAACATGAGAGTGAGGGAAATTACAAGCCAAAGACATCCTCTGCACAAAAGGATGAAGAAAGTTTTTCTGATTCAACAGTTGCTACTGAGGGTGATGAAGGGTCTGAGGAAGAGCAAGAATAAATATTGTCATATATCGTTAAAATAAGAATCTCCTGATCATTTATTTGTAACTTTAGACATCATTTGCTAAAGTATAATACAAAGTAACCTAAAGCTTATTTTAAATACTAATGTATGAATTTAAATCAGTGAAGAAGTGGATAGGGTTACAGGGCTACTCCTTTATTTATCAACTTTAATAGTCCTATATATCTCTTATACTAAAAGGGATGGGTGGTATAATTACCCCGTTAATAACAGGAAATCTATTATTTCAGACTTATTTTAGAATTCTAATAATTCCCAAAATTGAATCTTTTTGTCGTGTTCATTTTCTCCTGAAATAAAAAAATATCTATCAGCTCATATAAATACAAATTGAGATAAACAGAAATAGACTTTTTGTGATTTAAAGAACACTTAGTGGTTTCTAGCCCTAAAGTTACTTTAGAGGATAATGTGGCTACTAAAATTTCGTACCTCTTTACTTAGCTTTTCCTTGATTCGCAACAGCCTCCATCTTAGCCTTGAGTTCTTCCTCGCTAATCAAATAGTATTTCTTTGTCACCTTGAGATAATCGTCAAGCTCCAATACAAGTGGACATGCTGTGGGAATATTAACCTCAAGAATTTGTTCTGGTGTCATTCCTTCTAGCAAGTAGAGAAGAGCTCTAAGGGAATTCCCATGAGCAGAAACTAGGACAGATTTTCCTGACATGATTGAAGGAGCAATTACGTCCTCGAAATACGGCTTAACTCTTTCAACGGTATCCTTCAAACATTCTGTTGTTGGTAAGCATGAGGGACAGATACCCTTATAGATCAACTCATTTCCTGGCCATCTTGGATCAGACTTTTCAAGAACTGGAGGAGGAACATCAAAACTTCTTCTCCAAATCTTGACTTGGTCCTCTCCAAACTTGGAGGCAGTTTCAGACTTATTGAGCCCTTGCAAAGCTCCGTAATGTCTTTCGTTTAATCTCCAGTGGTTAATAATTGGGCAATTAATATTACCTAGTTCCTTTAAGACAGTCCATGTAGTCATAATAGCCCTCTTTAATACTGAAGTGTAAACTACATCGAATTTGAAGCCTTTCTCTAAAAGCATTCTTCCTGCCTCAATTGCCTCGCTTACTCCTTGCTCACTGAGGCTAACATCTGTCCAACCAGTAAACCTATTTTCTTTGTTCCACTCACTTTCACCATGACGAATCAATGTTAGCTTGTAAGTCATCTTTTCTTGCAATAAGGATTTACCTAAATCAATACTTCTGAGAAAAAACTTAAAATTAATCAAATAGATCAAAAAAGATAGAAATGTTTAGATATAATTAGATTATTCCACATACCCATTAATCCTCACTCGGGAATTAACGTAATAATGTATCTTAATGGAAATAACATGCTGGGGAAGGCGCCAAAGTTTCCTTTAATGATTTATTAAGTTAAAGAATGGAAAGTTAAAGAGGATGAAAATTGAGAAAAGTTGGACAATATTTGAGTTATAGATAAGATATATGAAAATGATTTGTTTTAAATGCTTTAGGTTCTACTTAATATTTTTTGATTATTAATTTATTTCTGTTACCGTACCTATAAGAATTGATTAGTTGCAGAACATAGTATTGATATTCCGATACTACTAACTGTAAAATGGGGTTTCAAAAAAAAAAAAAATGGAGCATTGTTCTTTTATTAGAATGAGAAATTTTCAGTTATTTAATTTAATTCACTTTTTTTTTTCTTAAAAGTAATTGGGGTAGCGGGACAGTTATATTTTCTCTTTGGCATAACCGGACATTACCCAACAGGAAAGTTACCGATAGAGGAAAAAAATTCCATGAGTAATAATGTTAATTTAAACACCAAAGTTTGCGAGGATGGAGATGTATTGGAGGATATCTTAGTTGCTCTAGAGAATGATAAAATTGTAAGTTCCATCAACAATAAGGAAGTAGCAAATACAATTAAGAGAGAGAAATATGTCAATAAAAGCGTACCTTATATGAGTAATCCATTTTTCCATGAGTTGATGAGAGGCAAAGAAAATAAACTAAGTGATCTTGACCGAGAAATACCAGCTCACTTATTAGCAAGAATTGCACAAAAAAGAGAATCAGCACCAGAACTATGGAAGAAATTATGGACAGAAAAGAGGATTTCTGACGTAATAAAGAATTGTGGTGAAGAAGAGATTCCAACAATGGAGAAGATTTTTGTCTCTTGTATTGTGGGAGAAGAAACCACCATAGTTTCACCGGAGCAATATTCTTCAGTTTCTGATTGGTCATATTACATTTGGTGGTTATTTTCAAGACGACCAGAGATTTCAAAGATCTCTCCAAAGCTTCCAGGGCATGTAGTGACAGCAGTAGCATCAATGGAGTGGAGACTTCTACCTAAAGTTAGGCCAGACATTCTGAATTTATTTATCTCAAAGGTGAATACATACAAGTCCTCAAACCCCCCTCCAAAAGCAAATGACAAGGGTATCACTCAGAGAGATTATTTCAGGAAATTGATGAAAGAATTGAGGTCAGGGTTAGAAAACAATTTTAGTGAATGGTTATTGCCTTTTCTTAGATCAAAGAAGATTCAGATTGAAGGTTTTGGACAAAGTTCAACGAAACATGGTAACTCAAATTCTATTAAGGGATCTGAGCTGATCAAAGAGTCAATGCCAGTTGAGAATATTCCCAAATTGATTTGCCGTGATATTGATAGATCTCTTGTGAAAAAGAAAGGACATGCAAATTTGGCCCCTACTCATTTATTTCCACATTTTAATTCCTCGGATTGTTGCTTGCAGAATCAAATATATCAAAACGTTTACGTAGAAGAGTATTCAAATTTGGCTTGGTCAATGTTAAATACACTGCCAAAGATTGATTTTAAGATTGGAATTCGTGTACAGTTTGTATATAATCCTGAAGGATTAAACGATGAGTTGTATTGGGTAAATGGAGAGATTGAATCAATTTCAACAGAAACTGGAGAAATCATTTTAAAGTCAATTTCTTCAATGGAAGGAATCACTCCAGTTTCTATTTCAACTTCTCTTCTGAACTTTCTTCCTCCTTCAATCCCCACTTTTGAAGTTAAGAAAGATTGGTGGAGACTTATTCCTACAGAATCTACAAATAGCGACTTTTCTAAGGGTTCAGTAGTTGTCTATAAGTCTGGTGGCTCAGATATGAAGCTTCTGGATGGGGTTTTAGTTGATGTTGTAGGTGAAAATACTAAAAGAATAAAAATTAAGAGATTAATTGATGGAAAGTGTGAAGAAGTGAGTTCTGATGCAGTTTTAAACCGTATTCCGTATGACATACATCCATTTGATGGTAAATATGATACTGAAAGTTCACTTTCTTCATGGACTTGGTGTATTCCGAGGCATTTCCAAGGAGAGAATTCCAAGGGATCAAAAGGAAAGCTATTGCTATGGTTTGTTTCAGGAGAAATTAACATGATAAGTGACGACCCACTTCTATGCGTATCTATTCAACCAGATATTCCGTTTAATCACGGCTATATTTGGGGACCATTACCTATTACATGCTTTATTGATGTCATAAATCCAAATGGAGGAAACTTAGAACAAGGCTACAATTTCCAAGACATAGATTCTATTTTAGATACACCTCTAAGTTTGCTAGTTTAAAGCAGATAACATTCATAGAGAACTATAATATTGTTTTTTTGTTGAAATCACAAATATTATTATTTTTTCAAATTTTTAATTACTTTCGACTGCATACGTGTGATTCTTTTTTGAGATTTACTGCTGCCATTATTTTTTCTTATTTGCTATAATATAGTTCAAAAATTTCCCGCCTAAACTGGAAAATTAATTAGAAATAGAGATTGTCTAGAAAAGAGTATCAATAACGTGTAAAATTGGTGTGTATATTTAAGTATTCCAGAAAATCAGTAATGTGAAGTAAATTCTGGAGATTCCCACCAGGTTACTTGTTCATAGCAAATACCATAAGATTATATATTTGTTAAAGTTTTAAAAATGAATTTTAATACAAATGTGGTCCCTCTTCCCATTGCGGATTGTAGTATGTATTCATCCACACTACTTAATGAAAATGGGGAGTTTAGTCCTGAAAAGTTGCGAAAAGAACTTTTAAGGGCTAATGAAGCCATATTGTCATTAGGACAACATAAACGTGAAGGCAAACAGATTAAGAGTCGATTTGGAGAGAAACCTCCAGATTTTGATGAAAGTGCAAGAAAAGGATCAAGTTCTTCGGCTTCTGGCGGATTTACCGACCAAATTGTTGATGAAACATCTCCTTATGAGGATGATTATGACCCATTTTCAGACCCAGTATGTATAGGAGATCAAGTAAGTGGGAGCCCTGTTGGCCAATTTCCCTCTACTAGTAGGTTTACAAATTCTAAGTATTCCCGCGAGCTAGATTCCACTGGAGCTGTTAATTCAGGTAAACTACAAACTTCAAATGCAGTTTTACCCGATGATACACATTTAGCAAGCACTGTACCAAAAGATTATTTGGCACAAAATAAGTTGGTTGCAATACTTGATCTAGATAATACACTTCTTCATGCCTATAACTCAACCAAAATTGGTTGTAATATTAACCTAGAAGACTTTATTAGTTCTTCTGGAGACCCAGAAATGTATAAGTTTGTTCTACCACAGGATTTGAATACACCTTACTATTTAAAACTTAGACCAGGTGTAAGAGAGTTCTTGAATACTATTGCTCCTTATTATATTATGGGAATTTGCACTAATGCAACAAGAGAATATGCAGATGTAATTAGAGCAGTTTTAGATCCTCAGAGGGATAAATTTGGAGATAGAATTGTTGCTAGAGAAAGTGTTGATGGACGTGATACACAAAAAGACTTTAGAAAGATTTGCGTTGATGTAGAGACACGCGCTATTGTATTACTCGATGACCGTTCGGATGTTTGGGACAGCTCATTAGAAAGTCAAGTTGTTAAAGCTCAGACTTATGAATACTTTGAGCAACGTAAGGATGCTTTAAAATCTCATTACCCCTCACTATCTTCCGGAGCGAATTCAATTTCAGCGAATTCAAGCGCTCCTGGTGACATTCTCTCTGCTGCACTGTCCTCATTATCCAATGCCAGCGGTGGCAATAGTATTGCAGACTATGATCGCCATTTGGACTATTTAATTCGTGTTTTCAAAGAGCTTCATACAAGATTCTTCCAAAACCCTGAAACTGCATGTGTTGGAGATATTTTAAAGAAGATGAGAAGCGAGATACTTGAGAACTGCATCGTTTGTTTTACTGGATTCTTGAAGGCTGATGAGAAGCCTATTGTTAAAGGCCTCCCCTCTAATTGGGGAGATTCACAGGCTGACGCAGAATCAGCAGCTATTAGGCTAGGTGCTGGTATTGAGGAGAATTTAGAACCTCTAGCTACACATCTAGTTGTTCAAAAGACAAATACTGCCAAGTTCCACCAAGCAAAAAATAATCCAAATGTTAAAATTGTTCATACACTCTGGTTATGGGCATGTGATGGACAATGGCAACGTGTATCAGAAGATCTTTTTGAAGGAGAGTCTCTATCTGATAAGTTTAACCAATCAACAGTTTTAAGACCTTGGAATGTGCACTGGGAAATCCTTGCTCAAAAAGAGGGTAAAACTGGGATTAATTCCTTAAAGTTTAGGCTTACATCAGACCCTAGTTCAAACACTTATTTAAAGGAGTACCAACACCCTGCTGCATGGAGGCAGAGCTGTGGAGCTCGTATTTGGTCCCCACGCGAAGTGGTAACTTTGGTATTTACTTAATAGTGAAGAAGCATAGAATATAAATATAATTAGTCTGTATTTTTTCTTAATCTAATAATCCAATTTCTGTTTGTTTTTTTTATTCTAAATAGTTACCGCAAAATCAAGACTAAATGGCCACGTCAATGAAAAACTATCCAAAAGAACAAATATGAATGTAGAGAGGATCTTGACAAGGATAGCAAGAGGAGGACTCCTTTTAGGTGCAATCGGAACAATCCCAATGTCATTTATGTTTAATGTGGATGGGGGTGAGAAAGCTATAATGTTCAATAGGTTTGGAGGGGGGGTCTCTCCCAAAGCAATTTCAGAAGGTACCCACTTCTTCCTCCCATGGTTCCAGGTACCTTTTATATATGATGTTAGAGTTAAGCCAAAGGTAATTAACACCACGACTGGGACTAAAGACTTACAGATGGTTAACCTCTCTCTCAGGCTTTTATTTAAGCCATGCACTGAGTTCCTTCCAAGGCTACATCAAAATTTGGGTCCAGATTATGATGAAAAGGTACTTCCCTCAGTAGGGAATGAGATCCTTAAGGCTGTGGTTGCAAAATACGACGCTGAAAGCCTCCTTACTCAGAGGGAAAAGGTTAGCAGAGAAATAAGGGAGTCAATCATGCAAAGAACAAAACAATTTGACATTATTATGGAGGACGTGGCAATTACCCATCTAACTTATGGAAAAGAGTTTGAAAAAGCGATTGAAGAGAAACAAGTTGCACAACAGGATGCTGAGAGAGTCAAGTTTGTGGTGCAAAAGGCTGAGTATGAAAAACAAGCTGCAATCATTAGAGCTTCTGGAGAGGCTCAGGCGGCAGAAATGATTTCAAAGGCTGTGTCCAACTCAGGGTGGGGGATTGTAGATGTAAGGAGGTTGGATGGAGCCAGGGACATAATTGAGAATCTAAGCAAGTCCGACAGAGTGACATTAATCCAAGGAGACCAACAACACTTGCATTTTAGAGTCTAGAAATGTGAGTCTAGTTGAATTAAACCGGAGATTTTAGTCAGCTATGGAAATCTTAAATCTCCAAATAAGACTAGGCTTAGCAAAATCAATAGTTTCTTTTTGAAGATGTTATATTTGGCGGGAAAATCCTATCATTGCAAGTACCTCACATTGGTAAAAATTAATTAGATTGCTTTAATTCAAATTTTCCACTTTTTACCATACATATCAGGGGGAAAGAGCTGAATAAAGCAAATGGAGAATCATGCTACTTATGAATATCACCACTATGGACACTTGGAGGGTTCTGGTCCATACCCTGGGGTTGGTAGTATAAGCCAACCTCAAGGGTTTGGGAGTAATCACAAAATCACTCCTCCAAGAGGCGGAACCTCGGTATGTTTTGGTTTTGGAGGTTTTTTAGTCCTATGCTATGCAAATAACTCTTCACAGATTTTGAGTATAAGTAGGACTTTGAGGGAAAGGGTTTCCACTCCAGACTTAAAGGCTAGCATTAGACACGAGGCCAAAACCAGCGTAGGGCGGAATCAGCTTTCTCAAGAAGATAAATCAAGAATAAATGCATTTTTAAGCTCTGAGAAGGCCAAGATGAGCTCTCTCCAAGGGTCTCGAGACTATTTAGGGGGATTTCGTAGGAGCTGTCTTTTTGAGTTGCTCTCTTTGAGTGTGGGCCGTGGTTATATCGTAAGTAATCCTTCAGACTACGATACACTATTTGCTGGAATTAAGTCTTTTCCAGAGCTTGGAGTGTGGAGGTGTTGTTGTGAGGCTAATGGCAAGCCTATAGAATTTGTATCGAGTCGTTCTTTGTTAGGTTTATTTTGTGGGACTTTTGGAGTTTCCAGAACCCTGGAAATGCATAGACAAGGAAGAGTAGAGCCTAATAACAGCTTAAAGTTGGAGATTTCTTGGAGCGATAGGTTTGCTCTGAGTGGGTTTTGTGGAGAGAGGGAGTTAAGTTGCTGCTACCTCGATTATCTCAAATCCTGCAAAGAGGAATCTCAGACAAGCTCTATCCGCTCTGGGCTGGAGTGTAAATGCTTCGAGGGGATTTTAGAGGCACTTTATCTTAGTATTGCTCAGAAAGCAGAACACTTTGAGGTTAGCGATAAAGTACTTGAACTATGGCCTCATTATGTCTATTCCTTGGTCTCAAGTCTTGGAGCCTCTCATGCAGGGTCCAGGAACCTTTTGGCATCCATTTCAAATGGACTTTTATCTGACATTATGGATCAAAAGTCTAGTCTGACGCACGATGAAAAGGTTTTTGGTTGGCAGTTTTGCTCTCTAATTTTGGGAGAGTACAGAGAAATTACAACAGGGTTAAATTCTTTTAATTTGGAGACTTACATCACCTGTATGGATATTGTAGCTCTTCTTTTCCATGTGGCAAGTAAAAGTAGTTCCGGTATTGTTTCAAGCCAAGATTCTGTATTAAGCAGGTACTCATCATCTCTTTACTTTACGGAGCTTGGATGTTTTGAGAGGTCAGAATTTTACATTGATTGTATATCTCCCTATTTGTCCAAGGGTGTTGGCTCTATAAGGAGTAATTTAAGCAAAGAGTGCGAATTCCTCAAGATTAGGATCCAAGAGCGGAACATGAACCTTAGCAGAAGTAGCACTAATATGGGGGCCAGTAAGACTCCAGAATTTGCAACTGAGAGCTATTTAACAGAAAGCCAAGTTTCAACTGGAACAAAGAACTCTTCTTGGATAGTGGGTTGGATCTCAGATAATATTAAAAAGGCCATTGGTACAGAAGAAGATCGTTGGCCTGGAGTAGAAAATACATTTTACTTCGACAAAGAGATCAACCAATGGTGCCAAAGGGGGCCTGACGGCAAAAGAATTACTAACGAGACTCCCAAAGTTGATGGGTCAAGTCTTTTAACTTCTGGAGGTGAAGGCAATGGAGGGCTACAAGCCTCTCAGACACTAACAGCACCTCCCCCCCCTCCTCCTCCTCCTCCTCCCTCCTCACAAGGGATAACATCGAACAAAGGAGCCAACGCGAACGGAGGAATTAGGTCTAGATATGTAGATATTTTTCAAAGTAAAAAATAATGTTCTAGAGTAAAACTAGTTGAATTAGAGTACAAGTATATAAGTGCCACTATGTTCTAATTAGAGGATCTGTTCGAGCATAAGCTACATTTGCTTTCCTGCTTTAATGACCTCATCCACAAGCAGTAGCTGCTGTGCAAGGGTGGGAGCAATGCTAAGGATTTGCCTCTTGACGCAGTAATTATCCAAAATCCCCTCAGTAAGCGGATAAAACTCTTCACCTGTAGTAAGGTCAATTCCTAAAGGTTGCTTAGAATCCTCAATTTTATCTAGGATATTAAGGGTAGTCTCTTGTTGGTCAAGACCTGCATTCTCAGCGAGAGTCTTTGGGATAGCGAGGAGAGCGTCTGCAAATATATCCAGACCGAATTTTGCCTTTCCATTTGCAGATTTACGGGCCTCTTTGAGTGCGTTGTAAGCTCTGAACTCGAAAGCTCCGGCTCCTGGTATGACACAACCATCGTCAATTACATTTTTAATTGCTCTCAGACCATCTCTGATTGCGTCCTTAACTTGAGCTATGCTATGATCGTTTGGGCCAGTTACCAAAACGCAGCAACTCTTACAATCCTTAAGATCCTCAACAAAGGTAAACTTATCGTCCCCAATACTTCTCTCATAGACATGATTAGCCCATCCCAAGTCTTCAATAGACAAATCCTCAACTGAATTCATTGCATTGCCTCCACAAGCTAGAGTAAGTCTCTCCATATTTCTTCTCTTTACGCGTCTTAGAGCTAGAATACCTTCTTGAGCAAACATACTAAGAGATGGTGGATCTATACCCTTTTGGTTAAGGACTACAAATGAGCTGTTTGGATTTTGCTCACAGACTCTGCGCTTCAAGTCTATAATGCTTTTGACTTTCTCGTCGGTGAATGCTCTCTCTGCCTCAACCAAGCGCTCCCTTTGCTCAGCAGACGAATATTTGAAAGATGAAGTAACTTCACTATTCTCATATTCCAAAGAAACGTTTAGAGTTAAGATGAAGCAGTTTTTTAATTCTTTTGGCATATCTGGATGCCTTGCTCCGTGGTCCATAACCATACCACGAACTAATCTAGTCTCAGAAGTCAAGCCATGTTTCATTGGAAGAATCTCTATCATATGAAGATCAACTGGGAGATTAGAATCCTCATTAGTGATAATCTGAATAGCATCAGTTAAAATATCGGCCAAACTTTCTGCCAAAGCATTAGAGAGTTTTGTTTTCAAGGAAGTTCTTGCAATACACCTCAAAGTCTCCCTATCACCTTTCTCAACAGGAACTCTCATATCATCCAATAGCTTCATTAAAGCAGATCTTCCCAAATCTATCCCTTCGCATAAAAGTTGAGGATGGACAGATTCTGTAACATAGCGTTCTGCTTGACGGAGCATTTCTCCGATAATTATTACAATAGAGGTGGTACCATCTCCGGATATATCGTCCTGAGCAGTTGCAGCTCTTGCAATCATTGAAGCTGTTGGATGTTGGATTTGCATCTCATTCAATAAGATACATCCATCCTTAGTAACCTTAATTTGGCCACCTCCACCTACTAACATCTTCAGGGTTCCCTTTGGGCCCAAGTTTGTCTTGATTACCTTTTGGAGGCCCTTTGCTGCATGACAATTAGCAGCAAAGGCAGCCGATTTTCTCAAAACATCTGCTTTTGGATTCAGTACTGATACTGATGACATTTTGTCTCAATCTTGTAGTTATATCCTTCCCTATCACGCCAGTCTCAGCTAAAGTAAGCCAAAATACGTATTCTAACAGTACTTTGATAAGGTCTAACTAATAATAAATAAGGGAATTTATTATTAATCAACTTTTTTGTATCCCACAAAAAGAAATTTTCCTTTTTAATTTTTAATATATACACCGGTATAGCGCCGGTATACAAATTCGCAGTTCAAGTAATACGCGTCTCGCGGAAAATAAAAATCAAGGAGAATTGCTGTATTTGGAAGATGGGGAATCTGACAGTGGCCAAGGCTGCTTTTATAGTAATTGGGCTTTCCTTATTATTTAATGCCCACTTATACGTTTTAAAAGGTATGTGTTCTATCCACTTTCCCCTTGGACAAAATTATCTGATTTGCTTAACTTGCTTACTTTAGGGAATAAATTTGGAGATATTTTTTTCTCTTATATTCACGAGAATATGTATATCAGGATCTTTGGGGGGGTTTTAACTCTCTTCCAGACTTATAGCTTATTGCTAGCTTCTCTGAAACCTATTTCAACACAGAAAATTCACGATCCATTTGCTCCCCACCTTACAAAATGTTTTGACCCTTCGAAGATTTCCCTAGCACCGTTAGGATCTGGGAGGAACAGACTCATCAAGGAGCTTGAGGAATCAGATACTTTCTGTTCGTATCTGAGGGACCCTCCCCGAATAGAATCCTAGCTTTCAATAATTATATATATATATATATTATTTGTGTAAATGTTCTGATTCTCTACGACATGTGACATAGATGAAAGAATTAGTAAACGCTTGAATCCTAGTACATAATCGTTAAATTCCTAACTATCTCAATAGATTAAAGATCTAGATGCGCTTAGTCAGCCATCACTTCATGGAGCCTGTCCTCCCATGATAATATTGTTAATGGGGATAAAAACAAGCTTAACCGAGTAACCAATGAATCCCATCAGGAAGAAACCAACAGTACAGGCATATGCAACATTTCTAAACTCTAAATATTTAAAAATTAATGAGGAATTTGTATTAATACTTGCGGAAAAACGGTTTCTTATACAGTTAACTTACCTTTAGCATCAGGCTTTGTACAACGTCTCACAAGACGGATACTGTCCAAGGCAAACTCTTGAGCACTCTGAAATACATAACCAGCTGGATTTGATTTATCCTGAAGAAAATCTGGAACTCCCATATTTAAGAAAATCAATGCTTAAAAATAACTCAAAAAATGAAGATTTCTAGCACCAATTATAGTGTTAGGGTTTTTAGAGTCTGCCCACAAGACGAAATAGGCGGCACAATCCTATAACTTTAAATTAATTCGTGTAGGAAAAAATAAATAATTAATCAATAGAGGGGGGGGAGGGGTGAGTTTTATTGAGAAGAATAATAATAATAAAACAAATAATGCAAAAATATAAATATTATCACTTTCAGCAGTTAGTTATATAGAATAGGACATGTAGTATAAGGTCTGTTTACTATGAAAGGAAAAAGTTTTGAGTATATTAACTTTAGCTAAAATTGTTATAATTTCTCTTCTAGGCACTTCTTTTCTTCCTGATTGATTAGAATTTCGCCTACCAATTTTAAAATCTGAAAAATATCTTCTTCTGAAAACCTTTTTTCGCAGTCTGGAATAATGCAATGTAATTCTACCTGTTTCTTTGGCCTAATGTCAATAATTTGCATAACTTCCTGTTGCGATAAGTCATATTTTGAATAAAGAGCCTCAGCCAAAGAAAAGAATTCCTTTTGTGGTATTAAATGAACAGAGTGAAATGACTCTAAATACCATTTCAGACTTTTTTTGAAGAATACGAGAGATGGTGTCTCAAACTCTTTATCTATTTCGTCATAGTCAGTTTTAGAAACTGCCTCATAAACCTCAGATGAGCTTAATGGAACCCAAGTTGACAATTTAGGCTTCATTAATCCAATACTAAAATATTGTAAATTAATGTAAGTTAATAGTCAATAAATAGTCCCGCGCAAACGAAAATATTTTTCTTGAATTTAAGGAAAAAAAATGTATATATAAATATATATACATATATAGAATAACACGTTTATTACCTTTGCTACAAAACTCATTCATGATTATGCTTAAATGCATGTAATCACCTCCTAACTAGTAGGATTATTTTTCTAGCCCACTACTCCTACGAGCTCTACAAACATCCTACGTTGTTTCTAATCATTCTTATTCACAGAATATATATGGGCGGAAATACTCGCAAAGCCTTGTTTTAAATATGACAAGAACACACCGACATGCATATAAACCCGTCGATTTATTCTGACATTATCTATTTTTTCTTCCCCTCTTTTCCTCCCTCTCGAATTTCATTACAAGTAATAAACCAGTTTGCGCGCCGGCAACATTAGACGGATTGCTTTAATAAAAATTATTATCTTTATAAAGATTATCAGTGGTGAATTTGGCACTAATATATAAATAGAACAGGATCAGTGAGTTTAGTCTGTCAATTATAAGGTGGTAATAGCATGATAAGTTTACTGGAGGACCCACACGTTAAATCGTGTGATGAGATCCTTCGACATTATAATGTAGATTGTGATGTAGGCCTTTCAAATGGGCAAGTAGAACAATATACTCAATTATTTGGCAAGAACTCGTTGGAAGAACCTGAGAAAACATCCTATTGGGCATTAATATTGGCTCAGTTTGACGATTTACTTGTTAGAATCTTGTTGGGTGCTGCCTTGATGTCATTCTTCTTCGCGTTAATTGGTGATAACGCATATGAAGAGGGTATTTCAGCGTTTATTGAGCCAATTGTAATACTATTTATCCTAGTTCTTAACGCATTTGTGGGAGTTTGGCAAGAATCTAATGCAGAAAGTGCTTTGGAAGCTTTGAAGAAGCTTCAACCAAAGCTCGCAGAGGTATTAAGATGTGGTATATGGAGCGAAATTACAGCTGAAGATCTTGTACCAGGAGATATTGTTAGAGTTCGAGTTGGAGATCGCGTTCCTGCTGATCTTCGTGTTATTAAGCTTCTGACTTCTTCTTTAAGGGTTGAGCAAAGTCAACTTACTGGAGAATCTACTGGAGTATTAAAGGATTCCAATTCCCTGGACATATCAAAGAGAAATATTGAAATCCAATCGAAAACTAATATCTTATACTCTTCAACGACTATAGTTCATGGATCTTGCATTGCATGCGTTGTCTCTACAGGAATGCAAACTGAGATCGGAGCAATTCAATCTGCTGTTCAAAAGGCTTCTGAGAGCACTGAAGACACTCCTTTAGGAAAGAAGATTGATGAGTTTGGAGAAATTCTCAGTAAAGTTATTGCTGTGATTTGTCTCATTGTTTGGGTTATCAATTTTAGAAATTTCCAAGATCCTGCTCATGGATCCACAATCAATGGTGCAATCTACTACTTAAAAATTGCAGTGGCTTTAGCTGTTGCTGCTATCCCAGAGGGACTTCCAGCAGTAATTACCACATGTCTAGCCCTTGGAACAAGAAAGATGGCTCAAAGAAATGCAATTGTTAGACGTCTTCCATCTGTTGAGACATTGGGATGCACAACCGTTATATGCAGTGATAAAACTGGTACTCTTACAACTTCAGAAATGTGTTGTGTACAATTTTTTGTCCCAAGAAGTTTTATCTCAATTGACAAATATACTGTTGAAGGTCATTCATACACTCCAATTGGAGCTATTTGGATGAGTGATGGCGTTAAGACACCAAAAGAATTTGAGAACATTACAGCAGAAGATATCAATCTTCAATGGATGGCAAAGTGTCTAGCTCTCTGTAACACTTCCCAACTCAATCTTGTTGAAGATAAATTCAAAATTCAAGGTGAGCCCACAGAAGGTGCTTTAAGAGTTTTAGTTGAGAAGCTTGGATGCCCTGATATTAGACTAAACCAGAAATATCAAAACAAAGAAGGCTCAAGGACATCAAAAACTTCAAGCATTTTTAACGACTACTGGTGTACAGGTGTAAATCTAATCACAACATTGGAGTTCCATAGAGACCGAAAGTCCATGAGTGTTTTATGTAGAGATACTGGCAATGTTAATGTACAATTGGTTACACATAGAAGTTCTGGAGAAACTGATACATATGAGAATTCAAATGTATTATATGTTAAAGGTGCTCCCGAGGGTATTCTTGATAGGTGTAGTTCCTTTATGATGCCTGATGGTACTATTGAACCAATAACTGATTCATTCAAGTCACTAGTCCTAGATAAAGTTGTTAATATGGCTGATAATGTACTTAGAACTCTAGCATGTGCAGTAAAGGTTGATAATCTTGGTGAATTAAGTACTTATAATGGCCAGCCAAAGTCTAAAGGAGCTGCTCTTCTAAGCGACCCTTCTAATTTTGTCAATATTGAGAAAGATCTCTGTTTTATCGGTGTTATGGGGATCTACGACCCTCCAAGACCTGGAGTAAAGAATGCAATCCAGAGATGCCAGAAAGCAGGAATCAGAGTATTCATGATTACTGGAGATAATCGAAATACAGCCGAGGCAATTGCATCCTCTATTGGAATATTAAGAGGATCAAAAGAAGAGTGGGATATTTCAAACTTCATCAATGAAAATAGCAATCATTTCTCAAGCTCTTCCACAATTCCAAGCACCATAGGAGCATTTATGTTAGAGGAAAATAATATTTCTAATGGCCATATGAATTCTGACAAGAGAAATTTGCTTCGTACTGGTAGCGAGGTTCTCAAAGCTCAGTTTACTAGGTACTGTTCACTAACAGGAAGGGAATTTGAAGAACTTTCCGAAGCAGATAAGCTTAAAGTATTGAAAGAGTCTTACGGAGTTGTTTTTAGCAGAACAGAGCCACGCCATAAACAAGTCATTGTTCAACTTTTAAGTGAGCTGGGCGAAATCACTGCAATGACAGGAGATGGTGTAAACGATGCTCCAGCATTAAAGCAAGCAGATATTGGTATTTCGATGGGAATTACTGGAACTGATGTTGCAAAAGAAGCCAGTGATATGGTTTTGGCTGATGATAATTTTGAGACAATTGTTGCTGCGGTTGAGCAGGGAAGATCTATATATATGAATATGAAGGCATTCATTAGGTATCTTATCTCATCAAATATAGGAGAGGTTGCATCCATTTTCCTGACTGCTGCTTTAGGGATTCCAGAAGGCCTTGCCCCAGTACAGCTCCTATGGGTAAATTTAGTAACAGATGGTCTTCCTGCAACAGCTTTAGGTTTTAACCCTCCAGATCCACGCGTTATGAGGAGACCTCCGAGACGAAAGGATGATAATTTGATTTCAGCATGGGTATTCGTTCGTTTTTTGATTATTGGACTTTATGTTGGAATAGCAACTGTTGGGATTTTTGTTTGGTGGTATGTTTGGGGAATAGATCCCTCAGATGGAAATACCTTAGTTAGCTTCTCGCAGTTGAGTAATTGGGCAAAGTGCAACACATGGATAGGTTTCTCAAGTAATTCTGTCTTTGGTTCCACACAATCAGAGCCATGTACTTATTTCTCTATAGGTAAGAAGAAAGCCAGTACCCTATCACTAACAGTTTTGGTAGTCATAGAGATGCTGAACGCCTTGAACGCATTGAGTGAAGACAACTCTCTACTCCAAGTGCCTCCATGGGCCAATCCTTTACTTCTCATTGCGATTTTGATTTCAGTGTTTGTCCATCTAGTGATACTCTACGTGCCTCCAATCTCAGTCATATTCAATGTTGTTCCACTCACTATGATTGACTGGTTAGCAGTACTAATTTGTTCTTTGCCAGTTATTTTGATAGATGAAGTTCTCAAAGCGTTTTCAAGAGGATATAACCAAATTGTGGACTTCCCAGAGCAAACAAGCTCCATAAATTCAAAGGAGAGTGGAAAGAAGATGAATTGATGCTTTTGGGGGATTGCAAATGTACTCAATGAATCGATTTGCTGCTGTTTTGAAATGTTCAGAAAAGACTCTGAAGCGAACTGTTGTATGTATACAAGGAATAGCGATTATTCAATACAAACTTTCTACGAGCCCCAAATTAATGTAGGTTCAACACATATGAGACCGTCATCTTCAAATAGTAATGGAAAGGGTTCTCAATACTATGCACTAGAATGTTTGTAACAAAGATTTCATTGAATTTGTGGTCCTCCAAATCCTAGTAATGCAAAAAATAAAAATAAAAATAATTGTCTATTTCTAATTTTTCTACTAAGTTATTTTTTTCTAGTTATAGAAATCCTCTCATGATATTTTCCTTCGCAGATGCAAACGCCTGGTTAAATGCTGTGTTTTCCAAGGCTTTGCTTCCCTGCATCTGAGCTCTTTGGCAAACTGCTCCAGCCTCAGTCTCAAACAAGATCCCACTGCTATCGGTTACTTCATCGAAAATTAAATGTACGGTGTCCAGAGACTCAAATAGGCCCTTCTTAGATAATTGTCCTCTACAATAATGCAATTAATAATCTCAAAATTAATTTCGAATTTTATCATTAAACTTACGGAATTATTATAGATAAGGAATTATATATACAGTTTAATACATCGAAGAGTATAAGTTCATTTTCTGACGGAGAAGAAACAATATATATTGAAAAATCGCCAGCAAATCTGACCAAGCAAAGCATTTCACCAACAAACAATGCTTCTGCCTCGGTCTTCCCAGAAAGCTTCTGCCCTTTTGAGTGTAGCTGATCTTCGAACTGCCGTTGAGCAGCATGATCTGCCAGTCCTATGTTTTCTAAATTTCCATAATACCTGGACGCTATTCTGTTCCCATCTGTATCCAGTAAAATGCACCCTACTATCGAATCAAACATTTTTAGAAGTTATTCTTGGCCCACATTATTTTATTCTCAGCTAAGCAGCGGCAACTTCTGGCGCCAAATCGGAATTCAAACTAGATTTCAATACCTTCAATTAATAATAAGAATTAAATGGCAAGTTCTAAATAGAAACAACCCAATTCTGATAAAACTACAAATGACAGTAGTATGAGTATAACTAGATCAATTTGAGAAGAAATAACAACGTATAGAGCAATAAATATGATGTGTGGCTAAATTAGGCTTAGGTATTAACTACATTAGCATTAAATAAAGAGATTCTTGCTATTATTCTGGAGATAATCCAAAACTTTAATTTTTAAGGTCTGTAGGCCTTTTATTTCTTGTTTTAATTTAATTACAACTTTTAGATTCATTCGCATAGTAGAATTAATTTATGTGGCGCTAGACATAACATATTGCAAGCAAAAAAAAAAGAACACAAAAAGAGGGATAATTCAGAAAACGAATCTGAACACTAAAAATTTGGGATATTTCAGGAGAATTTTTCCCAATTTTGAACCATAACTGCTTAGGTGACAGTAAGATGGATGATTAGATTATTTTGTTTATGAGTTTCTATCTCCAAAATGAAAATACGGGAGTGGATGAGGAGCTGGGGATTTCATGGACAGTTCACTTAGAGCCAGCCGAGGAAATTGAAGATGTTATTAACCTGTCGAACTTCAGGAGACTTGAAGATCCTGAGGCTCAGGCAAATATTACATTCGCAAATGCCTTTTCAGCCGAGCCATGTGAAGGATCTACTACCCATAATAATAATCAAGAATATCAAGTAATAACTGAGAATGGTGAAGCCGATAATAGGATAATGCTCGCGATTGCGGTAAACATACTTATTATGGTCACAATATTTGGCATATTCACCACAATTCTTGTTCAATTGGTAAGAGATTGGGGAAACAAATGCGATAGACAGCTAAAAACTTGGTGTATTGTTTGGCTATCTCGTTTCTTGTTAACCTCAGTTATTAGATCAATGACAATAATCATCTCAAAAGTATATCAGACTCAGTCACCTTTTATACTGGTTCTCATTGTAAATGTTTTACATATATTTGGCATAGCATGGTGGTTTTATGGGATTAATTTAATATATTCAAATCCACCAGAATTAACGTGTAGAAAGAACTATTCTATCGCATTATTCCTGTTCTGGTTCCAGTTTGTCCAAATTTTTGTACCTATTTTACTCCCGATCATACTATGTGTGCTTATTCTCTATATTCTACACAGAAATGGAATTCGAACGGAAAAGAAGAATGTTCCAGAGGAATTATTGTGCAAAATTCAGGCAATTCCTTTCGTTGAACATATTAGAAACTTAAACAATAGTGCTCATGTCACAATTTTCGACGAAAATCAGTCTGTCGTTGAAACACAACATTATCCAGGTAGCAAATCTGAAACGCGGCTTAACGTCATGCAAGATGATAGTACTCCTAGTTTTAATAAAGAAAAAAGTATCACAATCAGTAAATCCTGTCCAATCTGTGTGCAGGAGATTGAAGATGATGCAACTATTAGAGTACTTCCATGTGATTCTAGGCACATCTTTCACTTAGAGTGCATCGACGGATGGTTTAAACAGAATTGTGTTTGTCCAATTTGTAGGTCAGATATAGTTCAAATTCTAAATGAGACTCAAGCTAAGTGATTTTTAATCAGCTCTTCCCATCTCCTCCAAACTTCTGTACTATGTTTAGGACTTACATTTAGTACTATTTTATATTATTTTCGCTTATTCAACCAACTTTATTCAATCTTGCCTGAATTTCCTCTTTTTTAAGTTCCCCACTTTTAGGCGCCTTTTCTTGAGATTATGAGTGTTAAAGTTTTCATTTTATAATATGCGTCCAAGCTCTAATAGTAACGCCTCAAATGGGAAATGTCTCCCATTTTCGTGCTTGTTTATTCTTCAAATCCTAGTTGCTCTTGCAACCATCACTTGGGTTATCGTGAATGTATTGTTTTTTGTGAACACCAATAATAATGTAAGCAAAGCATTCAACGAGAAACTGTTTAAAGAATCATATGGGTGGGAGATCGTGGATATCGGTCGTAAATTTGAACCTGAAATGCCCACAAGTGAATTTCAAGAAAGAAAATTGGTCAGCAAAGATTTTGAAACAAACGAGTATCCCAATTCATACCCTTGGAAGATGCACGGAGATCTAGGATTTTTACCAAATGGTGAGAGGGCCTGGACCCCGTCGCCACCTCCTCCAAAAGATCTTAATATTGTTGCTGTGCTTTCCCAAGGAGGTGGATTCAACTTGAATTTGTCAGATTCTCTTCCATTGGATAGGAATGTCTCAGATTATCGTGATCTACAATGCAAATTGATTAGCTATGATATCAGCAAAATGGACACTATTTCAGTAATTATAGTTTTCTATAACGAGCCATTTTCAACCCTAATGAGATCCGTGCATTCAGTCCTAAATAGGACTCCTCCATCTCTCTTAGATGAAATTATTCTTGTAGATGATGGTAGTAACAGTGAGCATATCAAGGTAGGAGGGAATAACCTACTTGTAAATTATATTAGCACCTTACCAAAGGTCCGTTTGATTAGAAATGCAAAGAGGTCTGGAATTGTTGGTGCCCGTCTTGCAGGAATTAACGCATGTAAATCTCCAATTTTTGTTATTTTAGACAGTCATATAGAAGTCCAACCTGTTTGGGCTGAGCCAATAGTAAAAAGAATTCAGGAGGACCCAAGGAGAATTGTAATGCCTCAAATTGATTCAATAGATAGTGAGACATTTGAATTTGTCAACGGTGGGATTGGCTGCACTCTTGGATTCTTATGGAAGTTGATTGAGCATGCTTTCCCTCAGCAAATCTCTCCAGACCCTAGGAGGAGATATGCAAAAAACTATGATTATGTTTCTTCCCCTACCATGGCTGGAGGTTTGCTTGCTGCAAATGTGGCATTCTTCAAGCAGATTGGGTCTTATGATCCCCAATTCGAATATTGGGGAACAGAGAATCTCGAACTTTCATTCAGAGTTTGGATGTGTGGTGGTTTTATTGAATGCGCACCTTGTAGTAGAGTTTTCCATGTATTCAGAAAAGGTGGAGTTGGCTATTCCTCTCCTTCGCATGCTGTTTTAAAGAATAAATTACGTACACTTTATTTATGGATGGATGAGTTTGGGGATTTGGCTTGGAGAGTTATGGGAAGGCCTAGAGTTGACACTGGTCCTTTAGATGAAAGAATCAAGCTTAGAGAGAGGCTACGTTGCAACTCTTTCAAGTGGTTCTTAGAAAATGTCAATCCAGAGGCTGAAGTTAAGTCAATAGATGACGTTCCATATATAGGAAATATTAAGAATATCGGTTCTAATTTATGTATTGATACCGACGGTTTTAATAATCCCGGTGGGAAGGTTAAGCTTTGGAGTTGTCATACCGGTGAAACTCAGAACTTTATGTACTTTAAAACCTCAAAGCACTGGATGGTCACAATCAATGACGAGTCGTGTATTACTGAGAAATTTAAGCTGGACTGGTGTAATGAGCACTCCTACCATTGGGACGTGGAAATAATATCCAAGAGTCCTCTGACAGCTTTGATCAAGCGTAGTAACTCATGTATCACAGCAGTGGATAACCAACTTAAGCTCACACCTTGTGAGACAAACAATAAGTTCCAGCAATGGGAAATCGAGTCTTATGATTTGAGTAAGAGAGTCCTTCCCTCTCCAGAGAATCTCCTTAAAAAGAAAGGATTTAGAGGTACTAGCGATTATAACTAGTTTAGGATTATATTAGGTAGCTTTTTCAAGGCAGATTATAGTTTAATCAATATATTAAAGCACTATTCTTTAAAAGTTAACTAAGTACTATATTTATGTATCTCAGCAGTCTATTTTCATGCTTATGCTCATATAATAGAAATTATTAAAGTAGTATCGTCACTATAATTCTCTACAGATGCCCTAAATCTCCAGGCTTCGGAAGAAAGGGAGTTTGCCAATTCAGTTACTTCTTCTTGTGTAGGGCGCTGGTTGTTTGAAGGGAAATCTTCTCCAGAAGACTCTGGCTCCTTCCAAATAAGATTCTTCATAATCTTGTACCCAACTTCTTCCTCAGAAATAGAGTCCCAGATCCCATCTGATGCAACTACAATTGCCCACTTGTCTTCAGATTCACAAGAATTATTATTTGATTCAAGCTTGATACTTGCCATGTCAGGCTTGCAAATAACTCCAAACTGCGAGCCAGCTTTGTCTCCAAAGGATCTACTCATAGCAATACCATGCTCACGGATCCTGGTGGTAGATTTGTTTAGCCAAGGCGTGGAGTAGACAGTAATAGATGCCCCACAATCAGTAATTCTACTGAGCTCATCTGGCCTGTTGGGGACATGGTCAGAAGTTGTCCACCATGAAATAGAAGGCTCACAGGAATTTGTTGTAGAATCCTTATCTAAAGAATCTAAACCTTTATAGATAGGCTTTGTGAACTTGTATATAACAACTCTGGAGTCTCCCACCCATGCAATGTGAGCTTCGTTAAAGATTCTAACACAAACAGCAGCTGTACATCCACTCCACATTGAGATTCCGTACCTTAATTCAGAGAGCTGAAGGTCCATGTTGTGGAATAGAACTATGAAGAAGTTCTTAATTTGTTGTCTTGTGGGAGGAGTAATGTTATTGGAGAGGTTTCCAACATAAGAGGACAAAAGCTGTGTAATTGAAGAGGTAAATTTGTTCGATACAAATTCTGCAATGACGTCACCATGGGGTCCGTGACCATCGAAAACAGCATATGCAGATGCATTTGGACCGAGATCAATGATCAAGGACTTATCCTGGTTCTCAGTGACTACAGTTGGTTTATATCCTTTAATGGTAACCCCTCCAGTGACTGGGGGAGACAAATTCAGAGTTGGAAAGCGATCTCCAGCCAAGGATTGCCCATTTCCTCTAACATCAGGGGCAAATTTCTGCGAGAATTCGTAGCTTCTGTGAGGAATTTGCATTCCAATATTGTTCTGAAACGAGTTAGGATGCATTACTTGTGGTTGTACGCCAGGACTAAAGGTATTTAAGCGCACAATATTACGGTCAAATGCACGAGGGTCAACGTGATTGAGAGGAATTTGCTTTGAATTGGAATATTGATTTGGAGCCATCGAATTAAAACCAGCTTGATTTCCAGCAAATCCCACGTGCCGTTCGTTGGCCGCTCCAAACTGACTTTGTTGGCTTTGAAACTGAAAAGCATGTTGTTGCATCATGTATTGCGGAGGCATCACCTGAGGCTGAATTGGGTACTGTGCTTGATTCTGGAATACATTGTTTCTTACCATTCCTTGAATTGCCGGATTATTCCCAGAATGTAGAAATCCAGAATGAGTATTAATAGAGTTAAAACTATACTCAGAGTGTAGTGGAACATTCATACTTGAATATGGCATCTGAGAAAAGGAAGATAACCTTTGAGGAGCAGCAGAGATATTCAGGGAAGATGTCATAGACTTTGTAGCGAAACCAAATCTATCAGGCTGATTCAAATGAGTATTTGTTGTTTGGAAAGCATTTAGTGGGGTCGACATGCTCGGTGCAGATAACGTTCTCATCCCTCTTGAAAAATCAAAATTAAGATGTGAGTTCTCGCTAGTCAGATGCATTGAAACCTGGGGACTTACACCTCCATTTGTAAATGTTTCCTGCTCTTTAAAAGAACGTGGGTACCTCATTACATATCCAGGTCTTGTTAATATAGAGGATGCTGGCGCCCTTAAAGGAAGGGATGCAGAGTTCATTGCAAACAAAAGTTATGATCAATATTGCAGGCCAGATTCATACAAAAATTCAATATATTATTGATAAATAAGCTAGCTTCTTTCTCAGTTTACTAATTTGATTAAAATTCATTAAAGTACGTGGACATGGCGCCAGCTGTGAGCGGTATGGGACTGTTCCTATAGAATATTTCAATTATTGCGAGAAAATGCAATAAAATTGATGGCCAGATGTTTACACAACACGACTTCATACCTGGTCATGATTCCTCGGAGGAGGCGAATTTGCTGAGCCATAGAGCAGTTTATCGACCAGCAGTGGACAGCAACTCTTTACTAGTAGACTATTTGGATTCTGGGATTTATAATAACAAAAAAAAGAGCTGCTTTACTCTAAGTAACAGCAATCCGCTGGATATTAGGACGATTGGATTTCCATTTGAACTAAATAAGTACAGAAGTGACTTGATATGCACTCAACAAGCCCGTGTATCATTACGAGCAAGAGCACCATGTGTAACAATTGAATGGTATCCTGGGGGAAGAAGGTTGGTTGTAGGTACTGTCGGGGGTGAGCTAACTCTTTGGAATGGGACATATTTTTCATTTGAGGATCTCAAGAGTGTTCCATCAGGACAGGGAGCTGTTTTGGCTTTGAACTTTTCAAAACAAGATGACTTTATTGCATGTGGAGACGGAAGTGGGAATATTGTTTTGTTAACCCCTTCTTTAGCACCAATTGCATCATTCAGACAATTTTTAGGTCATGTTGTTAGAGATGTTACAATTTCTCCCACTGGAAACAAAGTTGTAGCAGCAGCAGAAAATGTACACCCTATAATAATTGATGTTGGCTCTCAGAAAATTGAAAGCTCACTAACTTCAAGAGGATACGATATAACTTGTGCACAGTGGCATCCAATTAAAGGACTCATTGCAACAGGCTCTCAAACATATCAGCTTCACCTTTGGGACCCCAGAACTGCTAATGCTATTGGAACTATTTTTGGTCATAGACACACCGTCGTACGAATTAAATGGAGCTCTTCAGGTCAAATGCTTGCTTCTTCAGGAAAGGACGGTGCGTTAAAAATTTGGGATATTAGACAGTTGTCAAAGCCAATAACAACTTACAGAACAAAATGTGATGCAGTAAGTATTTCTTGGCATCCAGAAGTTGAGTCTCTAATGGCTGTTGGATTTTTCGATGGCGACATCGCTTATTATAATATAGATGTTAATTTCGGAAATCCACTCGGATTAATTCCTTCAGCGCACCAAGGAGCTGTTTGGGGAGTTGCATGGCATCCACTCGGGCACTTGGTTGTTTCTAGTGGTCAAGACTCAAGACTTAAAATATGGTCTAGAAATTTGTGTGGGAGTCCTGGAACTATAAATGAGCATGAAATACTACCTCAATTATCGCTTCCACGGCAGAATCCTACTAATACTAAATGAGGATGTAATGTTTATAATTAATTTCTTAGTTTTATAATTTTTTTTTAACAACTTTCATGTTATCCCATTTGCAATTATTACAAATTAGATGCGCGCCAATTCATTTTTGACAAATTAATAACCATTCACAAAGATAATAATACAAAGTTGGATATTGGAACCAAAGTTTAGTTTTATCATTGAGAAGAGATTATATCTTCAATATTAATTAATCTATGCATGTTTTACTTGAGTTTTAACCGAATCCAATGTCAACTTTGTATTTAGAAGCTGCCAAAGTATTGAACAAGATAGAGAAGAAGAATGTTGGAATTCGTTCAGTAATTTATTCTGAAAAACAAAATAAGTGTAATATTAGGAAACTAAGCGCGCTTGTTCATGGAGTTAGTGGGAAAAGAAAGGAGCTTGAACTCATTCTTCAAAAAAGCCATTTATTAGAGGATTCAAACATCAACCAAATTTCAAATTATTGGCTATTACTAGTGTTAGCTTATGAACAGCTATTTGGGAATTTGAAGATTCAGGGTGGAGGGGCCCTAGCAAGGTTGGTTCGGAAAAATAAAGATAAGCTTTACGAATGTTTTTCTAAGGAGTATCCAGATCTAATCAATCAAGTTAAACATTCTAAAGTTTATGAGCAAATTCCAAGGTATCTGAGGGTAAACACTACTATTGAAAGCACTGAATCAGTATTGAACTCTATATTGGATCAGGTTAAACAGACAAATCAATTTGCAAATGATGATATTCAAAATTATATTTGGATTGATAAACATATAAAAAATGTGATTGCATGTAAACATGAGGTTGCCAAACTACTATGCTTAGATAGGATTCCAAGCAGTAATGAGCTCATTAAAACATCCAAAGTAGTTTTACAGGACAAAGGAAGTTGCTTTTCTGCCATATGCGCAAAGATCACTCCGGGAGATTTTGTATTAGACGCTTGTTCTGCCCCTGGAAGCAAATCACTACATATTATTGACATGTTGAATAAAAGAGGACGCCTAGTTGCCTTAGATAAAGATTCAACTAGAATCAAAACTTTGATTAAACGGATATCAGAAGTTCCATATCTAGCTGGACCTTTTGTTTATAAAAAGAAGAATTTTGTAACGATTCAAATTGAAGATATTTCAGATGAATGCTTATTAGGTGAAATAGGCTGTATATTTTTGGATAAGGAGTCAAAACTTATTCGAAATAATAAATTAATAATGATTGATTATTTGGATAATTTTAAACCACCTGATCTACTTATTCATGTTGCAAAGTGTGACTTTTTGAGTCTAACACCAACTGCTGAAGATCATCTTTTACCTTGGTATCACTATAAAAACACCATATCCAATTTACGTGTAATTGTTTTAGATCCTTCCTGTTCAGGGAGCGGATTACCTCAACATGGTAAAGTTGAAAGTGTAAATATTGAAAAGAGGCTTAAAAGTTTATCAGAGTTTCAAACTAAAATGTTAATTCATTCTTTATCATCGTTTCAATCAGTTGAGACTGTTTGTTATTCAACTTGCTCAATCTTCACAGAGGAAAATGAACAAGTTGTCTTGAATTCCCTTGAAAAGTGTAAAAATAGTGGCAATTTACAATTTTCACTAGAAATTGCGCTTGAAAACTGGGAAAACCCTAATAGATCATATCAAGATTCTTCTTTTGGAGAAATCTACAAGAAGTGCATATTCGTAAATTCAGAAACCCATAATTGTAGGGGATTTTTTCTCGCTAAATTTGTAAAAAATTCATCTAGATAGGTTTATAGATATATTAAACACCTAATTTATTAAAAATCATAGCTAATGGATAATATAGGAAAATTAATTTATTGTACGCATTTAATTAATAACCAATTTTAGTCTGCACACACTTTTTACATGTGTATAAATAAAATAATTTCAACGAAAATTTGGGAAAGGCAATTATTGTATTATATTTGGGGCAAAACAAAATGAGGAATGCATTCCCTCTCGGGCTGGCAATATGTTATTTGATGTTGAAAGTTGCATTGACTACTTTTGTTTTTGGGTCAAAAGAAGAGTTTACAACACTACCTAGAGAATTAATAAACTCTTGGTTGGAAGAAAATGAATATGCTGGATTATATGGAAAATCAGATATTTTTTCAATTGTAATAATACCAGACTGTGAAGATAATGAATTGATTGATGTTACAATAAATAGTATACTTTTGACTGCAAATCGAAATTTACTTCACGAAATAATAATTATTTCAAATGATTGTCGAGACTCTGGAAAAGATATTAAAAGTCATTTGGGTGAGAAATTCTTGGATAAACCTTTGATTAAAATAATTGAGACTGAACTACAAGAATTAGGAGAATTACAGAATCTTGGAGCAAACAATTCAACTGGGGAAATCATTTTATTTGTTCCATCTGCAACTCTTTTTCCAAAAAATTGGATGTCACCAATAATGAGGAGTTTAAGTGATAATTATAAATCAATAATAGTTCCAAGATTTAAAAAATTGAATAAAGACAAATGGACATTTTCGAATAATGATCCTGTATATTCACCAAAAATGATGTTCACAAAAGAATTTGAATTAACAAATATCCATACATTAGATAATAAAGTTCCAATGTTCTATTCAAAAATCTTTGCAATAACAAAATCATGGTGGTTAAATATATCAAAACTTTCAGATCCAACAATTAACCTGATATTCAAAACGAGTATTAACTTTGATATTTCTCTAAGATCATGGAATTGTGGTGGGCGAGTAGCTCAGATAGCAGAACTGTCATTTGGTGTAACTAAGGTAAAAATTCCACAACCTTCGTTAGAAATAAGACAAGTTCTATTGGAATCTTGGATAGATGAGCCAACCAAGCAGATGATTATGAATAATAGTGAGAAGCTGGCTAACTATATGAAACTATCATCAGGATTATTTGAGGTATTGATAAATAAACGTAAGGAACTCATTAAAGAGTATGAATGTGACCAAAAGTTAATATTTACTTCAAAATTTTATAATGAGTTGAGCGAATTTGGACTAATAGAATATCCAAGAAGTCAAATAGTTTTTAGTGGTAATGGTAAATGCTTCACTTTAATTGGGAACGAGAAAAAAAGTGGAGAAAAGAATTTCGAGTTAAAGTTATCAGAATGTAAACCAAATGAAAATGCACAAATATTCTACATTGACAATGAAAGTAAGTTTATCTAGAATTAGTATTTTCCCACAATTGTTAACACTCATCCTTAGGAAGTATCGTTCGACATATATATTCAAATACCTGTCTAAGCGTAGTCCACGACATCAAAGATCCCGAACCCGAAAATAAGAAAATAGTTCTAGTAGAATGCGACCAGAATAATATATTTACCCATATAGAGTACTGGAAGAAACGCTTTATTTTTGGGTCCTACTGTTTTCAGCCAGGGGGGGGAGGTGATGAAATTTACTTAACTAAATGTTTAGGCGAAAATCAAAATTCGAAGCAATTGCAGTACTTTTTCAACGAATCTGAAAAATAAAAACAAGATTGATTTTATATTTTGAACATATACTTTAATCTTCAATAGGCTGAGGCAGTATTCTAAAGCCCAAGTTAACATATTTTTTAATTATAGATTTTATGGCACGTTGGCGCCACAGCGCTAAACTAGACGGAAATAATTTTATTAAATATTGTAAACTGTGACATTTTGGTAAGAAAATAGAGGAGAAAAATAAGTCTGTGAATAAGTTTGTTGGATAGATTTGGCCATAGTTATATTTTTATGAGAATTTTACTGAATCTATCAGCTTTATAGTTTTGAATGATGGCTGAAGTTAAGGATGATTTTAAGTTTGGAAATTCCAGTAAATACAGACGACATAGTTCATTATCTAGTCTAAAAGGCCTCAAGGACAAAAAGTTGAAAAGCAAGTTAAGTTTGCAGCAAAAAATATTCCACACAGCATCAGAGAGGCTAGCCAATAGTGAGATACTTTTACCTGAAACACCAGGCTTTCTTGAGACTGAGGGTTTAGAGAAGAGTTTTTCAATAACTCAAAATGAGTTGGGTGAAAACATTAGTATAGGGGCAATAAACAAGCGTTTTTCCTTAGACTTGTCCTCCGGACCTTATTCTATAAATTATTCCAGAAATGGAAATCAATTATTAATGGGTGGGAGAAAAGGGCATATTTCAATGCTTGACATATCGAATGGAGCTCCCAATATCCTACTTGAACTGCCTTTAGAGGCTGAACAAATCAATGATGTACACTTTCTTCATGATCATACATTATTTGCTATAGCACAAAAGAAGTATATTTATATTTATGATCGTGAAGGAATAGAAATTCATTGTATACGTGATCATGTAACGTCGCCTTATAAATTGGATTTTCTTCCCTATCACTTTCTACTTTGCAGTATTGGAGAGTTTGGAGAGCTTAGATATCAGGATGTCTCCACTGGCCAAGTTGCAGCCTTACATAAAACAGGTAGGGGGCCTTGCCATATTATGAAACATAATCAATTTAATGGAGTAATACATTTAGGGCACAGCGATGGAGTTGTTTCTCTTTGGACACCAAATGTATCAACTCCAGTAATGGAAATATTTGCACAAAAAGGTGGACTTACTGCCTTGGATATAAGCAATAATAGCTTGATTACAGCAGGTAATGATAACTCTTGGAAGGTTTGGGATATACGAAAGTGCTCTGAGTATACTCCTTTATATATCTATAAGTCTTTTGGAAGCTCAGTAAGGTCCGTTTCAATTTCTGGTACTGGATTAGTAGCTTTGGGCTTTGGTAGTCACATTCAAATATGGAAAGATTTACATTCAAAGTCAAAGCAAAAAATGCCTTATATTACTCATAACCATCCTGCAGTCCGTGTTTCTGAAGTTGAATTCCAGCCTTGGAATGATGTTTTATGCATTGGGCATACTCACGGCATTGAAACTATAATTGCTCCTGGTGCTGGATATGCAAACTTTGACTCTAGAGAATGTAACATTTTCGAAACATCCAAACAGAGAAGAAACAGAGAAGTTAGGATGTTGCTAGAAAAGCTTCCTGCCTCAACCATTACACTGTATCCTGATCTTATTGGTAAGGTTAACAAAACTCCTCGTGCAGTCGAGGACTTAGAAGAAAACACACAAGGTGAGAATAAGACTAAAAAGAAAAAGAACAAAAAGCGGGGAAGGTCTAAAATAACCAACGTCCTCAAAAATAAGCAAATTGCCTATGCAAGTACGGTTAGAAGCAAGGCTAGTAAAATTGCAACTCAAGGAAGGGAAATGAAGCAAAATTCGCAAAAAGCTGGCTTCAACTCACCAACTAGAACGGCCAAAGCATCTAAGAAAACTGTTACTAGAAATGCACTAGAAAGATTTAAATCATTCTAGTAGTTTCTATTTCAAACTATACAACTAAGTAATTATATAATATATACATTTATACTAGCAGTTAGCGTAATGTAGGAAAACTTCAAATCTATATAAGTTTAAGTTTCAAAATAGTTTGTAAAGACTAATATAACTTTATAAATTACTATTTTCTTGCAACCATAAAATTAATCTAGTGTGTAAGTAAACTATTAATAGATAATTTATACTGCGACATATATGTCTGTGAAGACGAGGAACTGTGAATGGCATTTCTGCCAACTTGTGGCGCCAAACCAAGTGGGGCCTTATTGTGTGGAATAAATAATTAATAAAAATTGATTTAAAGGATCCGTTGTACTAATGTTGAAAGGGCAATTTTGATATATTATTCAGGATATAAAAACAAAGTACATAAACTTTGGATTACTCCTTTTTGATAAAGCTCATACATCAGGCTTTGAATTATTGCTTTGAAGTAATGAGGTTTGGTTCAAAAGGAAGTGGGATTTCTGTGTTGATAGAGTCAACAACATCGTCTGGAGAATCTCATGGGTTATATGATTATGAGAAAAAAACAAAGTTTAATCAGACTCTATCGATAGATAATACGCAATGTTCATATATCATTTTTATAGAAAATGAGACCGGGCAACTCATTGTCCAGCCAGAATTGGATGAAACTATGAAGCTTTGTAACAATTTGGACCAGGAATCAGATCAGAATATGAAGCATGGAATAAATAGAACAATAATAAGTAATATTCAGGACTTTGGCAAGGAGTTTGTGCCAATACTTAGGCTATATTTATTTAAGAACTCCTGGTTTGTAGAAGTTATTAAAGATATTAATAGGCAATTAAGAACATCGAGTCTTCATTGTTCTCAATATTCATCAGCATCTGGTCATGGTACAGGCGCTTGCCTCAATCCTCTCCCAAAGTCTAGTTCAAGTAAAGGAAGAAGTCAATATAAGGAAGATAATAAAGTTTGGTTAGTGGCTCCCAAGTCCTCACCTGGAATACCGCTTAACAAGGGAGATCTTCTTAAATTCGGTCGTTGTAAAATGCTGGTTCATGACATTATAAATACATCTTCACTTGCGAAGGAAGAGTCATCTAAAGCCCCTTTCTTAACGTTAATGGGGTACCAGGATTTTCAGACGAATTTTGAATCTTTTTTGCAAGCAGCTCCTTTGGTTGAAGCTGATAAAGAGCCAGAAATCCTTGCGTATTCCACAAACTACATTCTAGAGAAAGTGCTGAGCAACTATTCAAGAAATGATATCAAATTAGTTAGTGATTTCCAGGATAATTCTTTGGTTAAATGCGAAAACGATATTTCCAAGTTTATGGCTTCAAGCCCCACATCAAATAATGCAACTCGCGAGGATCTCGGCTCGCAAATCTTAAACAACCAAGACAACCAAGCGCTAAAAATTGAAGATTGTGATCCAACAGTATTAAATCCTAGTGTAAAAGCTCAAATTCAAACTAAATTTGACCGAGTAATAAATTGTGACCAAAAATCCAAAGTTAATAGATGTTGTAGGATATGTCTTTCTGATGATGCTGATGGTTTTACTGATACAAATGAGCCTCTCAATCCATTGATTTGCCCCTGTGATTGTAAAGGGTCAATGCAATTTGTCCATCTTCAATGTCTTCGAACATGGCTTGAGTCGCGTCTGGAGATCCCTTCTGAATGGTTTCTCCACACTGGAAGAGAATATAGTACTATTGAGAGCTTTATAAGTAATTCTATCCAAGTTCAGGATGGAACTGATGATCCTTCTCAGCTGCATTTTCGTGACCGAATGAGATTTAAAGTTATCAATCTTTTCAAGAAATGGACATCACGTCTTTCCAACTCCAACTGCAAGGTCAATTCACCAGCATGTCTACACTTGAAGAAGTTCGAATGCGAACTATGTAAGGTTTATTTCCCCACTCAATTGAGACTTATCGATAACTATGCTTCCAGTTCAACACTTATTCCATTATTTAGAGTTCCTCGACCTAGATTTCCATACCTGGTTCTTGTTCCTCTAGAGGGAGACTTTTCTTCAAAAATTGGTCAGATTGTGGTTTCCTTTGGTGGAACCAGTACATCAGTTTGTATTGGTAGGGGTCATAACTCTGATATTAGATTGGGAGAAATTAGTGTTAGTAGGGCTCATGCTCAATTTCAGCACTGCTATTCCGCTGGTTCTTATCAGATATGCCTTTTAGATATGAAGAGTAAGTTTGGATCTTTAGTTGAGTTCACACGCCCAATAAAACTTGGAAAAGAAAACTTATCCGTACAAATTGGTAAGACTCTCGTTTCATTTAAAACTTTCAAGTCAAGTGGGTCAACTTCCAATGCACTTCCTTTCTTCTCAGGTTGCATCGGTCGTAGAGTGACTATCAGTGATTCTCAAGAGTTTAAGATTAAAAGCCAAAAAATTTCAAAAAGTGTTAATCTCACATTTGATTCCTCATATGAGTTGGGTTGTGGGGATTCTGAATTAATTAGTTCTTTAAGAAATATTTCAAACTTAACCAACAGCCACCTTGAAGACTCCGATAATTTAGAGGGAGACATTAAACAGTCACAAAATTTCAGGAATGTTTCTAGTTGCAGAATACCTCGGAGGCACAGTTATATTTTTGAGCCTTGAATTAAATGCTATCAATTAGTTAGTGAGAATTTGCCTCGTATTTTTCTTATAATGTATGTTTTTACTTTAGTGCTTATCCATTGTTAATTGTGTGCTAGATCACTTTATTTTGAACATTTACTTTAATATCGAGTTTAATTTCCGTCATTTACCCTCAGCGCTGCAAAAAGTGGATTTGGCTGACTTAACTAGGAATATTAAATTAAGTAAAACAAAAATTTTAAATAAATAAATCGGCATATTGCTATAATTAATAAAATATGACACTGTGTTTCACTCATTTGTTTGAAATGGTTGTTTTAACATTGAATTCACTAGCCATATTGAATGACAGAAGGTTCTTAAGAAAGTGTAAGTAATCCAATTGTTCAAAATTGAAAAGTTTTGAAAATAAAAATATTTAACTATACATTTTTCTTCTACGCTTATTGGTTTTCTTTACTTTGTTTTATTCCCACAGATGGTCTTGACAAACCTATATACGGTGAAACAGCTAGAAACCAGATTACTATATTTTTATATGCAATAAGAACTTATTTAAGATGTAAGTTTTATGTGGAGAAACGACCCAATTTAAAGTAAAAAAACATTTTTAGTTCCACTCATTATTTTGAACATCCTAATCATATTTTTTGAGCTAATTTTTGGGTAGAAGATTAATAGTTAAAGCTGTTTGGATAAGGAATATTCTAAAATAATTAATGAATATGACTATTCAAGTTCAAGGAGCTTGCATTCCTCTCTTAAAGAATCAATAAATTCGTCAAAACTAAAATAGACTACTCTTCCATCTTCATAAAGTCGGCCTTGTTCATGTATACATTTTGATAATAATTTCTAATTAGGCGTTAAATAATAACTTGCACAATACTGAAAACTTACAGGCAACATTTTCGAAATCATTAGCTTTAACTTCGGGTCCGTTCCTTGAATATTATTAATCCTTTCTTCAATTAAAGCAAGCGAAACTGAATCATCTAAAGTTGTTTATTAGTTTATCTATATAAATACGCATAAGCGTCAAGCAATACAAACCTTTTGAAGCATTAGGGTCTTCAAGACTAACTCTAATTATATAAGAGAAAAGTTGATTAATATTTAGAAATTGATTGATTAGTTTCTTATTTTTTTTTAGTATGAAACTAACAATATACATACTTCATTATTGAAATTTCAATCCCATCATTTGTATTTATCACACTGATCCCCCCTAGAAAGTGAAATATTGCCTTAATGTGAGAAACTAATTCAACAGGTTCATCAATAATCATTAATGCAATCAATTGATATTTTCAATCGTTATCTTTGTGTGTAGTTTTATCACTTTATTATAACGCATGTTAACTTGACAGAGACAATAACAAATTTGTGTGGAATGGACGCCAAATTGGCGCCTAATACATGTTAAATCTGTGTATGTAATTTTTGAAATTAACTAATAAATTTAAAAATAATATATATAGATATATATTTATATATTTATATAGATAAAGAATTAGAATATTGGCTCAACATAATTTAGTATTTAATAGTTTCACAGAAGGTGCCACGAGTTAAGAGTATAAGTCCGTAAGCGCTAATAAGAGCTTGAAATGAACGAAAATGAAATGGGTGGAGATAACACTGACTTTTTACAGTTTAGATTAAGAGGAAGAGGAATATTTAGTGGTGGTCCAAACAGCCCAGATAACAAAAATTTTTTTAGTGAAATCAAAAGTGAAAATGAGATTCTAGAATCAAAAATAGATCTAGAATCACAATACTCACTTTATAAGATAATTCAAGAATTTTCACTCGAGGAATTAGCATACTTTCAGGAGTGGGATGTCATATTTTCTGACTGGGTGGAGTTTCTTCATTCAAGGAGCAATGTAGCTGACCTTACTAATTATATTTTAGGTGTTTTAGAACATTTGACACGGAAAATTGAGCAAGAATGTACATGTAATACTGAAGGCTTTGGTGAAATTATTATTGAAAAAATACTGTCAAATTTGTTGTGTAAACATTTAATAACCAGCAAATCGAATGATTCCGAAAATTCAGGAAAGATTATTTTAAATACAAATATGATATACGAGCTCATTATGCATCTGAGTGATTCATGTGTGAAGACTTATTCTGAAACGATGAAATGCATTCAAAAGATAATACATTTCTCTCAGCTCGAATTTAGTCATGGGGATTTTTCCTCCTCATTTAAGAATAATAGTTCTGGAAAATCGCGAGAATATTTAATTGATGGGTTAATTATGCAACTATGTAAATTAGTTCAACATCAAAGCTCAATAATCAGAATTGAAGTTGTTGGAATCCTAATCTATGCTATTTTGGCGGTGCCGATGTCATCAAAATATCCATATAATCCAACTAGAATCGTCCAAGCACTTGTCTGGTCAATTTACGATGATGAGGAGGAAGTAGTCTGTCGTTCTATTGATGGCTTAAGAGTTTACCTTTCAGTAGTAGGCAATGAATATTTTAATACAGTTATAAATTTGGCTGTTGATGCAATACCACAAGAAAGAAGGCAAAACTCCGTTTATAATCCCTTAAGAATGCTTCACCAAAGGATTTTGGAAAATGCTCAGCTACCAGATATAGAGGATGGTTCTATAACATTTGCAGATTTTAATCTTTCTTATAGTGATAGCTTACTAAGCAGCCAAGAGTGTAAAATTAACACGGAAACTACTAAAGCAAACAAAACTTCTGAGAACACCCACTCTGGAAATAATAGTAAGGTTTCAAAATTCAAGCAAAAGGAGGGTAAAATTGGTCAGATAGACAACACATCTATGACTAAATCTACCCTCAAGATTCAGCTAAGCGCTAAAAGAACAGAAAGTACTAATTTGGAAGATGATGTCAATATTGGAGATTTCCCAGAGGCATGCTCAATGAATAATGAGCGTCTGGAAGTTATTACAAAAACTGCCATTGATTTCTTATTGAACAACGAGCTTTACATTGAGAACTGGAGTCGTGTTGTTGAAGAAATTACTAATCTGAGAAGAATTATTATATATCACTCGCTGTTTCTAACAAAACCTAGCAATTCACGTCCTCCATCAACTAAAAACCTTATCTCACCAACTTTGATTGGGGAAAGCATTGCTAAATGGATTAGTTCACTCAGGTCTTGCGTTAGCAAGAGTGCCATGCAAGGGATAGAAGACTTATATCTGCACTGTGGATCATCCCTAGATCTCGGTAAGCTATTGGATATTTGTCTGGAAAAGATCTTGAAACGTACAAACGATAGAAACAAATTCATTGCAAACGATGCAACTAAAACCTTGATAGCAATTTGCTCAATTAAGGCAGGTGATAAATTGCTAGGCAAGTTAATTAATCATGGTTCAAAAAACAGAAGCACAATTGTTATTTATAATACTCTTAAGGCTACTGCAATTGTATTGGAAAAAATAGGGCCAAACATTGCAAAATGTGGCAATCTACTTGCATGTTTGGAATTCATTCATGGAAATATTAACGGTCCAACGCCTGATATTAGAACATACTCGAAAGTATGTATTAAGATCATCCTGAATAATGCAGATTGGAAATGCGTTACCCAGTTCCTACGTAAATCTGTTGCTCCGTTTAAGCTAGCAAATATGCACAAGGACTTTGAGAATGCAGTGCAAGGATCCAGAAAGCAATAGTCTAATATTCCAGCATATCCAAATTTATTAGTTATGTCACTAAAATTCTTATAGTTCGTCAGACTGACGATTTGATTTATTTCTATTCTCTTCAGCATTTGAATTTTCTTTCGATTTCTTTGGTTCCCAGGAACTTACTTTGGAAATCTTTGGTAGCTTGGGTAAGGGATCCACGGGGGCGCGTCCCGTGGTCAATGCAATAATAAATGAATTAAGAGATTCTACTGTGAAGCTCCCTCTATGTGTTGAAAATCTCTGTTTCTCGTTATTAATTGCAACAACTGCAGGATATCCGAATGCGAGGTTCAGCTTTTCTTCGAAATCGAACTGAGATCCCCCCTCTGACCAAAGGAACCGAATTGTCATTGCAGCTGAGGCTGAAACAACATCCTTATATATCTTTAAGTATTTTTCTCTCTCAGAATCGCTGGAGTCTGCTATGTGAGGTAGGAATGCAATTACACACAATCCCTTTGTGCATGTGTTCTCAAAAACTTCCTGGCTGATCATCTGTTTGATGCTTGCAGAGCTAGACTGGAATTTTATTGCAAATTCAAAAAGGTCATTAGCTGTTCTGGGCCCGTTGTAATTAACTGGAGTAATTTCTCTCTTTTCTCCTGCAGGGAACATTAACAAAGTGGGAAATCCTTGAATTTTATATCTATGAGCCATCATTGTGTGTTGAGTTGCATCCAGCTTGGCGATTTTGACCCTTCCATCTGCCATACTTCCAAGCTCCTCCCAATCAGGGGCAAGGCTTTTGCAATGCCCACACCAAGGTGCATAGAACTTAACGAACCAAGAATTCTCATTATCATTAATTACTAGATCGTCAAAGTTACTATCAGTAAGCTCAACAACTCTGGACTTTCTTGACTTTTTACTGGATTCCTTAGTCTTGTTTGATCCCTTATTACCCGAATTTTTACCACTTAGACGCGAGTTTGTTACATCTTTAAGTGCTGAAAGAGCAGCGTTTAAAACAGACTCGGCTCTTCTAGGTCCAGTGAAATCTTTTGGTTTCACGGAGTGCTCTGTGAATACTTTCACTGTTGGGAATCCCTGAATACCATATTCAGCCATATCACTCTGATCATCTATAGCTACAACAGGGACGATGCCTTTGAGAGCTTTTGCTGCTTTTTCATATTCTGGAGCAAACGCCTTGCAATGTCCACACCATTCTGCAAAAAATTCTACTATAACAACGGGATTTTCTTTAACTAACTTCTTAAGTTGTGAGCCATTAATAACTTTTACCTGTGAGCTACTATCATATAAGCATGTCACAAATAGAGGAGCAAAGGAAAGCGTTAAGATGAGTTTCAGAAGATTCCTCATTTGCAGTGTATTCACCTTCAATCTGATTGAAAAGCTTTCTAAAAAGTCTTCTGTGAAGAAAATCTATTTCAGTAAAAAATTTTGGTCAATACGGAGTTTCCCCTCAAATGTGAGTATTATTTTCCTTAAGACAGCAAAGCATTCATGCGCCAATAATGCCTTTAACTTTCCAGTAGAAAATGACTAATAATAAATATAAATTGAGAGGAAAGTCAATAATTCAGAATTAGAGTGTTGAAAGAATTTGTTATAATCGCTGTTCTTTCTTTAAAAAATGAGTACTGCTTACTTTGATGCAGATTGTGATCTTGAACCCTCGTTAAAATCACTATTTTCTTTAAAGACTTTAAAGTGGATTTTTGTAGGAGGAAAAGGAGGAGTTGGAAAAACCACTACATCTTGTTCCATAGCGTCTAGGTTGGCGGAGGAGAGAGAAAGCGTAAGTAATATATTTTACAATTTTAATAACCTTTGAAATAAGCAAATTTTAGGTTTTAATTCTATCAACAGATCCTGCACATAATCTAAGTGATGCATTTGTACAAAAGTTTAGTAACGCCCCTACATTGGTTAATGGTTATAAAAATTTGTATGCAATGGAACTGGATGCATCGTATCAACAGGCAGTAGAATTCAAACTAAAAGAGGAAAATAGTTTGTTTTCAAAATTCCTCCCGGATTTAATCTCTGCACTTCCTGGTATTGATGAAGCACTGGGTTTTGCTACTTTAATGCAGTCAGTTAAGTCAATGTCTTATAGTGTGATAGTATTTGACACAGCTCCAACTGGGCATACGCTTAGACTATTAAGTTTCCCCTCATTATTAGAAAAGGGTTTATCAAAGTTGTTTTCAATAAAGCAAAATATGTCAGGAGCACTTCAACTAATTAATTCTGTGAGTGGAAATGCGATAGAAGAGGAGACACTGAATTCGAAATTAGAGGATCTTAAAGCTATAACAACTTCTGTCAAGGAGACTTTCCAAGACCCATCTAAAACAACTTTTGTATGTGTTTGTATTCCTGAATTCTTGTCAGTTTATGAGACAGAAAGGCTAATCCAAGAGCTAGCCAAACAATCCATTAGTTGCTCTCATATAGTTGTAAACCAAGTAATGTTCCCTATAGATCTTCCTAGTGGAAATGATCAAGGAGAGTCAGTTCTAAAAGACTCGTCAGAGCTTTTAAAACTGGAGGATATCCCTTCAGACCATTCAAAATTGGTTGAATTTACTGAAAAAATTGTTTGTAGTTATAACAAACTACTTTCTTATTCAAAGTTATTATATTCAAAGTATTATAGTAAAAGGAACATGCAAATGAAGTATTTGGAACAGATTCGAGATTTATATAGCTACGACTTCCATGTTGCATATATTCCAACACTAAATAATGAGGTAAGTAAAATAAGAGTTTTAATAAGTTAATTTATCAATATTTTATGCTAATAGGTTAGGGGGATAGAGCTTTTGAGATACTTTGGGTCATTATTATCAGAAGTATCCAACGTTGAAAAGCTTTTGAGAATAGAAGATGATTTTCCAAAATTTAGCTAAGCTATTGGGAATTAACTATCATTATTAGATTAGCGTCTTTTCTTCTTATGAGACCTTCTAATGCCTGAACTTGAGGAAAGTGCAGCTTGTTTAGCTGTTGAGGGGACAGTGGGCTTGGCTTCAATATTACTGGTTGGAATGGCTCCTTGGTGTCCTCCTTTTCCAATTTGGCCTTTTTTCGAGCTTCTATTTTTGTTAAGTTTTTTAAATGATGATCTCTGTTCTTTCGGTAACCACCTTTCAGGATCTGGTTCCTGGCCTGGATTAAGTGGGTCAAATCCTTTTGGATATCTTGGTTTTCTCTTTTTGTGCTTAGATTTGGTTTTTATTGTCAAATTTGCATGAGACATAGATTTAGAATCGTGGCTATCCTTTTCTGAAGCTCTAGTAGGGGCCTCCATCTTTTCAAGAACCTCAGCATCTATCGAAAATACACTGCTGGGAAGCTTTTTGTCCAATTGTCTCAGATAAACCTTTGGGACTTCATTGCCACAGAGTGTAGAGGCAGAAACATATCCAGAAAGTGCAGAATCATTATTAGAGTCACCTAAATCTTCAAGTACGAAGCGGAAACATTCAGCAGCTTCGGAAGCTAAATTGGCTATCAAAAGATGTTTTCCAAGTACAGATAATAGGGAAGGAAGTCTGCTATTTGATTTACTGCTAGTAGATTTTGATATTGCATGGTTCAGAATAAACTTGAGCTTTTGTTTAATCATATCAATAGCGGAGTTGGAAAACTTCTCAATTAGAATATTATGAATCAAAATTAAAAGCTCGTTAAATAATTCTGGAGAAATTGTCCACTGTCCAAAGTTACATATATATTGATCAATATTTGAATCCAGAATTTTGAAGGCATTATTGATCATTTTTAATTTGAGCAATATCTTAAGAACCGAAATGGAAAATTCAATATTATCTTGGTTTTTGCTATATACAGAATTTATATATTGTACTGCCTTTTTAGTCTTTCCTTGTAAAAGGAATAACCCTATTTTGAATAAATCCAGTTTTAATTTGTCTACAGAAAACTTCTCTGCTTGTTTAATATATTGCTTAAATCCACTTTCATTATATAATAATAGAGCTTTATTTAGAGAGATAATAAAGTTTTGGTTAACCGTCATTTTGTGTTCAATTTGATCCTTCGAAGTAATAGAGAGACGTTTAAGACCATCAATATAACTATGAGGATTATCATTTTTTGAAAGTATAAAGTAGTTGTTATAGGCAACTACACCCAAATGGACCATTGAAGGTTCTAATTTTACTCCATCAAGTCCAAACTTTTTAAAAGAGTCTTCGTAAAGCAATTTTGCTTCTTCATTTTGGCCTATTTGTTGCATAATATAGGCTCTCATGAGAGCCAAAGAACACTCATCAGAAACATCTGGAGATTGTTGATCTTCTGAGTCATCATTTTCCAATAATGAGTTATAGAGTGACTCTGACATCTCTAAAGATGTCATTGCGTTGTCAATATCATTGTTGGATAAATATAAACAACAACGATTAAACCAGTACTCGATTGAATTTGTTAAGTAGTCAGGAATGTCGAAATCTTCAATATTTTTGTTAATATTGCGAATTGAGGAAAATACTGCTAATTGGTTAACTTGAAGCATTTCCAGTTCTACAGAGTTGTTTTCTTTAGCAATGATAGGCTCCATAATAGAATAAAGCCTTTCGCACTCCTCAAATTGACCTAATCTATACAAAATCTGGATCTTCAAATGGGTGATTGCACGGTTTTCCAATTTACTTAAAGCTTTCGTTGGATCACCAAGAGTTTCTAAAGTCTCCAAAGCATCTTTATAGTTGTTAGTTCTATATAGACAATATGACTTTTCAAAAGGTAACTCAATTTCATCTTTTTCAAGAGATTTGATAAGAAAAAGTGCCTGGTTCCACATCTTTCTCTGAATCAAGCAGTATATCTTTGTCCTCAAAACTTCGCTATCCATACATCCTATAAGCCTAATTTTGTCACAAATATGTGATGCTGCCTCGTACTGCTCAGACTTTACCAAAAGCTGTAGTTCCTGATATAAACCTTCAACCTTTTCCATGTTTAGTGCATTATCTTGGTAATTGTAAGAGTTTGGAATGACATAACAAAATGGGGAATAATCTTAATAGAGACAGCAAAGCGGCACAGGCAAAATGTTAATAATTGATTCTTTTCTTGAAAATCGACTTGTAGGTAAAGCAAAGAAGCCCAAAGTCTTGAGATCCTATGGTGAAGTAGCTTGAGAGATCAAAAAGACAACACAATCAGCCACTAATTACACATAATATTATAGAAATAGAGGGTCACGCTATAAACGAAAAGCCTTTATAGAAAAAAAAATTCAACGTGATAAAACGCCATCTCATTAATAAACTACTCTATTTGAAATAAACAGATATAGAATTTCTATTTTATGCTTAATAGAAGATAATTTACTTCTTTACCGAGCGAGAAATTGTAGTCTTCTTTAGTGTTGGAGGTAATGATGACTCCAACTTCTTTGCCTTCTCTAAATCCTTCATAACCAATGTATACAAATAACGACTGCATCTAATCTTGAACTTTGTTGTAATGTGGTTATCTTTCTTGACCTTAACAACAGTTACTGATCTGGCATCAGCACGTCTAGAAGTATTGATAAAATCTCTCAAGTCTGTAATTTGGATTGGCATATTAACTAATCAAACAAACAATCAAAACCTTCCGTAGGGTTGACAAATCTGGCTATTCTCTGACTAGTACTTCAGAAAATCTAATGTTACACTAGAAAATCCACAAATTTTACCTTTACACGATCTTCCAAATTTGGGTACCGCAATTTTCAATACCTATATTAAATAATGTCTCAATACGTCTCCAAAATTATGCGGTTAAATTAGGTAATCGGAAAAAATTGCAATAATTTGCGCGTAATTAATTCTTAAAGGTAAATAAAATATTTTCAGCTTTAAGTGTGTAATAGCTATTGGAAAATGTTGAATTTCTCAATAATCATAAAGTGAAGTGGAATTTGTTTGGATAAAATCGATTTATTAATTATTTATTTATTGTTTGATGAATTTTCGTATCTAGCGCTGATATCCTATTCAACCTATACATGCATTTGAGATCTATAAAAAAAAAAAAAAAAACATTAAACAAGATCCTCATTTTAATAATAATTATCTAAATATGAGTATTTTTGAAAATCTGATAAGAAAATCAACAGGTTTGAACAGTGAGAAGCTAGTTGGGTCAATCTGGGATGAAAAGGGAATAAGACTTCCACTTATTTCAATTTTTTTATCATTTCTTTTCCCACCGATTGGTTGCATAACTTTTTTGATAATGTCAAGAGCTCCAAAATCAAGTCCAAAGTACAAAATATCAATTATAGCCTTATATTTTGGGTCGCTCCTTTCCGTAGTTTACACGTTCTTAATAGCAATGTTTTTACTTACAACTACTGGACCTAAAAGAGCTTCTTATGTACATACTGGAGCCGCATACTAGATTATTTGATAAGTAGAATGAACATTATTTTAGGAGGTTCAGTATTCTTTAGGAGTATAAGGTATTTTAGTTTTATATAAATTATATTTTATTTTCGAATATTTTTTGTAATTATTAATTAGAAAAATGACAATAGACAAGACGGGCACGGGAAGCTAGCATGTGTGTTTCTTCAAAATATGATTGTAAATAGATGATGAAAGATAAATGGGCAGAATACCACTTTAAAAAAATATGATATAAGTCTTTTAAATAAGTGCCTAAAGGGAGATTATATTACTAAAAAATGTCAGAAGGTATTAAAGCAGGGCTAAAGCCAGCACCTTTAATTACAAAAAATGCGATGATTGGAAAGTCACCAAAGGATTTACCAGGACTTAAAAAATTGCCAGGAACAAATTTAGTGAAGATTAGTTCAAAACCAGGTGAGCCAGCACAATTGAAACCTCCTCCAGGATTGAAAGTTCAGGTAGCAAAGACAGGGGATGTTGAATCAAAGTCACAGGTTTCTACAAAGCTGACAAGCATAAAACCCGATGTTGTGAAGAAGGTTGGCATTGATGCTCCTAAGATAGGTTTAGCTAATAAGGATGGATCACCTACTAAACTGGGACCTCCAAAGATTGTAGCAAAAAAGATAGAACAACCAAAAAGCACTGCTCCACCTGAAAAAGCAATCCCAACAAAATCAGTAAATAATATATCAACACCACCAAAAAGTGAGGTAAAGATGGGCCCAACTACTAAGTTTCAAGCTCCAGTTTCAGGTTCATCTTCACCACCTGAATTGAAGACAGAACAAAGGTTGGAATGCCAGAGCAAAGAACCCTCTTTGCAGAAAATTTCCGAATCAAAAGCAAACTTGACTCCTTCCAAGGAGCAGAATCAGAAACCTAATTTGGCTATAAACAAGTCACAAAATCCTGCTCCATCAAATTCGAATGTTCCTGCAAGCAAAGAAACAAGTCAGCTAAAAAGTTCAATTAATTCTGCAAATACAAATTCGGGAAATATTCCAACTAATAACTTTCAGAATGGGATGTTTCCTCAGTTGGGAGTTGGTTTTAATGGGATTCCTGATATGTTTAATAGATCTGGGTCTCCAAGTTTTCAAGGTTTGGATCCTGCAATGTGGCAAATGGTTACAACTATAGCAGCAATTTGTAGTACTGCATGCCAGAATGGTGGTAGAAGTAGTAGACATTGCTGTAGAAAACATCATTCTAGAAAGCATAAAAAAGAAGCAGAATTAAAAGATACTAATAGCAATAGCAGTAACAAGGAATCGAGCGACCTTAGTGAAGCTCAAATAGACCAAACTCCCAAAGAAAGTTCCAACGACAAGAACAAAAAATCAGGCGAAAGGAAGTCAAACCAAAATGATAATACTGTTAGTGGAACTAAGTGGCATGGAATAGAAAAAAAAATTGCTACAATTAGAGGATTGAGAGACCTAGAAAGCACTGATTCGAACCTTGATGATGACGATGAATTAGCTGCATCTAATACATTGCCACAAGGAATAGGACATCCAAGATACTCTGATATGGTCGAATTTCCGAGCGAAATTTCAGCATTTAATGGTAATTCAAGGAATAGAAGATATTTAGCAAAACAGGGAGTCTGTAATGGAGCAAAGTTTTCAAAGAGCCCATTTGTAGGTGGACTTTCTGCAGCAAGGAGAAGACCATATAGTAGTCTCACCGAAATGGCTGCCTATTTTTCTAACATTGAGCCTCAAGACCAAAATGACGTTATTGTTATGCTTCTAGCATGCAGAAAGCTTGAAAAACAAATAGAGGAGCAACAGACTGTAATGCAACTTTTAGAACATGACCTAAAAGAAGCGCAGTCTTTATTGAGGTTTCCCCCAGAATGGAGGTCTCTTAATAATGAAGAAGTATTGGGACATTCTCCACTTCCTACTGGACAAATTCCATCAACCAACGATCCTCCATACGTCTCAAACCATCCCAATATTGAACCACCTTGGGTTAACAAAAGACCTAAGGATGGACTACCTTCAAGGGCACCTACAAAATTATAGATTATCAAGCTTTTCATAGTAGGTTCGAAAAAACATATACTTTAGTTCAATTTAATAGTTAATCTCTTGCATTTCGTAATTAAACATAATATCTATTCTCTTAGAGAGATACAATTATTCATATTATTTATTTTATTTCTATTAAACTCTATCGAACACAAAAATATAAGACATGTAAGAACCGCAACACTTAGATCTATACCACATCCCCCCCCAAAAACTGCACTAGCCGGTAATCGAAACCGGGCCGACGCAATGGGAACGCGTCATCCTACCACTAGACTACTAGTGCTAACTGTCTCTCACCTGTCTAAATTAATTAATTAATTAATTAAGGCGGCAAAAGCCAATCACGCAATAATAACGTTTTTGCCATTTCCCGCCTAAATGTGTGAGGTGCATGTATTTGGATTTCTTATGTAAAAAATGACGTATCTTTCAAGTCTAGCCCGTATTGCACCCTAATACATGCAAAGGATAATTATACGTTGCTGTACGCGAGTGTATACTCTGTGAATAAAAAGTACATACATTAGAAAATCCTGGATAGAACAGAGAAGCATATTGTGCATTTTGAATGCACTTGTGATAACTCTTGTTGGCAAGTAGTTTTTTTGTAATATATTAACGCTACATCATAAGTTTCAGCTTAGGAAGTTCTTTTGCACAGGGTTTGAGCTAGCCTACTCTAGTGATAAACAAAGGGTGGCTTGCTATTGACAATTATCAGAGCCAAAAATTATAAATTCTAGGTGAAGTCAAAAATCATGGTGAACATTAAAGTGAGCTCATCGGCAATAGCCCTTGTGGCTGTTATTATGAACCCACTTTTTTCACTTGCATTTAAATCGAGTAACCGATTAGAGATGAGAATTGAATCATCTGGTGCAGTTTCAAATGAAAAATTTGTAATCCCATCTCTCCCTTCAGATTTAGACCCAACAACTTTCTTGCTTATTGATTCTACTGGCAAGAAATTCAGTCCATATACTGGTAAACATGCTGATGCATCAACAACATCTAGTGCTTACAGTGCACCATTTGAGTTGGATGTTAGCGGAGTTCCAATCGAACCAAATACAAGAAGAATGGTTGACCCAGTTTCTTTAATGCTTTTTGATAATAGCACTGGCGTAATGTACGATCCAAACACGAATTCTATTTTGGAAGGTTCAATTGCAGGTATTAGAAGCGAATCTTGCATTGTATCTGAACTGAACTTTACATCTACTACTGGATTTACAACGGACACATCAATGAATTGGCCGGTAAGTATCACAAGTGGTGAACTGAAGGATCCAAACAAACAAGCTACTATTTCTGGTTCAAGATCTTGTGGATGGAAACAAGGTTATAGCATTGATTCATCCACCGGGTTTAGAGTTGATTCTATCACTGGTCTCCCAACTGATCCATACTCTAATTGTCCATTCAACCCTGTCACTGGAAATTTAGTCAGTAGGTCCACTGGTAAAACTATTCCAAACACTTATGCAGGTGTTTATCGTTCTAATGAGACTAAGACCACTGAGCCTAGTGCAAACACCAACTTCTTGTTGGTAGATCCTAAGATTAATGCTCCTTGTAATTCTGAGAACTCTTTTGAACAAGGTCAAATATTTGATATGGGCAGTAAGGTATACATTCCATACACTAAATGTGTTGGAGTGAAACACACAACAACAACAACAACAACTACTACTACTACTACTACGACAACAACAACAACAACGACAACAACAACAACTACTACAACTACTACCACTACTACTACGACAACAACAACTACTACTACGACAACAACAACAACAACAACTACTACTACTACAACCACAACAACTACAACCACGACAACTACAACCACAACCACAACTACCAAGAAACCAACAACAACAACAACAACAACAACTACTACTACTACCACAACAACAACAACAACAACTACTACTACTACTACTACTACTACTACTACTACTACTACTACCACAACCACAACCACAACCACAACCACAACCACAACCACAACAACAACAACAACAACTACTACAACAACAACAACAACAACAACAACAACAACAACAACAACTACAACTACGACTACTACAACTACTACAACTACAACAACAACAACAACAACAACAACAACAACAACAACAACAACAACAACAACAACCACGACGACTACTACTACTACTACTACTACTACTACTACTACTACTACTACAACCACAACAACTACAACCACAACTACAACCACAACAACTACAACCACAACAACAACAACCACAACAACTACAACGACAACTACAACCACAACAACTACAACCACAACAACCACAACCACAACCACAAGTACCAAGAAACCAACAACAACAACTACAACAACAACAACAACAACAACAACTACTACTACAACCACGACAACAACAACAACCACGACAACCACAACCACAACTACAACTACCAAGAAACCAACAACTACTACTACTACTACCACAACAACAACAACTACTACTACTACCACAACAACAACAACTACTACTACTACTACAACCACAACCACAACCACAACCACAACCACAACTACCAAGAAACCAACAACAACAACAACAACTACTACTACTACTACAACCAAGAAACCAACAACAACTACCACTGCCACAACAACAACTACTACTTCTGAAACTGAGAGTGTAATTAAACCTGATGAATGGTGTTGGTTGGAAAAGAATGGCGAATGTGAGGCAAAAGGAGCAACTTATGTTGGTGTTATCGGAAAAGATGGACGTATTGAAAATGGAATGGCATTTACAATGATTCCAAATGATGACACGCATGTCCGCTTCAGATTTAAGGTTAAAGATGTAGGGAACACTATTTCAGTAAGATGCAGAAAAGGTGCAGGTAAACTCGAGTTCCCAGATAGAAGTTTGGATTTCACAATTCCTCCAGTAGCTGGCCATAACAGCTGTTCAATAATAGTTGGTGTGAGCGGCGATGGAAAAATTCACGTAAGCCCATACGGTTCTAAGGATGTCTCTCTAATAAGTGCTCCAATACAACCTTCTGAGTTATTCAATGAAGTTTATTGCGACACTTGTACTGCGAAGTATGGTGCAATTCACTCTGGATATCAAACTTCAGCTGATTTCGTAACAACGACTACCGCAAAACCAACAACTACTACAACTGGAGCCCCAGGACAACCAACAACTACTACAACTGGAAGTCCAAGCAAACCAACTACTACTACCACTACTAAGGCAACAACAACCACAACAACTCTTAATCCAATCATTACAACAACAACTCAAAAACCAACAACAACAACAACAACAAAGGTTCCAGGTAAGCCACCAATAGCCACAACAACAACAACATTAAAGCCAATAGTTACAACAACAACAACAAAAGCAACAACAACAACAACAACAACAGTGCCAACGACAACTACTACTACCAAGAGAGACGAAATGACAACAACAACGACACCATTACCTGATATCGGTGACATTGAAATTACACCAATCCCAATTGAAAAGATGTTGGATAAGTACACAAGAATGATTTATGACTATAACAGTGGTTTATTATTAGACTCTAATGATGAACCAATTCCAGGTTCTCAAGCAGGACAAATAGCTGATACAAGCAATTTATTCCCAGTTCAAACTCACAAGAGTACTGGTTTACCAATTGATCCAATGGTTGGTCTTCCATTTGATCCAAAATCAGGTAATTTAGTACATCCATATACCAATCAAACAATGTCTGGTTTATCGGTATCATATCTTGCTGCTAAGAATTTGACAGTTGATACTGATGAAACCTACGGTTTACCAATTGATACACTCACTGGTTACCCATTGGATCCAGTCAGTTTGATTCCGTTCAATCCAGAAACTGGTGAATTGTTTGATCCAATATCAGATGAGATAATGAATGGAACAATTGCAGGTATTGTTTCAGGAATTTCTGCAAGTGAGTCATTATTATCTCAGAAATCAGCTCCAATCGACCCAGCAACAAATATGGTTGTTGGAGAATTTGGTGGATTGTTGAACCCAGCAACAGGAGTGATGATTCCAGGTTCTTTAGGTCCATCAGAGCAAACTCCATTCTCCCCTGAGATTGAAGATGGTGGTATTATTCCTCCAGAAGTAGCAGCAGCAAATGCTGATAAATTCAAGTTATCTATTCCTCCAAGCGTACCAGAATCAATTCCAGAAAAGGATCAGAAGATTGATTCTATTTCTGAATTGATGTATGATATTGAGTCAGGTAGACTTATTGGTCAAGTATCAAAGAGACCAATCCCAGGTTCAATTGCTGGTGACTTGAACCCAATAATGAAGACACCAACACAAACTGACAGTGTAACTGGTAAACCAATCGATCCAACCACAGGTCTGCCTTTCAATCCACCAACTGGTCATTTGATTAACCCAACAAATAATAATACCATGGATTCTTCATTTGCTGGTGCATACAAATATGCAGTTTCAAATGGTATTAAGACTGATAATGTTTATGGTTTACCAGTTGATGAAATAACAGGTTTACCAAAGGATCCAGTCTCAGATATTCCATTTAACTCAACTACAGGTGAATTAGTTGATCCATCAACAGGAAAGCCAATTAACAATTCTACTGCTGGTATTGTTAGTGGAAAACCTGGCTTACCACCTATTGAAGATGAAAATGGTAATTTGTTTGATCCATCAACTAACTTGCCAATAGATGGTAATAACCAATTAGTTAACCCAGAAACCAACAGCACTGTCTCAGGATCAACTTCAGGTACTACAAAACCAAAACCAGGAATTCCAGTCAATGGTGGAGGTGTTGTACCTGATGAAGAAGCTAAAGATCAAGCCGATAAGGGTAAGGATGGATTAATTGTTCCACCAACTAATTCTATCAATAAAGATCCAGTAACAAATACTCAGTACAGTAATACTACTGGTAACATTATTAACCCAGAAACAGGAAAAGTTATTCCAGGTTCACTTCCAGGCTCTCTCAACTATCCATCATTCAATACTCCACAACAAACTGATGAGATTACAGGAAAGCCAGTTGATACTGTTACTGGTTTGCCATATGATCCATCTACAGGTGAAATTATCGATCCTGCAACTAAATTACCAATTCCAGGATCAGTTGCAGGTGATGAAATCCTCACTGAAGTATTGAACATTACAACAGATGAAGTAACAGGTTTGCCAATTGATCTTGAAACTGGTCTTCCAAGAGATCCAGTATCAGGACTCCCACAACTTCCAAATGGTACCTTGGTTGATCCATCAAATAAAAAACCAATTCCAGGTTCACATTCCGGATTTATTAATGGTACATCTGGAGAACAATCACATGAGAAAGATCCAAGTACTGGTAAGCCACTTGATCCAAATACAGGTTTGCCATTCGATGAAGATTCTGGTAGTTTAATTAACCCAGAGACTGGAGATAAACTTCAAGGATCACATTCTGGTACATTTATGCCAGTACCAGGTAAACCACAAGGTGAAAATGGAGGTATCATGACACCTGAGCAGATATTGGAAGCATTAAATAAATTGCCAACAAGTAATGAAGTAAATATTTCACCAAGACCAAGTTCAGATGCTGTTCCAGATAGACCAACAAATACTTGGTGGAATAAGATTTCTGGTCAAACCTACCAGGTTGATGGAAAGAAGACTATTCCAGGTTCTGCAGCTTCAGTAATTCACACTGCTCTTGGAACACCAACTCAAACTGATCCAACAACAGGACTTCCATCTGATCCATCAACAGGTTTACCATTCATTCCAGGATTTAACGTGCTTGTAGATCCTCAGACTGGAGAGCAAATCAAGGGTTCTGTTCCTTATGTTTCATTGTACGTTAAGGAAAAGAATATTGTAACAGAAGCTGCTTATGGTCTACCAGTTGATCCAAAGACTGGTTTCCCAATTGATCCAATTAGTTACCTCCCGTTTGCTAAGAATGGCGAACTAATTGATCCTATCTCTGGTAAATATTTCAGTGGTTCAATTGCTGGATTCATTTCTGGTAAAGCTGGTTCACAATCTAAATCATCTGATGAATCAGGTAATCCAATTGATCCATCAACAAATATGCCTTACGATCCAAAAACAGGCAAATTAATTGATCCAGAATCTGGCATTGCTATTGATAATTCTGTTTCAGGTGTGTTTGCAACTGTACCTGGTACTGCTGCACCGAAAAAGGGTGGTGTCATTCCGGAGTCAGTTGCAGCTGAGGCAGCAAAGAAATACTTTGCAGCCAATGTTGAGGGAGAGGGAGAAGGAGAAGAAGTTCCACCACCGCCAGAATCATCTAGTAACATTGCAATCCAAGCTGCTGGTGGTGCTTCTGCTGCTGTAGGTCTCGTAGCTGCTGGTGTTGGTGCATGGTATGCAAGCAGAAACAGACAGGAAGGAGAAGATGATGATGACTATGCAGATGGATTTGAAGCAGAATATGAAGAAGAAGAGGAAGAAGAGGGTGATGAAGCAGCAAATGAAACTGTTGTTACAATTGAGCGTGATTCATCATTCTGGAACGAATCTTAAACGTAGAAAAGATTTTTCCAATTCAAAAAAATTTCGAATATGAAAATTAATGATTTCCTAATATCAAATATTACTACATTTCTACATTTCCTATTGAAATATACGATTTACTAACATATTGCTAATTAATAAATGATTAATAATGACAAAATTCAACGATAATGATGAATCTATCAAAGCGTTTCAAATGGAGAAAAGAATGATTTCTCTCAATTAGTCCGAAAACATATAATATTCGTTATTATATAAATATGGCTATTTTGAATATTAGGATAGTTAGTTAGAAATAGGATTTGTATATTGCTGCTAATAATGTAATGCTAATTGAAAAAGAGATTGTATTTTTGAATGTTATTTATTCTCATTTTGATTAAATTCATATATTTATATATACTAAAGTATCTCTGTTGTAACAGAGTTTTTTATTTATTCTAATGATAACTCATTTTTTTTTTTCTATGAATTTCCTAATTTTTATTGTTTTCTACTAGTATATTTATATCATCTTTTCTCATTTTAATACATTTTTCTAGAATATTAACTTTCTTTTTCAGTAAATTGTTCTTTTCTTGCAAATCTTTAATTTTTTCTGTAAAAATTTGAAATATATCATCAATAATAATACTAACCTCGGAATTTAGTTGGCTAGATTCAGAATTTTTTAAATCAGATTTATTTTCTTTTAAAATTTCCAGTCTGCCCAAAAGATATTCCTTTATATTATTAATTTCATTATTTTCTTGCTGAGAATTTTGACCAGCTGTATTTGATAATTCCATAGTACTAGCTTTGTTTGATAACACCTCATTTTCAGCTTTAATTTCTTTCAAACTTTTCTCTAGTTCATCTATGTACTCGTATAATTCATTTACAGACACACCTTTATCCGTTTTGTTTAATTCCAATTCTTTCTTTAGTTCGTATAATTCTAGCTCTGATTTGGATAATTGGTTAACTGTTAGAGTATGATTTTGATCGACTTCATTATATTTATCTGTTAACTTTTCATGATCTTGTTCCAATTTATTGTATTTAGAGCTCAGTTCAGCTACAAGAATCTCTAAATTTGCACTCTTATTATTAAGTTCCTGATAAAGATTCTCAATATATGTCTTTTCTTTTGAAAGACGATCTCTTTCAATGACCAATTGTGTATTTAACAAATCCTTTTTGATATTTTTGTTACAAATTTCATTTTGAAGTTGTAGCTTGACAGATTCGTAGTCTTCTTTAAGCTTGGCCTTTTCCTCTTTCTCAACAAATAGCTCCTTTTGTAATTGCTCAACAACTGATTTTAGTGGAAATTTCTCATCGCTTTTCTCTTTTAATTGAATATATAGAGCCTTCACATCATTCAAATATCTCTTCTTTGTTTCCTTTAGGAGATCCAAAATTTTTCTATTTTCACTTTCTAAGTTGAAAATTCGAGTCTCGTATTCTTGTAATTTTTTTTTATTAAGGTTTAGATTAGAAGCATTTGAACGCATTGAATTGCTGGTATTACTTTCAAGTTTATTACTAAGAAAGTTGGAAGATAATTTCGAATCAAACTTTTCTAAATTTGCAAGCTTGAAGGCCTTAATCTTTCCTTCGCCTTTACGCAAAAACGTATGTTTTTGAGGTTTTTTAGTAATTATTGAAGAAATAGTTGGTCTCTGATAGGATGGTTGGTCATCGTTAATTTTTGCGTCCTCAAGAGTAGTACATCCACTTAATTCATTACGGATATGATCTCCATCCTGGTCGCTTGCTTCAAAAGTTGTGTTACTGGGGAATATGCTATTAGATACTTCAGAAGAGCCTAATGTTTTCACATAGTTTGACTCTATACATTTTGGATTAACCTCCTCCTTTCTATTAGAATCAATTAAGTTTCCAGCAAAAGTTTTGTTTTCATTAGAAGTCTCAGTTAGGTTCTCAATGTTTTTCTCACTGTTAATTTCCACTATTCCATTTCTTGTCTCACTAGTTGCATTACTGGATTCTCCTGTATTGCTTATTGGACTATTATCACAAATATTTTGCAAAATATTTATTATTAGACATCTTCCATTTGCATTTGCGAAGAGTAACTTTGTATCGCCTTTGGGACGAATTATGATGTCATTCATCTCGCCATAGATCATATTTCTATCTCTGAACCAAATAGTATCATCTAAAAATACTGCACATAAATGATTTAATAGCCAGTGAAAGGATTTGAAAAGATTATGTTGATCCGAATATTTAACTAATGAAATAGTTTTCTCATCAAAGTTATAGATAAATATGTGTGAGAAATAATTAGAAGTGGTCGATTCATGAGATTGGGGAACTTCGCAATTAAAAATAACTCCCAATGCAGCAAAATTATTCATGACTGAAGTGGTAACAATCTTTAAATTACAATTTTCATTACTGCAAGTATGACTTTGAGATACTGAATCAATGTCAATTTTTTTAATAAAACCCTCATTTAAATTAGAGTCAAAACCACATTCATTGTTTAGAAACCAGTAGTAAAGATTGTTGTTTTCACATAAACATAAGGAAATATTTGTCCCTGCCTGTATTTCGATGATTTTTTCTGGAATATTTATCCTAGTAGTTTCAAGTTTTGAATCAATAGTCTCTTTAAACTCAGAGTACTCAGGTAATTTCACGAAATAAAGGTCATTGTTCGAAAGCAATACCAAAACATGGTTTGAACCGCTATTTATTTTTTTAATGGGGAACTCCCAATTAGAAAGAGTTTTTGGGTTTGCTAACGTTTTTTGATTTAACTCGTTGGATTTAATACTTTCGTGACTGAAAATCCAAATATAGAGACTATTGCTTTCAGTTGCACATGAAATATGATTGTAACCACACGATAAATTGTGAACATATTCCTCAACAGATGTTACTGCAATAGGGTTAATTTTAATTTCACTTCTTCCACTAATAGTTCCTGGCCATGGCCAACAATATAAATATCCTTGGTCAGTAATAAATCCAGCAAAAGTTTCGCTGGAAGAAAGGTCAACGATATTTACATTACAAATAAACGCTAATGGCTGAGGCGACGTATTTACTGTATTGTCAGAATTTTTTAAAAAATTCTCATGCCAAACATAGAATGCTTTATTATATAAAGCTTTAGTAGATTCAGTATTCGTCTTCATGTCATAGAATAATCATCATATTACTACTACAAGTTATTATATACTTGAACCAGTGTTCACACTTAAAATTAAAATTTCTTATGTCTTAAAATAAATGCATGTGGCTATTAAATTCCCGCCAATAATAAAAAGATTGCATTCATACAATTATAAAAATATTCTATAAATAGAAAGACAAGTGAGAAAGAAAAAATATTATATTATAATATAGAAGGAAATAGATTTATTGTGACTAGGCCCACAAAGTTATCCTAAATTATAGTATTAACTTCATTTTTTATATCTTGTAGAATTGGGCTTGTAATACTTTCTGATTTTTCAAGCAATTCTATCATATTTTTTATTTTAGACAATTTCTTTTTATGTATTTCATTTGACCTTTTTAACTTAAATTCAAGAATCTGTATTTGATCGCATAGACTAATATTAACTTGTTTAACATTTTCATTTCTTAATTCGTTATCACAAAAATTATTATCTATATAGAAGTTATTATTTGATGATAGAGCAGTTAGTAATTGGATAAGTTGTTGCCTTTCTTCTTTGAGGTACTCTATTTCAGTATTTATCTCTTTACTGGGAGTAAGATTATCTATGGAAGATTTAAGTTTTTTGATTTCATTTATGTCAACTTGGTCTTCAATAGTAAATAATGAAGCATATTCTTTCAATTTTGTAATAGAATCAAGCAAATTATCTAATTTTTCAAAGATTTTATCGTTATAATTTCCAAGCTTTAGCCGACTTGCAATTGAATTAACTTGGTGGCTTTTCTTAGTTCTTAATTGATTCACTAAGTTTTCCAAATTTGAATTTATAGTTTTCAGTTCATTTTGCTTTGCAATGCTGAGCTCATAGTTTTTTCCTAAATTTAATTCTTTTATTTTTGCCTCATTAAGTTGAAGTTTCATTTGCTGCAGTTCATCATGCTTTTGGTAAATTATTTTGTAAAGTTGTTCCTTACTCAAGTTAATATAAGGTTCTGTTTTTAGTTCAAAATTTGAAAAATTATTTTCGATGGAAATATCTGAATATATATTATTTTTAACTCGTATATTATTGGAGCTTTCGTCCTTAATATTAGAGTCTAAGTTATGAGAATGATGAGTGGTAATTAGTTTTAATTTGGTACTATTTTCATTGAGCTCTTCACCACTAACTTTAGAATTTGATTTGTCAATATTCAGTTGCACTTTAAAAGAGTCAAATTCTAATAGATTTGAGTTATTTTCATCCCTTACATTAATAAAGGATTCATTTGATGAATTAGGATAGGCAAATGATGAACCGGATATAATTTCACTGGATGCAGCTCTTGAGTTTTGGTTAGTACCTATGCAATTTCTAGGACTTAATGGATACATAACGCATTACTAAATTGCAATTTGTTTCAGTTCTCCTGTATTAAAATTTAAATTAAGATATTAGTGGAAAAGCTTAATAATATTGGTGGCTACTATTAGGTGTGTCGACATAAGACCCATCACAATTTACGTATGGTCTAAAATGCATTTTTACTATTGCATTCATTTTTCAAATGTGGGGAATACTACAAAAGAGCGAAAGGTTGTTACCTAGATATTTCAAAAGAACTTAAGTAGTTGCAGTCAAACTGTTTTTATGTAAATTTTTTTGTTGAAATAACTCTTTAATATTGCGTCTATTAATTTTATCTATAAATTAATACATGTTGAATAGTGGCGCCACAAGTTGCCGCCTTCCATATCGAACAATTTATGGGGGAATTGAAAATATTCTGAAGAAATAAAGGTTGGATGTATTTCCATAGAATTTAAAAGATTAAGATTTACCGATACGGATTTAAGCGTGTGAATTATGAGTTCACTGAAGGAAAAGGTTCAATTTGGTAAGTTTTGAAACGAGTACTTTATCTTTGCATTAATTATTTTATCAAGATAAAAGAGCAGCAGAAGCTCTAAGCATAAGGGCAAAGTATCCAAACAGAATCCCGGTAATTTGTGAAAGATCATCAAGAAGTGACCTTCCTGAAATTGAAAAGAAAAAGTAAGTTTTCATACTCTGCACAGCGAAATAACAAAATTTAGATTTTTAGTCCCAATGAATATGTTGGTTGGAGAATTCAAGTATATAATTCATAAGCATATTACTCAATCTTCTAATAATCAAAACAGTGGAATTAAAATACCTGTACCATACGAGAAGACTATATATTTATTTGTGAATAATACGATACCCAAGGCTGGGTCGTTAATGCAAGAAGTATACGAGCAATATGTTTCTGATGACGGGTTCCTATATGTAGAATATAGCTCTGAAAATGCATTTGGTGGATATCATTCCATTATCTAGGGAATATAAGAGAAAAGAAAGATAATTTGTCTCTATAAATCTATTATTCCTAGTGAATGCAACTATCTAAATGCCGAACTAAGGTCATCATCACTATTATCGCTTAATTCTATAGACCTCATATTTTCTAATGAATGAATTTGCTCATTTATTACTTTACTTTCTTCAAAGTTTTCCTCATTTATTGTTTCTTCGTATGTACTAACATTGACGGTTTGATTCATAGGCAAATTGAAAATTTTCCAAAAAATAATTCTCCCATCTTCACTGGCTGTAAGCAGTTTCAGAAATTGTCTGGAGAATTGGCCAATATTTAATACATTGTCTGGAACAACTGAAATGTAGTTTATTTTACCTGTGTGAATTGCATATGAAAAAAGTAAAACAGGGGGTGTAAGTTCCTGATTGATATTAAGTTTGAATAATGAAAAAGTATCTGTACCACCAACAAATAGATATTCATCTTCATAAATATAAAGTGAGCTAATTGTTCCAATATCCATATCTGAAAAAAAGTTTGTATCAATACTTCGTATATGTTGATTATCATTGATTGTACAGGTTGCTTGCTTAGGATTCATTTCCATTCCGAAAACCTTAATAATATTCGAATAGGCAACAACTAGGAACTTCTTACTTGCTACAATTGATGTAATAGGGTATTGATAATCAGCTTGGGAATTGAAGTTTGTTATTAGGTATGGCGGCTGGCTAGCCATATCTAAGACTAATAGTTGCCCTGATGATGTACCAAAGAAACCCAATCTTCCAAATTCATCTTCTAAATAACATGCAATTACTCGAGAGCCATTTACACGCTTATTCAAGTTCCCACCGGATATAATTTTCATTTGTTCGAAACAAAACAAACGTATGCTATTGTCTATTCCAACAGAAAGCGTGTATTTATGCCTAACTTTACAATCGGTTGAAAATGGCGAGCAAACAAAAGTAATTGGTGAGCCATGAAGCTGTATTCTATTTGGCTTAATACATTCAGTTAGTACAAGAGGACTATTGTTTCCAGAGGCTATTCTTGACTTTAGATGGGAAAATACACCCTCGAATACATCTATAGCTCCATGTTCTAAAAAAATGCACAGAGAATCTCTTTTTGGAATGAATACAATATTCTTGCACTTTTCTGAGAAGCCAGAATGAATTAAACAACAAAATTTTGAAGAATCAATTGTATTAGAGTTGCACAAATTATGAAAGGCATTAGTCATTGTATCATAATCTATATTCACTGAGTGGTAAGACGTATTTTTTGAGGAATATGGTTGTAAACACCAAACAAAAATGGATCCAGTTTCTTCTGAATCTATTATGCTCCAAACTCTCCCCAATCTTGAAAGAGAAGAGTTTTCTTGGTGTGAAACAAACATTAGTGGTGCCGATAATAAATCTGAATCACTGATAAAAATTCCGCTTACTGATTGTCTGATTGATGCAATATCCGCTGTTACTTCAATGTTTACAAGTTTTTTCATAATTGGAGGCAAATTTTCATAATTCGGAAACTCTAAGAAATTCATAAATAACGGAGAAAGTAATACATCATGTCTTGAAGTTAAGGTTGTAAGGTAGGATTGTAACCCTTTCATTCGTTCATTAATAAAATTCATATCTTGATTCTTTGTAAATAGAGTTTTAGGAGGAAGAGAAGGAAGTAAACTCAATCCTCTTTCAACTAGCAGGCTCTGGAGTAATACAAATTCACTAAATCGCTTTTGAATTTCATATTTGCTGTTTTTACAACAAACTAAAATCCTATATAACACCTTTCCATCAACAGTTTTCCAGCCAATAAATTTTGTGGAGATATCAGTGTCATTCATCTTTCATTTTGTATTATGGATCAAATGTCAATTTTCAAATTCTGTTACATAATCAGTATTGAGGTCGATGTTTTAATTTCAACTCCTAATTTTATGCATTAACATTAAAATCCTTTAAAATCAAAATTGAACGTGTGTGTGGGGGGACAAGGCACTAATTAATAATTTATTTCCATTAGTAATTTTCATTATTTTGACCGCTTTGGTATTCAAGCATTAATTTTCTTGGTATTCTTAATAATTTGTTTAGCTCACAGTACCGCATATAATTTCTATAGTTTTGAGTTACGTATATCTATAATGTGTTCTTATTGATTTTTATTGTATGATTTCATTTCAGCAATATTAACTATCTTTGAAATACTCAAAAAACCTTTATATTATTTGCTTAAAACCTTTCTATCAGAAATTTGTTTTGTTCTTTTTAAATCCAACAAATATTTAATTAAATAGTTTAATCAATTTGTGTTGAATGGCAAGTAATTGAAGGATAAATATAATTAATGATTTGATAACTATGAGAATGCTATTATTATTAAATTATAAAAGATCAGCGAGATATGAACAATGTAATGTGGAAAACATTTTTTAAATATCACATAATCAAAAATAATTTATTTAAGATGAAATATAAAAGTATTCATATTATGTACAAAAGGTTTTAAATATTAACCAATTGCAAAAATTTCAGTCTAACTGCTTAAACTGGAAATCCCTGCAGAAAATAATAATATTTTACTTTAAATGACTATTTATTAATGTACAACAAAATACTACCGCCAAAAAAAATTAAGTTCAATTTTTCCAAGAAATTTTGAATTTATTGTTTTGACTTATATTTGCAGAAATGGCAATTTTTAAATCGGGCTCACCTGCAGATCTCAGAAAGTTTATTGACAAACAATTATACAGTAAGTTTGCACTTAATCATATCTGCTTATGAATTAAATTAATCACTTATAGTTAAATTAAATGGAAATCGTCAAATTATTGGTAGCCTGCGTGGGTACGATAACTTTATGAACTTAGTACTTGAAAATACAACCGAAGTATTGGATTCAACTAAGAAAAGCATTGGAACTACAGTAATTAGAGGGAATTCAGTAATTATGTGGGAGTGTATTGACAAGGTGAAAATATAAAAAAAGGAGGGCTTAAAAAGCTATAGTTATATAAAAGCTATGTAAGATAATTATTAAGCGAATAATAGACTAAACATTAATTAGGATTGATTTATATTTAGGCAAATTGTAGGAAAATTCGAATAATTCAATTATATTAACTCGGCAGTTTTTAAATTCCAGATTTTGATCGTTTTATCGCACTCTCCTGTAATAAGAACGGATTCTGTCCTATCAAATTTACAGTCTAGGATAGAGTTTTCAGCTTCAACGGAACCTGGTTGTATATTACTTTGTATTGTGTCATATAAAGTTCCCGTTTCATAATCCCAAAAATGAAGCTGGCCATTATCACATCCTGCAAGCACAATCGAGTTATTTTCCTGAGACCTGATTGTTATAGTATTAATAATTGACTGAGAAGATGAAAGGTCCCTCAAATAAGTTGAATCTTCTCCTTCCCAAATTTTTATGCAATCCGCACCTGCTGAAAGAAAAGAATAGTGAATAGGGTGCTTAGCTAAAGCGCGAATAGGCTTAATGTGACGTGTAAGAATATCTCTCGCCTTACCAGCAACAATATCCCAGGTTCTTATGGTCCTATCATAGCTACCGGATATTAATTGAGGTTCTATGGACTGCATGAGTATCGAGGATATTGCTGCTTTATGGTTCTTAAACAAATGTATTGACTCTCTGGTCCGAATATCCCAAAGTACAACACTTCCATCTCTTGATCCTGTAGCAACAATATCCAAACGTGGGTGAATATCCAAGCAATATATTCCAGAAGAATGTCTTGCGTAATTTCTGACTATTCTATTTTGTTCAAGGTCCCAACATTTCATAGTTTTATCTTCACTACAACTAAATAAGAAAGGATGCCTTTCACTAAACAAAACTTTTCTAACTGCAGCAATATGGCCTATCAAAGTAAGCTTCAGTATTCCTGAGTTGATATCCCAAAATTTTATGAGTTTATCAGAACTTCCAGAAACAAAAAAGTTGTTACTTGGGTCAACAGCAATTGACCTTACCCATCCTTTATGACCACTAATTACCTTGTTTAATTTAAATCTGGGTGCCCATTTTATGCCATGGTCTCTTGCTAAATACTTATTAATATTAGAAATGTTTAATTCGTCTGTACGCTTCTTTTTATATAACGGTGCTTCAGTATTTCCATATAAATTTAGAGAATTGTATTTGTACTCGGCTCTGTAAGGAGCTAAAGCGTCACAAGGCATGGATTTGCTAACTTGATCTCCAAGTTGTGACTTGCAGTATTCATTACGAGCTTTTAGCAGCTTATTAATATTTCCATATTGTTTTGAAAAGCTGTTTCTTATGTACCCTTGTTCTGAAGAAAAAAAGTTTAGTCTATTTAGTACAACTTCTTGAAAATAATCAGCCATCTTAAATGCTGATAAATTCAATTAAATAAAAACTTTTATTTGTATGTGATTAATACTTCATCAAAGAATGGCCATATTTTTTCCAATAATAATTTGGGTATGTTTCTTGAAGCCAAAAATAATAAAGCGGAATTTTAAGCGCACAAATGATAATTTATTTTGCTAATTAGAAAATGGTTTTGAATAAGAATGACGCAATTCAAATCATAAAGAAATATCTTGAAGGTGCAGAACTCAACTCTAAAGTCAGATGGGATGAGGCTGCAAAGCTTTTGGGACCAGATGCGCCACACGAAGCACTCAAGCTATTAAGTACTGGAGAAAAACGTCAGATATGGTCTGAATACCAGAGCCAATCAAAACGAAGAAAAAGGGAGAGGGAAAGACAAACAAAATCTGAGTCAATAAACACCTATCGCGGCTTGCTGAATGACTGGGTACTTAAAAATCAGGGCTGCAATCGTATATTATTATTTCGTAACTTTGCAGAGGAACACTACAAGTCAGTTTGGTGGAATAACATTGAAGACAAAGAGAAGGACGAGATCTTTCAGGAATTAGTTGAAGAACATGAAAAAAACTTTATCAGAACTCTTGAACCAAATTATGAAGAAAATGTGAATGATTTTTTTGAATTATTGAGATTAGAAACGACTATTTTTCCATTTTTGGAATCAAACAAGGCAGAAAGTTCAATAATCAGGAATGGTGAGAGTATTGAAAAGAAAAATTTCACAGGTTTTGGTATCTGGGAAGATCTTCAAAAAAAGTACGGAAAAGAACAATTGTTTAAAAAGGTATATAAGGATGACATATTAGATATTTATATCCGTTTATTAAAAGGAAAGATAAACATTTATAAACAAGAACATTTAAAGACAGAAACTGAATTTTGTAAATATAGAAAAATGTTTTGGGATATAATTTGGAGTGATATTCTTTCTGGCAAAATAAGTCCAATTACAAAGAATAGAAAGAGCTACTTTTTTACAAATTCAAAAATTAATGATGAAAAAATTGAGGCCTTGCACAGATTGATATCAAAACGAATTAGATATCAAAAATCAGAAAGTTACTTTGAATATTTTGAAGATTTTCTAAAATTTATTGGATTTCATTTATCAATCAGAAAAGATCAGAAAGTAATTTTGGCTCTTCTTAAGCAACCAATAAATAATGGAATGAATCTATATTGTATTGATATGTTTGAATATATAGCATATTTATTACAAAAATTATATGATATAATTCTATCAGAGTCGTATACTTACTTTAAATCGTCTGAAAAGTTTCAAATATCCTTTCAACAATTTAAGGAGATTACATATAATAATAAGAATATTATGGATTTCAAAACGAAATATATATTCCCATTCAGTTTTGAATCTGTACTAGACGCAATATTATATAAGGCGTATTGCGATGAGTTTAAACATTATTCATTAACTTCCTCATTAAAGAAAAGCTAGTGGTAAGAATAAGTGGTTGGAATTTCCCAAATAATTATAAATTTATAGTTACAACAAATTTTTGACGTTTCCTGGCAACTTGGAAATTTTAATAGAATAAAAGCGTTCTAATAAAGAAAGCATACTTTCGTCCTCTTTAGTAATCAGGTTTATAGCAATTCCAGATCTTCCAAATCTGCCACTTCTTCCAATTCGATGGATATATAATTCTTTATTAATAGGTAGATCGTAGTTTACAACTAAGTTGACTTGTTGTACATCAATACCTCTTCCCCATAAATCTGTTGTAATTAAAACTCGTGTTTTTCCTTCTCTAAACTCTCTCAATATTTCTTCTCTGGTAACTTGTGGGAGATCTCCATGCACAAAAGATACTGTAAAATGGTTTTCCATCATTTTTTTACTCAGCCATTCAACCTTATTTTTTGTGTTGCAAAAAATAATAGATTGAGTAACAGTTAAAGTATCATATAAATCGCACAAGGTTTCAAATTTCCATTTTTCTTCCTCTACCTGGACATGGTATTGCCTAATTTTGTCTAAAGAAACCTCTTCTTTTGGAACTAATATCTGGAGTGGATTTCTCATAAATTTTTGAGCCATTACCAAAATATCATCAGGCAAAGTTGCAGAAACCAACACAGTCTGTATTCTTGGAGGAAGATATTTGTAAATATCATAAACCTGAGTCTTGAAACCATAATCAAACATTTCATCTGCTTCATCAATTATTAGAAGCTTAATTTTTTTTGTAGATAAATATCCTTGCTCTATCATTTGTAATACTCTACCTGGAGTACCTGAAATAATTGACACACCGCTATTAAGAGCTTTAATGTCATCCTTTAACTTCTTTCCTCCAATACAAGAGTGTGCCCTAATATCTAGATAATCCCCGATCGAGGTGCATACTTTTTCACTTTGCTCTGCCAACTCTCTTGTTGGCGATAAAATCAAAACCATTGGAACATTCTCTTTACTCTTCGAACAAATCTCCAAAGCACCCACAGAAAAAACACAGGTCTTTCCAGTACCACTTTGAGATTGAATAATTGTATCTCTACCTTGTATTATTGGAACTATTGCTCGTCTTTGAATTGCTGAAGGAAACTCAAAACCATAACTGTATATTCCTCTAAGCAAGTTATCTTTCAGACCCATCTCTTCAAATGTATTATAAACCTTACACTTCTCTGAAGAATTATATACTACTATATCATTTTCAACATAATTCATCGTTTAAATTACTTATTTGATGATCCTAATCTAGTTATTTAAAATTAAAATTGACCAACCGCCTAAACTTATTGAAAAAAAAAATCCGAAAAAAAATAAAACTATAATTTTTTGTCATACATGTCACACTTTGACTGTAGCAGTGACTGCCTCACACAGCTCCATATCAAAAATACAGCAAAAGTACTCTCCAACACCATGAATACAAAACTTTGTAACTTCCTGGCAAAGCAATCCTCCTCCTATTGAAGCAATTGGAGATATTGTCTTTCCCCATGTTTCGTTGAATATTTTTTCAAGTTCGAGAGCCTTCTCAATATCAATACTGGGAGTAGTTTTTATTTCCTTTAATATTTCATCAATTTCAGAACTTTGAGACTCATTCTTCACTGCTTTTTGATACCTTTCTCTAAGCATACAAATAATAATTAGTATATATGGGTGTAAATTCTTAACTGAATGAAGTATTTGCTTTAATTTATCTATATTAAACTCCAAAGCCTCATCAAAAGTAATAGTATTATTATTAAAAAAAAGGAAAATCCTAGTACCAATTGAAACTGAAAAAGAAATAAAAGTGTCTTTCGATTGAAACTTTTTACTAATATTCTTTGCATTTAGCATATTTACTTCCTCATCCAATGAAGCCACAATTCCAGTATAATTTGTTTTATTTAAACAACTTTCACAAAATAACTCGACATCGGTTTCGTCCTGATCTGCAGTGTAAACCTTTGTCAAGGGGTTCATTTCCTTGAATTTATCTATACATACTATTCTCTGCTTACCAATATCTTCTTCTTCTAGTAGGAAATTACATGCTAGGTCACAGTTACGAACATTGATATTATCCCATATTGATGCTTTAATCCCTAGAAAAAAAAATGAAGGAAATGATAATGGATTTAATTAAGATTTGTTTAAAAAAAAAAAAGCTTACCTGCCAAAACAATATTTTTGATGAATTCGAAGTGTATTGGGCTCAAGCCTAAAATCAATAGTTCACTATTCATCAGTCTGCAAATTAATTAATTTTAATAAATTAATTTCAACTTTATATCATTTTGTCTTACTTTTTTTGTGCCTGGCTACCCCAAAGTCTAATTTGACGATCATAGATAGCAACTTCATCTTCTGACAACATCTCAATTTATCCTTTCCTTTATTATATCAAACTTGCAATAAACTATAAAGGTTAAAAGAAAAAAAAGTAAAATTTGATTACCGCTATATTTATATTGTAAAAAAAAAAAAAATTAATAAATTTAGCTAAAAATCAAAATATATTTTTCTTTTCAGATTAAATAAAAATAATTTCAAGGTGATAATGATCTGCTAAAAGAACGTCTTTTTGCCTTTCTTTGCTCATTACAAATTTGATTCTTGTTTACTTGAATTCCTCCCTTACTTCCTCTCCCAATGCAACTAATAATACGCATTTCTTGAGATTCTTGAATATGAGTACCTGCGTTTTTATCTGATTCGGAAACTTCATTTTTTATATATTCGCTAACTTCGGAATTATCTGGAATACCAAGCAATTTGTTCATTATTTCTCGCTCTTTATTCATTATACGTTCACGTTCATTCTGAAATTCTGAAGAAGTACACTTTTCAGGTTTTGATTTATGAACTTTACTAAACCAATCATTCCTACTAAATCTACCCCTCCCTCTTGAACGATTATAATGCAAACTGTGTCCTAAATAGTGTTCCCTTTCTTTTCTAGGAATTGATCTTAAGCTGTCCCAATTAAATTGCTCGGCTCCCCCTCTAACGCCAGATTGCTTTGCTATATCAAAACTATCGGATAAATCCATAATGCTTAGCCTATCATTTCAGAATTTAAGTTAATCTGGATTTTTTATAATTCATTTTTTTTTTTTGCGCTAATTTATTCTAGTAATATTTCATTCAAAAAAATTTACTGTCAATCGTGCAATTAAAGAAATGCAAAAAAAAAAAAAAAAATACTAATAATAATAATAAAGGAAATAATTTACTATTAATTATATTTTGATTCGTTCTTTTCCTAGCAGTACATCTTAAATTCTTATAGTCTATATAGTCTGCCTAAATTGGCACTTTAGTATATAAATATATATATATATATATATATTCACCAGCTAAATTTTTTTCAACAGGAAGACCAATAGAATGGGTGCTTACTTTCAGACATTAAGGTTTTGTGGATATTTGGATCATTATGTTCAAGTTCATCACAATACTCTATCACAAGTTGTTCATTTAGAATCTTCTTATACTTAGGGAACTCTACACTTAATAATCTCAATATAGTTTCTGAGTCGGGGCCTACAAATAAACCAGTTGTAGTATCCTTTCTATTTTCCCTACAAATTATAGCCTTAATTTTTCGGATTAATTCTGCCTTTCTTCTTCTTGTTCTTATTCTGAAATATAATGGTAAAAATATGAAGATAATACCAATTAAAATTATCACCCATTTCTGAATAAATAATTTAGCTTCACAAATAAGTGAGGTCTCGGAATCTAAAGCTTCAATAAAGCTACCTTCTTCAATAAACTGATTATCACTATTTTTAGAAGTTGAATCTGAATTTAAGTTGGGGTCTTTGTGTTTAACTACTCTTAGTCCATACCTAGTTAAAGAATTTCCTGTTTTAATTGAGTTCCACATTATTGAAATAGCGCTTTCAACAGTACTTTGCTCAATGTAGTTGAAAGAAAGATGTATGATATCATTGATCTCCTTCTCACTTAAAGCTACAGATCTATCAAAATCAGAAATCTGACTATTTTTTCTTTTATCAGGAAAAAATACATCATATAGGCTATTCCCACTACATGCACGATTACCACGTAGCTTTCTAAGCTTATTTGTAATAAATGTGAGCATTTCTTCAGCGAGGTCAAATGCCTCGTTATCATATATACAAATAATCTGCCATCTATTATTTAGATATTTCATTGCTTTTTTGTATTGAGTGTTGCACTTCAAATTTCCATCTTTGCAGTGTCCGTTAGGCGGACATTTAATACAATTTGAGGGACTTAGCGTTTTCTCACCATAGATATTTGAGTTACAAAAATTTGGCTCATTGAAAAAGTAGTAGTAGTGGTTGTATAAGGCGAAGAATATAAATAAAGCTACAAGGATTATTATCATTTTTGAGTTAATAGATTTCAAAGCAATTTTGGTCTTGCCGATTATTCTCTGCCCTAAAGATTTGTATGCTCGAGCTTCTGGCCTGTCATTCGATGATGCATGCATTTCACCTGAGATGTCCTCATTTGAGTAATTGTCCTTACTGTAGAATTTAGTACTATTCGCTGCAAAATAATCAGATAACGTGTCTTTTTTAAGTCCATTTAAAGATTCAAGATTTTTTTGTTCACAACTTTCCTTTGCTCCTTCTGAGTGATCTGAATACATTGAATTCCGTCTTCTTAAAGTTCTATTTCTACTAAATTCATTTAATGGGGAACCTTGGATAGAATTTAAAACATCTGGATTTGTATTGGCAACAGCAATATATGCAGGTACAGATTTTCTTTCTCTAACTACAGCTTCTTTTTTTATGTTAGAGGTAGATGGTTCATTTTTTCTGAGACCAAAGTTTGAATTAGGGAGTGGCTTTTCATAGTATTCTAGCCACTTTCTGCATTCTTCTTCGTCAAGATTGCCTTCAAGCAATTCAATAAGCTCTCCCTTTAAAAGCTTCTCAGAAGAAACGGGAATATCACACTGATCAAGAACCTGATATAGCTCTATTCTAGTCAATGCTTTCCAAGGAGAATTTGAGTAGGACTGCGAAGACACCGAAGAGAGCGATTTCCTCTGTTTTGGTCCCATGAATTATTAATACTGAATCAGAAAATTAATATTTAATAAAATAAAAAAAAACGATATACCCGGTAATTAGCGGCTATTAGGTTTTAATTTAATAAAAATAAATTTGTTTATAAGATCATAACAAAAGTAAAAATTGAAATACTTTTATTATTTATTTTTATTTTTATAAAATTTATTATCTAATTTATCGTGGCAAAACCTGCTGTTTAGCCAGGATGGTTTGGAAGACTCCATCTTGCAAATAACTTCATTGCATTTTTGTCAACAACAGAAGTGTATCTTTTGGATTTTTCCTGTATACTATTTACACTATCAATAATTTGGTTCTGAGAGTTATTTGAATCTATATTTACATTCTGATCAATAGAAACATCCTGATTTAATTCATTTTTGTCAGCTGAATCTGGGATTTCAATTCTATCCTCTCCATGAACAAGTCTATATCTTAGTTCATTTCTCTCTTCTAGTGCACTACAGAACTCATTAATCAATTTTTGGAAGCTTTCCATAGTGCCTTCACTTTTGATATGTTCATACTTTATTTTTAAGTCGTCTATTACTGGGCTAAAGACTTCTACGATTTGTTGGCCCTTAATTCGGGTGTTGAGTTGAGTCTTCTTCTGCTCCAGTATTTTTCCAAACTTTTCAACCTCCAATAATATTACTCTGGTCTGAGTAATTGTTGAGTTGATATCTGCAATTAGTGAGTCAATGTTTGCTTCTTTTTGCTCATTATCTTCGACGACTATAGGTTCATTAGTTATTGAAATACTTTCCTCCGCCTTATCTACATCAATGAATTTTGAGTCATCAACTAATGCCATCAAGTATAAATATTCTTTCAATATTACATCAGGAATTTCCATTACTCCGTTATTTTCCAGCCAGAATTCAAAACTGTTGATTTTACTGACAGCTGGTCTCACAAGCTTATAATCAATTGTCTGCCAAAATTTTTTTTTCTGATCGACGATTCTTTCACCAAAAGTTTCTAAGCACTCCATCATTCTCTCAGCAACCTCCTTAACGGCTTCAATGCTTTCTTTCTTCAGATTCTCAGAAAATGGCTTTAAATTAAAAAAGAAATTTACCTTTCGCATCTTTTATTACAATTATAGCCCTTAATTGTGGATTTCTGATAATCTGAAACAATTTTCTTAGAAATTTAAATTGGTCAAATAACACTTGAAGCTATTAATTACAAATAAATCAAAATTATGATTACCGCCAATCTACAAAATTAGTTAATAATTCACTGAAAATTTGGAATTAACCAGTTTTGTTTGGGAATTAGGTATGAAGATCCTCTAAAATCGCTTCAATCTGCTAGATAATTGTACTAAATGCATAATATTATACTCTTTAAAATATTATGAACTATTTTCTACTTTGAAAATTAGAAAGAAAAGTTAATATTTTCTTTGCCCCACACATACGCGGGTATGCTACATGTGGTTCAAGGCATAGTTTTAGAAAATTACTGCAACTAATTGATCTTCTGAATTAAATAATTATAAATAATAATAAATATTCGGATTAGAAATAATCCAAAGATTTTTGTATATTAGGGCGATTTGAAATTTGTTTTAATGGAGTGTCTAACCAATAATGGGAAATAATACGTCAGCAATTGAAAATGTAATTCAACAAAGTTTTGGAGTCTGTCTAAATGTTAAACAGTATATTAACAATAATAATTTCAATGAAAGATATAGAATAGGTGGAATTATTGGAACTGGACAATTTGCAGAGGTTTTCTATTGCCATGAAAAAACTACAAACCATCCATATGCAATGAAGGTTATTTATAGTACAGATGAAGTGTCAATAGATCGAATAATTGAAGAAGTTGAAATTATGAAACTCTTGAAAGATCATCAGAATATAGTAAGCATTATTGATAGCAATATTGAGCATATCGATGAGGATAAGTATGAGGTTAAAATGGTTTTAGAACTTTGCAAAGGCGGAGATTTATATCAATATGTACTTGCAAATGGTGCAATGGAGGAAAAGATAGTTCAGAAAATTATGATAAACCTACTAGATGCTCTAAAGTTCATCCACAAAAATGGAATTATTCATAGGGATCTAAAGCCTGAAAATATTTTGATTGATGAGTTCTTTTGCTGTAAAATTGCTGATTTTGGATTAGCTAAACGGTGTATATCAAGTGATAGTTCAAATAAGGTAGCACGTTCAAAATCCCTCTGTGGATCTGATTTCTACTTGGCTCCAGAGCTTGTTAGACAACAAGAATACGGACCTGAAATTGATATTTGGAGTATAGGGGTCTTATGCTATGTTTGCTTATGCGGGGGGCTACCTTTCCATGATAACAGAGCATTTGATTTGTATCATAAGATTGTTGAGAGAGGTGTTAATAGTTATTTATTTGCACAACCAGCTTGGAAAAATGTGTCTTCTGCTGCTCAACATTTTGTCCAATGGCTACTAGAGTCTGACCCTAAAAAGAGGCCAACTGCAGAAAATGCACTTAATCATAGATGGTTGCGAACTAGTTTTGCAAAACAAGGCATTCAGACAAGTACCAATCCGTTTAATAGGGCTGGACACAAGAACTCACTTTCAATTGGAGTTGATTCAAGTCCAGTTACTACTCAATCATACGAAAATAGAAACCATATTTCGAATCATGTTTATGATATATATAAATATTAAGATAATAAAAATAGAAGTTTAATTATAGGAAAGTAATTATACTAAATTACAGGGACTTTTCCTCCAAGCCTGAAAATTCTCAGAATAGCTTTTAATAGTCGTTTGATAAAATTGGGAGATGTTTGTTTTCGCAACCATCCGCCAGACCAAACCTGATATAAATGTCTCCTAATTCTAAGATATTGGAATGCTGCAGCTACAACGTAATCCAATGTATCCCACCTTGTAGTATTTAAATCCTCATCGTCTAGAAATTGCAAAATTCTTGTAATCTGGCCCCTCGGGTCTTCCCTCCACATTCTATCATCCCCAAACCATGGGGGATGGAACTCTGTCAAAACTCCTTGTTCTGTTGTTTTCGAATCTGAAGTTAACGGAACATTTAATACTTTTTTTCCGTATTTGAAAGTGTTCTTTAAACATTGTGTGATGTCATGAACATGAACTCCGCACATTATCCTACCGCTCCTGCTTGCACTGTTATAGGTATGATGGTATTTTTGTTGTAGTTTACGTACATAAATGATAAATGCTCCGACATAGGAATGCTCCGAGTCCCAACCCCATTCATCCACAGAAGGAGATTCTACGTAGTCTTCATCTTCATATTGATGATTTTCATTATTTTCAAGCCTTTCGTATAGAAGCTTCAAGTGATTTAGAGCTGAGTAAGATTGGGAACCTTCCACATCTGTAAATATTCCCAAGTGTGAAGGAAGGCTTCCCAGCAAAGTTGAAGAACCACAGGCTTTACAAGAAAATGACTTTCCGTCCTTTGAAGTTCCTCCCCTTAAGTACTCAATTGTTTCTAGCTTTTCCTTTGCATACAAATTCAATGTAGAAAGCAAAAATCTCGTATTGTATTGTAAGCCTCTTGTAGAAACAAAAAGCGGAATTGTTCCCTTATTCAAAATTTCCATCAACTCACCTACACCAGTGAAGAAACCACCAAGTTCAGACCACCATGTATCCCATTGAGGAGGGCCCTCTGAGATTTGTTTTTCGTTGCTACCCCAAAATGCTTGGGCTCCAAGTAATTTGCTTGCTTCCTTATAACGAGTTGGGTCAAACAATGATTCAGCAGCTCGAAAGCGATGCCACATTTCAATCAAGAACGCTGAAATTAGATAATCTGGTTGTTGCCAGCCATCCTTAAAAATCATTATTGGATAGTTTGGTTTATAAGGTAAAGCTGCGAGAATAAGACCAATAGATCCGCCTGTTAGGCCCCTTTTGTTAAGCTGATAGCACTCATCAGGGGTCACCTTGTCGAAAGCTTTACTTGCCGCACTAAACAGGGCACCAAGTATTGGAAATCTAGATGCAATACCTTCATCTCCTCCTTCAGCATTGGATGGGATACAGTTTTGAAGAAGGATTAATGCAAAGATTTTGACCAAAGTAACCAGTTTCATTCAAGATCTCTCATTCATTTAACAAAATTGCATTGATTTTTAGCCGATTAATTTCTCCGCAAATCCTAATTTATTCTGTTAAAATTTGTCAATTTAAGAAAAAATCAAAATTCAATAGCCCCTCACAACTCCCCATAGATTCTTAAAAGCGACGGGGTAATCTCAAAAAATTAATGTAAAAAACTGCATTATTTTTCTTGTAAATATTAATAATATTAGTGAATATTATCTACTACGAAAGGAGCATAATAGTGTGTATATGAGTTATACATAACAATTCAGATAGTTTTATTGATGTAAAGACCATAGTATAGCTAAAGAATCAGAGTTTGAGTTATTGAAGAAAAAAAAATGTCTCAGTTTAGGGATACTTTTACAAAAGAAGAGAAGAGTGATTCTCTTTATGACGATACCGCATTCTTCTTCTTTTTTGGCACAATTGTAATTTGCATTTTGATTTTTTGGACTTATAATGTACTTTCTAAAGTCCTTTGTCCAACGAGAAAGTTTAATAAAAAGGAATTTCCAAAGTCTACTCCGAGTGGATCCCAAATTCAATATTGTAAATGCTCAGGCTGTGTAAGTAATGTGGAAAACATTCGTAGGAAGCACCGTTCATTTTCTAATCGCTTCTCGCTTAAAATGATTTTGCAAGTTGCATTGCTAGGTATAATGTGGTCACTAACTTATTATATGCTATCTAAATATTCAGAAAATCGTCAAATTGCTCAGTTTAATCCATATGAAATTTTAGAAATAACTCCATCATCAAATACGATGAGTATTAAAAAAGCATATAGATTGATGTCACTCAAATACCATCCAGATAAAAACCCAAATGATCCAACTGCTGCAGCAAAATTTATGTTAATTGCCAAGGCTTATCAAGCTCTTACTGATGAAGTTGCAAGAAGCAACTATGAGAAATACGGTAATCCTGATGGCCCAACAAGCATGAAGGTTGGAATTGGCCTTCCAAGCTTTCTCGTCTCGAAGAAATATCAACTGTTCATTCTTTGCTTCCTTTCACTGATAATTCTATTTGTGATTCCTTTGGCGTTCATTATTTACTACAGGAGGCAGAAGAAGTATGCATCAAATGGTGTATATCTAACAACTCTGTACTTTTATTCAGCAGCTATATCGGACTCTACACGTTTCAAAGCTTTGCCAGAAATACTCGCTCTTAGCACTGAATTCCGCTCCTTGAAAAAGAACACTTCAGAAGATGATAAAGTGATTTCTCATCTTGCAAACATTCTCCCAGAATTCAAAAAAAGATCTTTCAACAATAATTCCCCAAGTTTCTTCACAGCTTATTATCTTATCCTCGCACACTTATATAGAAAACACTCTGAGCTAACTCCTTCTCTTAAAAAAGTATTGGAAGATATTCTAGCAAAATCAATTTCTCTAACATCATCTATGCTGGAAATTTCTATTAGCCGCAATTTCTTCCATACATCAACTTCAATCTTAGCCTTTAGAAGATCTTTAATTCACGCTCTTGACGGAGGGCCCAACGCGTCATTTTTGCAGATTCCATACATTACAGAAAATGAAGTCCAACATATTAAAAAAGGTAAAACAGCAGTAAGGAACTTGGTTGAGTTTATTAAACAAGATCCTGCTAATCGAAAAGGTTTGGCTGAGTTTAATGAGTCTCAAAAGTTGGATATTGAAGCATTTTGTAACTTAATTTCTCCCATTAGAGTTGATTCAAAAGTTATCGTGGACGATGAACAGGATATTGTCGTTGGAGATCTCGGTACCATCGAGATTAATATTGACCGTGCAAACTTGAAAGAAAATGAGGCTTGTGGGCCAGTCCATTCTCCTTATTTCCCAACAACAAAGTATGAAGAGTGGTGGATATTTGCAGTAACAAAAGGATCCAATCCCCAAATCATCGGATATACGCGTTGTTCTTCTAACGAAAAGATAGTAGATGTAAAGATTCAGTTCCTTATTGAAACTCCAGGAAGCATAGATATTTCTCTTCATCTTATTAATGATTCCTATGAAGGGCTTGATCAGGTGGTTAACGTAAGTTTTGTTGCCAAAACTATTAAAGAAGGCATAAGACAGATATATGTTCATCCAGAAGATGAAGCCTTAGACAATGAGCCAACATTATTCCAGCACATAATGAATCAACTTGATGATAATCAGCTTTCTACTGACACAGAAGATGAAGATGATGATGCTGCGGAGAGAAGTTCCAGTACCGAATAGAGTAGCGAGGGTAACAACAGATAGTTTATAATTTTTGCTGTTATAGCCTTTTGACTTAAGATTTTTAATAGATTTAATTAACAAACTTTTTTTTCTAATTTAACACTTTCACATTTAGATTAGGAAGTCTGCTTTTTTGTGTGGTTATTAACTAACCCCTATTTAATATGGCCAGTGATGTGTGCAAAGATATGGCTATCAAGCTTTCTCGAACTCAAAGTGCTGAATTATCCTAAGGCTCAATAGTAATGTTTTTGTGCGTATTGTTGAAAGAGGATTTTGGAGCTTTTTATTGCTCATTTTACCTTCTGAAGGTTTTTTTAAATATAACTATACCACTGCAGAAATTTAACCAAAAGCGGTAATTGTATAATATAGTTCAAGAATGATTTAAAAATGAATCAATTAGACTTAATTGCGAAGAAATTACTTGAAAAGCGTGAAGAAAAAGGTATCTTTAGTTTTTTTAACTGAAAATGTATTTATCCCAGTAAAGTAATTATTGATTTTAGGCCCATAGGGAAAACTCCAATATTGAGTAAAAGTTCATGGACTATTAATGGAAATAATACAATTTCTGATATTATAAATTTGCTGAAAGATGATATAAGGACAGAAGAAGACATAGTATGTTCTTTATTTCTTAATTTATTTGAAATTATTTAATTCAATTATCAGTATTTATATATCAACAGTAGCTTAGAACCAAATAAAGACGAAAATATTTCAGACTTATATATGGTAAGTAATACATGCTAACCTATTTAATAAGTATAGTAATTAGAAAAATAATTATTAACTACTCAATTGTTAGATATTTAATAAAGAAGGTAAATTATGCATTTCGTACAGCACAAAGCCATCATTTCTCTAATTAACCTCGAAAACCTTGCTAAAATGCTTATCTTGGAATTCTTGTATAAATTCATTTAATGCACTAATTTTTTCATTCAATCTTGAAATATTCTCTTTTATTTCAACACTTTTTATTTTAAGACCGTGTAACTTAGCATAATTTTCCTGTTTTTTCATATTATTCATTGACTTTTCTAACTCTGCAATTTCTTCTTCAGCAAACTGTAATTTATTGATTTCTTCTGCAAGTTTGATTCTTGGAGTTATCTCATCAAACTGAGCTGATTTAGTTCCAAAGAACTCATTTATGGCGTTTTCAAGAGCTCTAGCCTGCTCGGCTGTGAAGCTTGGATCTTGAAATAGATGTTGAACCTTATCCCTAAAAGAATCTATCTTTTCTGATTTACGAATTAATATCTCTCTCTTTGCTAATAAAGGTACTAAATTCTTTGATTCTGTAATTTTAGTTATTTTTTTCTTGAACTTTTCTTCCTCTAGATCTCTATCCTCCTTCGAAAGCATTTTATATCCAATGGTTTTCCGAAATTCATCTAAGTCCGATCGAATTGTTTGTATCTCAAGTTCAGCTGTCTTTTTTTTATTATTAATTTCAGTTATTGTGTCTTTTAATAACTCTACATACCTGCTTTCATTTGCACTTAACATAAATAATATCCTATTCAAAATGATCTTCTTTGCGCCTAAATCATAACTTCTTACTTGACTAAAATCTTCGTCTGAGAGTAAATAGCTTGGAATACTACTTGGCAATAATTCAAGTGAATCTTCTTCGTTTTTTCTCGAGCCTGATATTTCATTAGTCATCATATCGACAGAAGTACCAATTGGAACTAGTTTTCTGGAAAGAGGTATAGCTTCAAATTCTCTCATTTTATTATCAAGGGAAGATCTTAGCTCTGAAATTTCATTTAGTTTGTTTTCTTTTTCATTTAAAATATGTTTGGCGAGGTCTAGTACTCTCCATCTTAACTGGATATGCTCCCATTCAAAGTGAGATAAAATTATCGCAAACAAATTAGATGCACCCTTAGAATATTTTAATTCTCTAAAAGACTTGTATGCCCTTTCTCTGTTATAATCATAATACTGAAAAGATCCTACAACATTTAAGTTAAGCTGCAATATTTGCTGATTAATTTCATCAATGTCATTTAACCTGATTACAAGCTTTTCCTTAAACATTCTAAGAAGGGTTTGAGCTGCTACTGGAATTTGTCCTTGAGTCTGGTCATCATTATAAAATGGTCCTGCCTCCTTTTTTAGTTCCTGCTGATCTTCTATATCGTTTGGATCGAACCCTTCATTGTGAGTATATTTATGTCTTCTTAAATTAGCTTTTAAAGAGTCAAAATTAAATCTCTCATCATTTTCACTTCTTGAATTTGTAAGTTTTTTGAGTGGTATAACATAATCTAATTTTTCTAAATCTTCTCTAAATTGAGTTTCAGAAGAAATAGTTAACTTTTCATTAAAGTTTAACAACCAATTCGTTGCATCATATAACATTTTTAATTTATCTGCTCTGTATATTGCTGCTTCCGAAACTTCTCTGATATTATAATACTCTAAATCTCTTTTTAGTTGATCTTCAAACACCTTTTCCTCTTGCATTAATAGTTTCTTCTCATGATCAATTTTTGCCCTTATCAACTCCTTTGAATCTCTAATTGTTTTTAATCTTTGGGAATATATTGTCTGCATATCTTCTTCTACCAATAAATGTAATTTATCCTTCTGCTCATGCAAACTTGAAAGCTCTTTTTCTAATTCTGCCTCTTCTTCATCTGCCCTTTCAATCATTTCAGATGCTCTATTTAACATAACTTCAAAACTTGGATCTGCTTGGAACTCACTTACAATACTTTTTCTATACTCATAATCAGCTTTAACTCTTTTAATCAATAAATAACGCTCCGAAGCTCTTACATACTCTTCTACCAATGCTCTGGTCCTTAATTGTAGTTGTAACGCAAGCGCAGTGTTAAAGCTCTCTGTCCAAGCTGTTTGAAAATCTTTCCGTGCTTTAGTTAGAAAGCTTTCTAGCCCACCAAGTTGCGCGTTCAAACTACTATTTATTAGTGCAAATCTATTCTTGAATTCATTTAGCACAGTTTCTATGCTTGCAATCCTGTCATTCCTTATTTTCTCCTCCTCTTTTGTCTCTTTTTCAGGGTAAATTGGAACTAAATCTTCATCATCTTGCTTAAAACAGTTCTCCATATCAAAGAAAAGAGGTTTATTTTGATCTTGATCCAGAAAAGATTTTTTTAAATTGTCTCTAAACACCTTTCTTCTCTCTAACTGTTCATATCTCAAACTTTCAATATTATACTCGTGCTTTTGCTTTGATAATAAGCTATCTATTTTATGTTTAATGTAAACTCTTTCTTTATTACTTAGTTCCTTTTGCCACCCATTCAGCATCTTTCGTACTTGAGGAAGCTCTTTTTGCTTCTCATCCCCATATACTACGCTTCTTATTGTATTTACATATCTTTCTAATTCACCCTCTGCTGCCAACATACTTTTGTGTAAGTTCTCTATGGACTGCAATTCAGTTGCCCAGTCACCCTTAAGTCTATCAGTCTCCATTAGATAACCTTCAAGCCAACTTATATCGCTCACCTCATCTTCTTTTGAATTAATATGGGCTATATATCGTCTAATTTTTTTTTCACACAACCCTTCATAATCAATAAATTCACTGAATTGAGCCTTAAATATATTAATCATGGATTCAACATGAGAATCTAAGGATGAAATTTCTTCAAAATGTGACTTCCAGTTCTCGAGTCTAAATGTATTAGAATTGGAAACATTTTGTGTAATTTTGTCAATTCTAGTCTCCATTTTAGTTTCAAAGCTCAACAATAAATTACTCTCTATATTTTTTCGGACTAATTTAATCAATTCTGGTTCAGAACTCATTATTTTAATGGTTTCTTGTTCGTCTTTTACAGGAATTTTGCTTCTATGCGTCTTTGGACTGACTTTACCTGATAAAGACTCACAAAATAATGTTATATTCTCAATCATATCGCTTGGATCTCCAAGATAATCTATTTGAGGGTAAACTTTAACAGGGTATCCATTCTCAATTGCCTGTAAATTTTTTTCAAAGACTACAATTAAACTAGTAATACAGTTTTCTTTTAACCTTGCATCTTCAGGAAATAGAAATACTTCTGGAATTTCTAAGTATGGATCATTAATGTCAACTAATTTAATATTATCGCTTTCGATACTTTTAATTATTATTTTCAACCACTCTATGTGCCTCAAGATAAACCTTTCAAATAGACCTTTGCAAAACTTCGCAATACTGACTTCATTTTCAGATCCAATTTCAATATTATATAAAGGTATATCAGAAGATCCTTGGCTCCTTTCTTTTCTTAAAGTATTTATAGTTTTAAAGCAAACATCTGAGAGTAGGCTTTCCTTTTTTTCTAAATTTGATTCTCTCTTTATTCTCTCATCAATAAAAGTATATGGAACGATTTCCTCGGTGAGATCCTTAGAACTCACAAGTGGAGAAATTCTTGCCTCATTTACCACTGCGTGCCATTCCTTTTCCCTATCATTTATTGACTTATAAAAGGATTTTAGCAGCTTATTTAAAAATAGACGGTCGTGTTTTAAGGGTAATAAGAAATTTAGCTTACCATGAATCTTAAACCTATACTCCTCCTTTTGTGTTTTAATTCCTAAATATTCGTAATACCTTTCAAAAATCTCTTTACATGCATTTTTAATGTTTAAAATCCTCTCATTTTGACTTTCCCCTTCAATCATTAATCCATAGTCATTTTCTTTATTATATTTATAATATTTGTCCCCATTTGGAGCAGTAAAAACTGTATAAGCCATATTTCTTAAACTTTTAAAACAGTTATCAATGAAAACAGTTTCAACTCCTTTGCTTGCTACAAAGTTCTCTGGAAGCCTTAAAGCCTTTTTCCCATACGTTTTCTTTATCATCCAACCTCTTGGTCTTTGTATTTTATTAGTGTTTTCCTGAATCCAGCTTACTACCGCACCCCATTCATCTTCAGGTATTGGCATAAAACCAAATGGCTTATACTTATTAGTAATTTTGGACAAATTGTGTTTTGAATTTATTTTATTTTCAATATCTTCAAATGTCAAATTATCAGTTTCTTCCGATTTATCTCCGTTGATCAACACATTAATAAACGATAATGCGTCTTCTTGCTTTTCATTTGAAAGTAAAATTGCCAAGCCTTTTAAATCTCTATTTACTATCAATCTAGATACTTGGCTCTGTTTTGGCTTCCTTATTTGGCTGATTAGTTGTCGGCTTGGAGTTAAAGATGATTCGTAGTCAAATAATACAGATTGAATTAGCTTTAATAAATTATCCTTCTTTAGTAGCTCACTAGATTCTAACTTTTCTGTAATTCTAGTAAGCCCATCAATAGATATCTTTTTTTCGTTGGTTTTTCTTTCTCTAGTCAATTTTTTGCCTTTAGTTGAAGTTCTGTTAGTTTCTTTATCTTTACAAATCTTACTTGAATTATTCAAATATTTGTTTGTAGCATCTAGGCAAAGTCTTGCCAGAGCTTCATTAAAGCTCACTCCTTTCCTGACTCTAATTGAGTACCCCTTATCTTTTTTATTTGTGTAATCCAATAATGTTCGAAGCTTGTTTATACATTTGAAAGATAATTGTTTCTTAATCTTGATCTTATTTGAGCTACAAATATTTATCACCCCAATTGAAATACCCATGTCACTTTCAGTGATCTCTGTTGGTATTTTACTCAAGTTCAACCAACTATTTGTTACAAGCTCGCTCTTGATAATACCCCACAACATTCTGTCCCCTGAGTGTATATTAGGCGATAAATTCTCATTATTTGTACCTCCAACCTTTACAACGAAAAAAATGATAAATGCAAGAAAACATAAAGCAATAGACCCATCTATTTTATTTGGCATTCTTTTACTAAATAGCCTCTTGCTGTTCATTTCACATTTATTTATTTAAATCTAAAATTATATTAATACCATTAAATCTAAATTTTTGAACCGCCACCTTAGTGCCGCTTTATTAATGTTGACATCAAAGCTAAGCATGCATAATTTAATAAATTGGTTAAAGAAGAAAATAAGATAAAAAGTGACTTAAAGTATTTTGATCTAGTTGCAGTTTATATATTAAAGTTTTACCATAATATATTATGGTCACATTATTCTCCTTATAGAATTCAGCCACTATTTTATTATGAGTTATAAATTTCAGATCATAATAACCCTTATATTATATTTAGTAATTCTTGATTACTGTATTTGCGCAGAATTTGTTGAGTCACTGGAGAGCATTATTAACGGAGGATATAATGAAGATGAGTTTAACCCACTTTTTGTGGAAGAGTTAAATGAAATAAAAAATAATCCTGAACAGAAAAAAGATAACTTTTACATAAGGCTTAGGAGCGGGCAATGGTTTGCTTTAAAACAACAAGTTGAGTACGATTCTTCTGAAATGGGTCTTAAGAGAGTGTATGGAGTGCTTCCAGTAAATCCATTTGCGGGAAATATTTTTACTCCTTCATTGTCTGAGCTTGAACTTGCAGATAAATATTGTGAGGCTCTTCTTGACATGAGAAATAAGGGTATTTCTACCAAGATAGGTTTAAAAATTGCAAAAGATGGACTAATAAGAGAGAAATTCTGCTCAGATGCGGCTGAACTTTACTTTAATGGCTTACGTCCAAGACCTGCAACATTGGCACAGAAACAAAATGAAATGGAAAGTTTGGGAAATATTGAATATTTCGACTATGCTAATTTAGGAACAATTACTAGTCAAATTGATATTCCAAGAATATCAACTGGTGCCAGAGCAAGATATGGTGGTAAATACGCCTCAGTGTCAAGCTCTCAAGAGGCAGAACTCATTACAAAGCAGACACTTTTGCGTAACTTCCTGCATGTTGTAAAGCAGCTCCATCTGAATACTCTCAGAAAGGATCCATTAAGGCTTAGGGAATATTTTCCAGGGACATTGTTACAACTTAGGGATGCAATAGAAAGTGATGACCCTGAAGTTGTAGCTGTAAAATTACTTCGACTTGGTCCAACTTCTGACCTTCTAGAGCAATTTATTAATAACCATAGAGGAAAGAGAGATATTTTATTGATAAAGACAAAAAAAGGGTATAAAAAGAAACGAAATGCTATTTTTGAAGAATGGATGGATCTCATATCAAATACAGACCTCTCAGTTGTAACACTACCTAATCTCGAACACCTTGCATATAAGCATGTAGCTTTAACACCAAGTATTATGACTCAAATAAAAAAGCTCTATAATCTAATAGTAAAAGAAAAGGAGAAGAAGCAAAATTACTATACTCCGCAAATTATTGAAGCTTTAGACTTACTTCCAGGTATAGTAAGGGCTGAAATTCGTATATTTTTCGAGCTAAATACTAAATATGGTTACTATAGAATAAACACGTTAGAGAAAATTAGATCAATGATAGAGGTTATTCAGCCTTTAGTAAAGACTGTGAACCACTTTAGCGAAGAAGAATTTAACAAAGTGCTTGCAAATACTGGCCTAAGCCAGAATGAAATGAATTATTATAGTAGAAACCTCTCTAAAATATTATTAACAATTATGGAGAGAAGAAGACTTAAAATAAAGGAAAATGATGATGATGATGATCTTTTAAACAATGAGCCTTCTATCTCTGTTAATTCTTTGATTGAGATGATTCAAAAGATGAACAATAGCTCATTGGGAGCAATTATGGACCATATAGAAAGTATTGTTCCAAATTTCACTAATAAAAATATGCATAGTGAGGCAACAGAGCAACAAAAGAAGGAAATTGAAGCACTTGTTAAACTTCCTACTTCTCCAGTAGTATCAAGGCAATTGTATGGGGAATCAGTTTTGAGACCTCTCTTATCTGATGCAATTCCAAATGAATATGGAACTCTTGATAAATTTATCAAGGGGTTTTATATTTTAATGGCTGAAACTGGGGTCCGTTTGCAAATTTATTTAAGAAATGGGTTTGAAGGTCAAGTTCCGAATAAATATGAAAATTATTACAAACAGAATGCCTTTTTGGAAGATAATTTGAGGCATAATTCTGAACTTTGGCAGGCTTCAATAAAAAGTTTATTAGATGAAACACTATTTCCATATGAATTAGCAACAAGAAGACTTTTACAATATTTAAAAGAATGCAAAATAGGAGTAAAGTTTGGATCTAATGAGGAGGAATTAAAGAAAAGATCATCAGAAATTGACCAGAGCTACTTACAAACTCTACTTGATAATTTTGAGTCGATAAAGTTGACAGAAAAGAGACTAAACCCTATTTTTATAGGGGAAAAAGGTAATATGCTAATACTTCCAAATAGAAGGCACCATTTAATCAATTACATCTTTCAAAAAGATGGTGCCTCATTATACAGAATTCTTAAAGATGAAAAGCTACATCAAATATTAGTTGGTTTGGTCGATCTATTAGAAGAGATACAGATCCCCAAAAAAGAAGATGTTAATATTCAAGGCCCATATTGGGATAGAGAAAAGAATGAATGGGTTAATGCGGATAAAATGAGGAAAAATGAAGTTGAGATTGTTTACGAGCCTCAGAAGGTAACAGACCTCCCAATTAATAGGGAACAAGAATGGGAGAGAATTGCGCTATTCAGTAAATGGTCAGACTTTGTTAAAGGAATTCCTATAAATTCCATTCCAAATGGATTTAAGTTTTCATTTGGACTATATTCTAACTTTATTCATTTTTGCCAAAGAGGAATTAGAGAGCTTGCGTACAGACTAATTGTACGTGACAAACCGACAAATACAGAGCCAGAGGGAAAGTACTGGGAATATCTTCCAAGAAATAAATTCTCGATTTTAATTAACGCAGATAATTCAAAAGCACGAGAAGAAAAGGTTTTGTCATTTTGTAGCGCTGTATATATTTCAATTTACTCAGAAAAAGGAGTCCCAGAAGAATATAAAGGGTCTCTCCCTAATGTATGGTCCAAAGAAACTGACAAATATGAAAAAGAAGCTTTTATCACCCCAAAAGACAAGTCCAAGCAATTGCGCTACCACTTGGACGATGTTAATGAGCAATGGTCATTCATTGCTAGTGAGGCAAGAAAACCTGGGATATTTATGGCACCTACAATGCCAACTGATAGCTCTTTATTGGGAGATGTTTGGAGAAAGCTTTATGTTGACCAGCATATTGCAACCAGCTCTGTAAATGAAGTTGATGCAAAAATTTCTATTCTTACTGATATGTGTTCAAAAGCAATTAGGAACTTAATGCAAAAGAAGAATTACTACGGTGAGCAATTATATAAAATGGTTTATGATGGGGAAAATTCTATTGAAGTATTTTGTCATGATGTCTCGAGAAGATGGTTTAGTAAGTGGCCATCTGATATTTCAAATGAAATGCTTTTGTCAAGCCAGCATGAATATGAGAATCAATCTTTCAAACCGTTCGATAGAAGTTATTTAAAGAGTAGAAAACCTGCAGAAAGAAAGATTAGAGAAGGATTTTCAAAAACAAACAAGAAAATCTCCCCTGTAGTTATGGAAGAATTTAATTTCAACAAAATTTCAAGAAATGCTCGTTCTTTTGAAGAAATTCCAACAGAACTTTGTGATGAAAGTATAAATGGGAGTTGTAATCACAAAAATATTGGAAGCTCTTTGACACACTCTATATCATCTATTAATTTGGCTTCTGGGAGTACGTTATTATATTCTGACAAGGTTAAAAGAGTCAATAGCAAAGTAAGGTCAACAGGAATAGAACGAATAAAAAACCCAGAAGTCTTATCAAGGAATAAAATAATGAATATTAGAGATATTCTAGATTCGTCCGATTCCGGCTCAAAAAGCCAAAAAGAATTAGTTAGAGCCATTCCTACAAAAAAAATAAATGAGTCTGGAATTAAAAAAAAGCCTACAAAAAATACAAAAATTGATAAAACTTTTTCAGAATTGATTGACTAGTCAATTATACATTTAGTTTATAGCATTAATTATTGATTTTGAATATTGCTCTTAATTATTTTGTAAATTTCTTAACAATAAATTCAGAAATTGATTTTTTAATTTTATTTGTGTGCAACAGGGTGCAATTTTCACACTAGAAAAAAACTTAATAAAAAAATTTTTTATCGATTTTATTAGAATTGTGATAATTAATATATAATGTATTTTTACCTATAATGGAATTTTCTTGTCAAAATTCTCAAACACAAATTTGTAGAAGGGCATATATTCCTAATTACTCAAAAGATGAAGTAAAAGATTTAATAGGCTGCAATAATACAGAAGAGCCCAATGATAGCATTAAAAGAAATGTAGGAGGTTTTAGATATGACCTTTGTTCAGAAAAGATTTATAAGATTTTCCAGGCAAGTAACTGGAAAAATGACAACGTTAGTAAAAAAAATTATAATCACGAAGAAACTCCCAAAGTTGGGCAAGTCTCTCTCAAAAGGAGCATAGTTTACGACTCTTCACTTGGCTGTTGCGTTCCATTATATACTAGGAAGCCAGGTTGTAGTAGAATGAAACTAGATATTATTGGATATGGTGAATCAGAGAACTACGGTACCCAATTAGAAAGAGCATCCGATAATTCAATGGGCACTATATTGAATAATTCAAATCTTCATAAAAACTTTAATCAACATTTTTCAGGATGCTCAACAAATATTATTGGGGAAATAAGAGATAGTTTTGGAAGATTGCCGAGCAAGGCAGGTTATAAAACATCTAAAGTAAACAAAAGCTCGGTACATATTGAAAATGATTTCTATATGCCAGAAGAAGGTAGTTCATATGAAAACAATACAAAAACTCAACACTCAGTAGGAAAGAATTTTAATGGGAGCCATCTAACTTTTTCTGGTGGATTCCTTACATCTATTTCTTGAAATAAAAAAACATTATCATATCTTAATCTCTGAAATAAGTCTAGTTATATTAATAAGTATTAAAAATAATATCAAAAACTCGATTTCTTGTCATTATCTTGATTTAGTTCACTAAATGAATCATTTGTACATACAGTTGCAATATTGCATTTCCCGCCATGTTTAGCTTAATGTATCTTATTTTTTTTGTAAATGGTGAAAACTAACAAATGAAAGAATAAAAGATAACTAAAAAGTTGAATATTTTATCAATGAGTGCTAAAAATTCTTCAATAATTTACAAATTCAAATGGGTTCTAATTTATTTAATTCTACTTATATTCTCAGCATATATTCAACTTAACTGTGTGGGATGCTATGAAGTATCATCAATTTCCAAATCGGTATACACAAGTATTAATAAATCTTTAGAAATATGTATTAAAGATTTTTATACCGAATTAACCCATAAATCTGAAAACTTAGGGGTTATTTATCAAGTTGTGAAAAAGAAAGAAAACTATATTATAAAAATTTTAATTTATGAGTCTTTTAATCAGGTAGAAGACCCTAATACCGCTAGTGATTATTGTAATTTCAAGAGTTGCATAACAAAAAACTATTACAGTGAATTAGATCAACTCATTGGCGACAAAAATGAGATAAGCTATTCGACAAATTTTAAATTTATTATGGAGTTACCTTCAAAAGAGGAATTAGAGGAAATTGAACGAAAAGACAAAAATGGTAAATTAGTCGTTGTCCGGAAAATGTTTAAATTTAATATAGCTAGCTCAATACAAAATTCTAATAAAAGTGAAATATCAAATCCTAGCGAGCATGATCTTCCAGTAGAAAGTATTACTTCTACAACCACAAATGCCACAACTGCGATGCTCTCCACAGAAATAACAACCATGCCCAGCAAAGATAATCAAATTAATCAAGTAAATACAAATTTTATAAGCTTTAACGAAATTGTTAATTTAAATATATTTTGTGCAGAACTTTCTTCAGAAGAAGTAATAGATGCCATAAAATTTCAAAATACATTTATGCTGCCAGATATAATATACTTAGAAGTTGCAATGTTATTAAGAAGATTGGCAAAAAGGATTGATCTTTTTAGATCAGCTGAAGAATCATTATCGGCTATAATGCCTGGAATTGGTGGGCTGTTAGTTTCAGATACCCACTGTGAAGAGTCTCTTAGAGTTTCCCTAGTAGCTGGGGAGTTAACAATTCCAGGTGTTGGACCAAACGAATTTCCAGTAATATGCCAAAAATTACAACAGTGTTTAAGCGATCAATCTTTCCACAACTCTGCTCTAGTAAGCTTATCAAAATCGAAAAAGTACGTAGACTTTGCGTTGAGTAGAAATCGAAATTTTATGTGGGAAACTTTAAATAAAATGGTGGGAATTTTGGGGAATTCTAGTGGTTTAAAATCATATCAGTTATGGATGGAAGTGGAGATTTTGATAAAGAATACAACTTCAGATGAAGATGTACTACACTCTGATCTTCCGAAAGAGATGATATTAATCGCAGATTTGATGAAAAACTCGAAATCTCAAACAGTAGAATGCACAATATCAATCATGAAGATTGGTTCATTGTATGATATCAGGCTTACACAAGTTTCTGAAGTTGCAAGGATATGCAATCGAATTTTTTCTGATTCATCAAGCTATTTGTCAGTTGATGAGATGAGACTCATTTCAGATACCACCATTCTTTCTAGAATTGCTGATTGGATGATTGGGACATTTATACTAGAAAAACATATTCCTCCTGGTGTTACCAAGCCAGCTGCATGCATGTATCTTTCAGCTATTACTTCGCCAATGGATTACTCGAGTATAACCAACTTTCTTTGGCCTAGAATAGTTTTTGCTATCTCGTCTTCTTCTTCTTCAGCACTATCATTTACAACCAAATCAGTTGATCCAGAAAATTGCCGAAAGTCTTTAGTTAAAATCTTAAAAATAATTGGAGATAAAATACAAATTAATATTGATGAAACATGTGGGAAAATGGCAAGCTGTATATTGAACGGACGAATTGGAAGAATTAGCGTAGATGACACCATAAGCAATGCTTTAAGTCAAAGTCAGCAAACAATAAATTACGATTTTGGCACTAATTCTGCATCTTTACGATTGGCAAGATTTATTTTCGAATCAAAAGCCCCCAAAAAAAGTAAAAGAAATGGCTTCTCGAAGCTCTCCGCACCTTTAAGAGGCTCGGTATTATTTGGGCATTTGCAAACCATAATGCCTGGTGGTTTTAGTATTAATGATGTTGTAAAGTTTGTGCATAGCTTCACCAAAGAATCTCCCCCCAATGGACCAGCCAAAAAATGTTTTAAAGTCCTTATCAAATACATCCCAGTGTTTGTTTCAAGTGACAATGAATTAAAAACAATTTGTATAAATGCATTCGGGCCGTGGATCATGCCTGATATACTCGTTTCTGATGTAACATTTTCACAATCTACATTGTCAAATGAAGTTGTCGTATAATATTTAAATGCTAATTCGAAAAGCGATTCACAATTCAAATATTATAAATAAATAGAAAATCTCTAAAATTTTCCTACAAATTAAAAATGCTCAACCTAAATTAAATTTTGGCATTCAACTTTGAATGACATAATTAATCGCATCAGGATTTCTTTGATGACTTATTTTCATTATTAACCATATTTAATGAGTTTACAGGCTTAACATTTTCAGAATTGCTTTGATTAATGGAAGATTCATCATCTTCAAATGGATATGGCGTTTTTTCAAATAGATCTTCTTTTTGAAGGTGTTGAAGATCAATATTGTCAAAGGCTGCATTAGTATTTTCAACGCGTTGAGAGGTTTGAGATCCAATGTTATCAATTGGGATTTCAGGTCTTGCGGTTGAACTTCCTTCTGGCTTCATTAAAGAAGTTTTTAATGATGAACCAAGTGTGAAGTTACCAATAGGAGTCCTTTCGCTAATATGCTCGCCTTTATTGTATATTGAAACTTGCACGTTATTATCAAATCTCAACTTTTTCTTTTTTAGACTACTAGGCTTGACCGAACTTTTTAATATAGACTTAGGTACATTTTTCTCAGGTTCAACATAAATTTCGGTGTATGGTAGGATTTTGTTTTGTAATTTTTTACAAATATTTTCTAGTTTTTTTTGCAGAAATGAAGAAGATTCTGCCCCATTATCAACGCCAACAACAGAAACAATACCTCTTGAAACCAAGTCTTCGCAATACCTTACGCAGTTAGAAACTAGTTCATTAGGTACCGTAATATCTGGCTCAAAAGCTAAAGAAAGTAGAGGCTTTGAGTGCCAAATAAATGTTTGATTTCTCCTTTTTTCTTTTTCTTCCAAATCAATTTCCATTAAGTTATCAATTTGATCATTCCAGTCGTTTATAATATAAGAATAATATGTTGCAATTCTAGCAGAAAATGCCAACAGCAAGTTGGAATTTACACTTTTCTTCATTTTTTTGTTATGATCTTCAATAACTACTTCAAATGACTTGAATTTTGAAGGGTTCTTTACCTTGAACATAATCATGGTAAATAGTATGGCAGTGATTAATTGCACAGAGTCGACATTCATAAAACGTATTTCTCTCATATACAAAAACTCTGCTGGAGTATGATTACCGGATATAACTACAAATGCCCATTCTCCACGGCGAGCAGCCCTTGTTGGTGAATCAATATTATATAAGAGCTTACTCCTGGAAACTATGAACTGCCAGATATTCTGTCCTTCTATATCCATTTTTATGTGTTTCCCTAATCTTTTTCCAATTGGAACAAAGTCTTTATATGGATTATGATAATACTCGCTCATCAAACTGTTGAAAACAGATTTAGGAACTTTATTATTTTTAATTGAAAATATTGCTTTTTCAATTATTTCCCTAAGGACGAAAATAAAACCTGTCCAAGATAAAAAGATTTTTTTTACAGACTTCATACAAATATACCTGAAAAGAATCTCTAACAACTCTTTGGAAGGTGATGGGGTGCAGGTTATTAAATTTGGATGGACATAAAAATAATTGAATGCATTTAAGCACTGACTATTCATTTCTATTGGTAGTTCAGACTTCATAAAAGCCTGGACAGGAGGTGGGTTTTTTATGTAATGATTTGAAATTGTAACATTATACCCAATAACAGGTTCATTTAAAGTTTGTATCACTTGTGACCATATTTCTCTTCTGAACATTGCCGACTTATAATTATTAATTACAGAAATCTTAGCTCCCCAGCCAGGCTTATTAACTACTTCAGGTATATTTGCACCAGAAACATATTTTGTTGCAATTTTTGAAATTCTAGATACTTCAACCAGGGGTAAGCTGGAAGCAACACTTTTTGTTAAATTTTTGTCCTGGTTTGCTGCTATGGCAACAAATTTAAGAACGAATATAAAAAGGGTTGTGAGCAAAAAAACTAGTTCCATTTTTAACTTTTATAAATACATAAAAATTAATAAATTGCTGACTAGTTAAACTATTTATAGAGGTTTTTACACCCTTCAATTAGCTTGCATTTACATTAATTGTAAAATTCTACTTTTATAATATCAGGCGCCATCACTTATGCATGTTTTATTGCCAAGATAACAGATTTATTATTTATTACATTATTGATCATACAGCCGTTACACTGCATTGTTCCAACTGCATAAATTAATTGTTAATATTTTTGGCCATTTTAAAGACATTATTCGAATTTTTTTCTTTGTCGAACAAATCATGGTAGCTAAAACAATTTAATATAGATTTATTTAAGCCATTTTAATTAGGATATTTTTCAAAAATATTAATATATTTTTAATTGTTTTGATAATAAAATACAATAATTAATTTAATCTAATAATATAAAACTCTGCGCAAAATCTAAAATTAACTCAATTAGATGAAAACAAGTATTTTCCAGACTCTTGCTCAATGTGAGTACAAATAGTTGGAAATAGCTTATGATTGATTATATAATCCCCATTTAGTCTGGGAATATGCTCCCTAAATGCCCTAACACATTGAGTAATGGTGCCAATCTTTTTATATATAAATTCTTTTGCAATTTTACAAATGTGTATCATTTTATCAGCAGGGAAGACACCATTTATATATATTGCAGTAGCTATTGTATCAGCCATCTCGTCAACTTGATCTTGAAATTTTCCTGGGCAATAAATCTGGTTATCACCGTCCCTTCTTTTCTTAATAAACCTCTTCATTTCCTCCTTATAGGGAGAAAATGGAACTTTTGGGGTATCTCTGCGCAAAAATTGAGATCTAATCCAAATTCTATATGCAGTCTGTGGAGTGACAAAGTGGCCATCCATTCTAAGACACCTATAAACAAATCTAGCCCCTCTCATTAAATCTCTTTCGCTTAATGTTCTTCCTATTGTATAGCCAAAATGAGGAATACAATCTGCTTTGATTTTATAGTATTCAGAAGACTTAATAATACTATGAATTATTTCTGCCGATGGAAGTGAATAATCTTTTACAGGGTACTTTTCACCTTTTGATTCTTTTTCATCTTCCAAAACCATTGCTTCATTTAGATTATCTTTTCTAGCTCTATTTAAGTATTCAACAATATTTTCAACATTAATTGATTCGTCAATTTCGCTATCCTCTAGATGAATGTGTTTTGCTCTTTCCAAAATTTCTTCCTTTGATAATGGTTTAACTCTTGGAATATCCGGAACATTAACAAATTCTTCCAAATTCAATGGATAATTTGGTATTTTCTTACCCAATAATAATGATGGAGCTCTTAAAAAAGTTGATTGATCATTCTTCCGAATTCCTATATATGAATCCGGAGATCTTCTATAAATATCTGAAACTTTAGTTAAAAGTTTAACTCCATTTTCTTTCTCAGGAATGTACGAATCGCCATAATCAAAACCACTCATTTGACTATTAAACGGAATTCTCTTATTTATATAAGGAGCTTTTGAGTTATACGTAATATAACCGTATTTGTATCTATCGCTCGATCCCCATTGCTTTCCCAAACCAGTCTTATAAAAATCATGAATACTCTTTTGATCAATGTTTTGATCTGCTTCACCAATTCCACTATTAATATATTTTCTCCAATCTGCCTTTTGAGTATTTTTAATAGGGTATTCAAGCGGTAGGTCATCTTCATCTTTTTCTACTATCTTTTTATACTGTAACAACCTAATATTCGGCATTACTGTAGTCTTAATTGGTGACTTTAAGCTCGACATTGAAACAATTTGTTCTTTCTTATTCCTCTTAAATCTATGACTCGTAGAATCCGATTCACTTTTAATAACTCTTCTTCTAGGGGAGAATTGATTTTTTATTGGATAGTAGCCAACTGCTTCATCTTTTTTTTCTAAATTAATATTGTTATTTGATAGCCTTTCCATTTCAATAATTACCTCAGAGTCAACTGGTACAAGTCCTATCCAAATTCCTCTTGTTGTTGCAACAGACATATCAACTGCAAGAGAATGACATAACTCTCCAATATCAACAGTAAGTGGAGCCAAATATCTATATTTTACCAACTCAAGGATGCTATTTGCCAGGGACTGTTTATAAATCGCCAACTCTTCTTCGCTTATCTTACGCTCTTTACCATTATTGATTGATATTTTTAATAGATTGTAAGACCTGGGTAAATAAAATCCCCTTCTTATCCAATAAAAAGCAGAAGAATATTTTGGTGTTTCCATAAGTTTAACCAATTGCCTCCATTGTTTTTTTCTCTCAAAATAAAGAATGGCTACACTATCACAAAATATGGCTAATGCAGATGCAAGGTCTGTTTGAACATTTTGGTTCTTCCAATTAGATTCCACCATTTTCCATGAAGACTGAATACAGTTAATCGCCATATCTTGATAGCATTCATGTTTAGTACGCCAGTCTAAATTTCTAAATTCTAAATAAGAAAGAGGCATTTTTTGACTCACAATTATAATATTTTCATTGAAATCGTCATTCGTCAGCTTTTGGTTACGAGACTGTAAAGAATATTCATAAATGAAGTTCCACTGCTCTTTAGCCTCAAGTTCTCCGTCTGGATCTGCGATCATTGGATCTTTCGCGTCTGGAAAGGGGTTATTTGGAAACGCATTCTTTACACTGAATTTTATTAACTCTATTTCGTCATTAACAATTGGGCAGTCACTTGCACTCTCAAAGTATTCTTTTACTGCCTCCATACATAAAGACTGTTTGACTGGGTTTGAATACTCCTTGAAACTTTCAAAGTTTTCGGAATTTATTCCCCGATTAAGTAACTTCTCTGATATATTTTTAGAAATTGTCCACTTATAGTCAAATTTCGGTAGTTTATCAAAGTAATTAATATTGGTCTTCCTCCTATTTGATTCCGAAAATGCATGCAAGCATTGGCTGTACATTCCAAATGGATCATCTGAAAATGAAAAAATACTTTTTGGTGGGTCCTCTATCCCGTTATAAAATCCATCAATTCCAATATCTAGAAAGACAAATCCATTTGCTTGCTGCTTTATTGCTTGCCACTGAATATTTGTTATTGCATCTTCAATTCTAGAATGAACTCTTGATTTTATTAAACTCTCCCAAAGAAAGCAAGATGCCTCAACCCTCCAATCAATATCATTTATTCTCTCAGATCCACGAGCTGATCTCTCATTATTTAAGTCCAAAACCTTTGTAGGTAAATCGCTTTTTAACAATCCTCTCCCCGGGTCAATAAATTGTGGAGGATTGGTTAACGGTAGCTCTCTCATTACAGTAAATGAATCACGGCTAATACCGAAATAAACTCCCGCTGCATCCTTACAAAAAGTGTCTGGTTCAATGACTTCGATGGAGTACTGACGCTCCCATTCAATTACTTCGTCTAATTCCATTTTTTCTGGATTCATTTCAAAATTATGTATCAATTTCATTATCTCCTCCTGTTGCTTAACTCTACTCATTAGTGCATTTATACATGCTTCTTCAAATTCTCTAGAATTTAAAGATGCAATAAACCCATATGGTCTTGGATCTATTGAAATATTTCCAACTATACGGTCATAACGAGGTTTAGATTTCTTGTCTATTTCAAGCTGATCAACGATCACTACCCACTCACTAATTCTTAAAGAGCGGTATTCCATTAGATTAAGTGCCATTAAAGATGGTGGGTTGATTCTGCCTGCCTTCTTTTTAATCTCATTTAACTTGAGCTTTTCAATTGAAGTACCATAAATGGCGTATTTTCCATGTATTTCAAGTGGATTATTGTAATAAATATCCTTAGCATCTTTGCAAAAAATTTCCAAAATGACGTTCTTATCTTCAACTCTAGAATAGTAGTCTGATAGTGCTTCCTTACATACTAATTCAAAATTTTCAGCTTCAATTTCTGTATGAAATGAATCAGGCGGTGAATATGGAAGGAAATCTTGTTCCATTGAATCATTTTGACTAAAAATTCGATCTCTTCCATCTTCTGAATCAAGAGCATGTAAATGCACAATTGCAGACCATTGCCCAATTCGAATCCTATGTTTATCTATGCATGTTAATCTTGAAATAGGAATTCTTTGTTTGTCATAATCTGTTTTTGTTTTCAACTCTTCATAAAGCATTGCAGGATTAAAAAACATTATTGAAGAGTCGTTGCATATACTTTTTAATAAGCTTTTATCATAAGTTTCTACTTGAATGCTTTTATGAAAAATTAAATTTCTAACTGCTGTAGTACATCTTTGTATAAATTCCGACTTTTCCAAGGAAACTGAAAGAAAGTTTTTTTCCTTCCACAAAGACTTTACATCATTTATAATCTTTGGAAGGCTTTTAATCTTTATTCTAGGAGGAAACAATGTTTTGTCCTGTTCTATTTCATATTCACACCGCAAAACATCTATTATAGAAAACCATTGACTTTTTATTAAATGATCCTCCAGAGAAGGGTATTTTTCTCGAATGATTTCAATGTTACTTTCATAATATTCAACATAATCCCTAAGTGTATTCCAGCTATAAACTTCATCATTATTCAATAAAGGTAGTCCAGGTGCGACTTCTTTATCTATATCATCTTTCTTTGTAACAGTTGGACTAGATTTCACATTTCCCAGGAAAATTAAAAAATAAAGAATAAGTAATGATATGTGAAATAATTCATCTAGTTTCATTTTTTGATTAAATTTTTGACTTTTTTATTGCTACCTCTGCAGTCGTCATATAAACTTCACATGAATTTAATTATGATCTAATAATATTTATTAAGCGGCTATTAAAAAATTCAAAGAAATATTGAATTTATTTCGATAAAATATAAACTTATTAATCAAATTAATCTATAAGAAGTGTTAAGTTTCGTTATTTATAAGGAACAACAGTCACTATAACATAAATCTCTATGAATTACTTTGTTTGAATGCTTGCGTTACATTATCACAAAATTCGGTTACTTTCCCAAAAATTACAACGAAGTTAGAAGCGCAAGAATGAAGATTAATTAAATAACTCATTGCCTTCTTGCAATCTTCTCCAATGGTAAAAATATCTTCACTAGTATTGAAGTTCGCTAACTGCATGTATTTCGGGAGCCTGAATGTTTTAGAAATAACTGCCTCATACCCCCCAGGAAACCTGTTTGCGAATGAGTCAAATACTCTCTGCAGCATTTTCCACTGCTCTGTTTTGTACCTTATGCGTTGCCATTCTGAAATTTCTTTTCCAGACTTTACTTGCAATACTATTTCCTCAGTTTTAATTGGGACTTTTGAAATAAAGTATCTATATGAGGACTTTTTACAAATATTCTCAATGAGATCATTACTATTTGAAATATCGTAACCATTTCCAAGAAATAGTAACTTTCTCTTAATGCATTCCCAAATATATTCAGAGCATATATCCATAAACTTAGAGATGGAATCAGAAACTCCAATGTTTACTATCAACGAAGAAAATAAATTGTTGAATCTCTCAGAACTTCGAATTGAGTAGTCACCTAATTCATTTTGTTCGTTGATTTGCTCTAATATGACTTCATGTTGAGCTAGAGCTATTCTAGAAACTGTATATTTGTCATCTAAAGGAATTGGATTGAATTGAGATTGCTGTTCGTCCCAACTCATTGGAACTGCAGATGAATAGAACAATTTCATGGACTCATCACAAATGTCTCTGATTGTTTCATTTGGTTTGTTCAAAATCTTCAACTTATAAGGGCTTCCCTCTGGAAGCATCATTGCAGTATCAAATGCAGCAATGCAATTCTTCATAAAGGATCCTGGATTAGTTAATTCATCTGACTCTTGAAAGTCAAGAACAAAACTCGAATAAATATTCATGCTGATAAGTTGATTTTCTCCTTCACCCTTATGCGCCACTGATTCTTTCTGCTCTTTTTCAGTCTTTCTTCTTATCGCTTCTTGAATCGCTAACCATTGAGATCTTTTTAGCTTAAGCTTTTCTATTGAAAATATCTGTTTAGGGTTCACTTCATTTGATAAATCAGAATCACTGTTCGTAAACAATCTTGGATAAAAGAACCTACCAGCAATATCTCTGCAGAATAATTCTCTTGAATTCGTATCATTAGATATCCAAATATTTATTTCTTCCTTAGAATTTAAATTTTTAAAATTTAAATACTCGTTTAATTTTTCAATCGAATTCAAACACATTGGAAGAAATTCTTTTTCATCCGCTCCAACCCAAAATATATCATGAGGTCCTGTGAAAGCAAGAACATCTTCTGGAGTAACTTTCGCAAGAATATCTCTACTAATTACGTTAGGGAAAAGGAAGTATGCCAAACTAACTCTTCCCCCATCAACGGACTTAGCTGAAGTGTTGCTCCACAGGCTAAGCTTAGCTTTATTTGCCTTATTTCTTGTTGAATCATTGCTCGAATCTAAAAGTTCTTTTTTAATGATTGCCATTTCCCTTCCATTTAAAGTATTTCCCAAATATTCTAGATCCGCAATGCATTTAAATAAAATAAAAGTAACTAGGCTAATTTCTGGTTCTTCAGAAAGTGTAATTACTGCATTTGACGAATATATGCCTTCCCAATTTTCATAAAATACCCACTTTGGCAAAGAAATATAATAATGCCAATATACAAAAGAAGTCGCGAGATGATAAGCAAAGTTTCTCCTTAAAATTTCATCTGCCTCATACTCTATATTGTTTCGGATTTTTAGAAATATGTCTTCCGTACATGCTGACTTAATTATTGGCCCGATATTAGTTCTATCAAAAACTTTATTGTCATTAGCGCTGCTTAATAACCTCTGATCAACAAGAGAGTTGATCATATTTACACACCATTGGTTTAGTCCTCTATTGAAAAAAGGCGACCAAGGATATTTATGAGAAACTGGGAATGGAGGGAGGGAATTTACTTCTGAAGGAACATTAACATTTTTTTCTATCAAAATTTCAAGAATAAACTCTGCCATAATATTTTCATTAAAAAGCTCCAATTTTTTACCTTTATCTCTGGGCTTTACAATACTTTCGAATACAGTTAAAAATATCTTTTCAATTTCCAGAAAATTAATGGTATCTGATGCCAATTCAACACGGCTACGCTTAGACATCTCATTAAACATAGGGAAAGAGTCGAAATACTGTTTTTCATTTGCTGGTATAAAATACAATATTCCATGCTGCTCGCATACCCTTTTATAAACATCAATATAGCTATTTTCGAACATTTTCAATCCAAGTTCAAGAGGGATTTTACTGGAGCCATCAGTCAAAGATTGGTGAATAAAGGAACTTTTGATTCTTTCTGCCAATTTTGTAATTACACCATTTGACCCCATTGCCAAAGAGTACTCAATAATATTTGGTTTTAATAGATTACTTGCAAACATACATGCAGATTCATACCCACTTTCAAGAAGTTTGATTCCTAATGAAAAATCAGTTGTACTTTTCAAATTTGAATTTTTATAACCACTTTTACTAAGATTATCTTCCAAACCCAAATTGTCAGAAATCTTATTTATATTTTTATTAAAATTTAATATTGCTTTAATATAATCAGTACAACTCACAAATAACTCTTTTATTTGAAAACTGTTTCCATGGCTTTTAATATCCATTTCGGGGGCAATTGGCATTTTTTTAATTAACTCACTAATTGCAATACTAAATAAGTTTGAAAATGTTCCATTAATAAACTCTTCAACTTGAACTCTATTCAAGAACAAATCCAATGTATTCAAGTTTGCAAAGTATTCGTCAATAATTCTAATAAGAGCTTTTGAAATAGAACTTCTGACTTCATCAGGAGTAGCATTCTTCTTTTTTTTCTCTATAATTTGCGGGCCAAACTTGGCAATATTGTACATCTTTTCTAATACTGAGGTTTTTATTCGGGGATAGACTATAAATCCGTTATACCCAAAGCTTCTCCTCCAAGCATTAAAGTACCTTTCAAATGGTTTTTCGACAATATATGGAGTAATATGTGCTCTTGAGATAACTGACTCTCGTATCTTCTTTAAGGCATCTGCCTCCTTCTGCTGTACTTCGAGTTCTAATCTCTTTTCATCCAATTCATTGAAGTATTTCTGTTCTCGTTTAGAAATGAGAAGTTCAAATACATTGTGGAATGTGTATACGAAAATTTCCGGTAACAATTGATTACATAATATTTTTGCATATAATTTATACTCTTGATTGTACTCCGACTTCGTTGGATCAACAAAGTTTACGTTATAATTTTTACTTCCTTGAATCTTTGATGCTGCCCTGAAGATAAAGGGAATACCACTTTTTTGAAAATATCTTATTAATCTATAACAATTTCGGGTAATTTCTTTATTTGTTACCGGTATTTTATTTGGCAAAATATTATCGCTGGGTATATTTGCTTTTTCTGGAAAGTTAGAGACATTAACTCCATGTCTTTTATTCATAATACTATTCGATAACCTTAGAGACTCCCAAAAAATGTATGCTTGATCATGAACAGGTATTATTTTCTTTTGAGAAACATATGCAGGGAAACGTCTATAAGCTTCAGTATACGCTTTTGACGTTTTTAAGTTAGTTAAATTGTTGAGATAATTTTGATTTTCCAGCTCACTAATTATTTCAACTATAACCTTATCAACTTTATCATTTGTTGGAAATCCTTTAATAGGTTCAAGCTCAGAAGCTGCTAGCTTTGATTCTGGAATTAATCTCGCTTGATATTCTGTTGACCCTGTTGATATTTGATCATTTGGCCTAATTCTCTTTCCAATTATAATACTTTCTGGGTTGAGTGGGTCGTCATAAGGCAAAACTGCTTCCCCTTTTTTCTTATCAAACTCAATAGCTCCTGTCTCAATCGATCCTTCTGAAGAGTATTCATTTGAATTGTTATCCAATCCCATCAAATTGGATTTTATTCTATTGATTGTTGTATTTTTAATTGACTCAGCCCTCGTTATTTGGTGAGGTATTTTGTTCCTACTATTGCTGGCCATGAATTCCAAATTATTATTTTCAAAATGCGATAAATTTTCATTAAACATAGTAAACAATGCATTTGGAGAGTCAAAATCAAACACAGAGCTGTATACGAAATGCCCTTGTGCATCACTCATAGCATTCTCTCTGTTTTTTTCAAACAATTCTTCTTTTGCACGGATATTTAATCCTAAAACTGCTCCCTGGTATCCATCATCCAAATTCTGCTTGCTAAGAATTGACTTCATTAAATCCTGTTCTTCTTTTATAGAATCAGATATTCCAACTATAATCCCACCCCTTTTAATGCTCTGGCCGGTATATATTTCATCTGAATAAGGCAATGTTGACAAGTATTTTGCCTCAATATTAGCGCTCCTACGTCGAGACTCTGCCTTTTCTCTCTCATAAATGCCAATACCTTGCAAAATTATGCGGTCATTAGACATATATTCTCCATAACTGTTTAACAATTTCATATATCTGACAATAGGCAGCATAGTAACTAATCCACCGCCGCACAAGAGTACTGTATATCTTATTTCATTCATTACCCTGGGATAAATAATATTAATACTAGAATCTAATTCATCTGAAAAAATGGCGAAATCATCCTCAATAACTGGGATAGAAAATTCGTCCTTTAATACTCTTGATCTTAGCCGTAATGGCGAGCCAAGAATTTCGCCTCCCCTAAAAGATCTTAGCATTAATTTCTCATTTTTTCCAGAATAAATTTTGGGTAATTTTTTCAAAGATTTAAGTCTGTAGTATTCATTTGACGAGAACTCTTCCAGATTTTTTTTAATAAATTTCAGCCCATCCTTAGTATAATTTGTTCCTTTCTCACCGCAAGTTTTCTCTATCAAAATCTGTTTAAATTTCAGATCTGAAGTTGTATCAATTAATTCATTAACTAAATGTTCATCTTGTTTATTTTTATCTAACCCAGATGGATATTCTTCAAAGGATATTCTTCCTTCCCCATTTGCGCATAATATTTCTAGAATTATTAGTAAAATTATTAATAACAAACATCTATTCAAACTTCTTTTCTCTCGTTCTTTCTTTATATAAACCATATTATCACTTTATAGTCATTATATATCTTTTCAAGTAAATAATGTATCATCAACCGTCTTGATTATTGTTATTAATGATATATGATCAAAACTCTTCGGACCTTCAATACAATTTTTTTATAGCATGCCAATGAAAAATACCCGCCATAGTTTTTAGATTCTAATTTCAGTGTTTGTGGTTCCCATGCAGATAAAAGCGGTAATGCAATAATATAAAACAAACTGCAGAAGAGAATTTAATAGCAGATATATGTTGACTAATTTGTGTAAAATTGCATGATTAATGAATTTTTGTAGAAATCTTACATAACCTGACAATTGATGTAAAGAATAACTGGAAAATATTCTTGATAAGTTGTTATATAATAATATGAACAGCACAGATCAAATGATCAAATTCAAGCATATTTATTTATGCCTAATATTTATTGCTACATTTATTGGGTATATATTTTGTAGTGAATATCAAAATAATGATATAATTTCTTTTAACAAAGCCAGACTAATTTTTTCCAAAGATGCAGTAAATTATCGCACAATCAAAGATCCAGAAACTTGGAAATTAGCAGATCGAGAGATTGATAGCTTAAAGAGAGCCAACAAATTGCCAGTAATATATCAGAACTCTGGTGGTAGGGACCTATTCGTTTCTGTAGAAATTATACAAGCTTGTGAAAGGCTTTTAAACAGAATAGAGCTTGATCCATTTACCCCACAAGTTATAGATAGCGATGTTAGTATACTTAATAGTGGTTTTAAGGCATCATTCCAAGACCTTGGTGATAGAGTTGCAAGAGAGATTCAGTATTGTTTTTTACAATATGGCCCTGAAGTTTTAGAAATACCAGCATTAGAGAATTATGTGGAAAGATTAAAGAGCTGGGGTATTAAAAGCGTTTTTACTGATGAGGCTGCCAAAAAATCTTTAGAGCATGTAAAACAAACAGTTATGACTGAAGGGAAAAAATTAAATGATAAATATACTCAGACGAGTCTAGTGACTGCTGACTCTGGAAATAAAGAGAAATATTTAATTGCCACTCGTCCTAAACCTGAAAAACGAAAACTTGTTACTATTGATCGAAGTAATACAACGAAAAAAATTGTAAAGCCACAAAAAATTGAGTTAGAAGACAAGAAACAAAAAAGAATTATTGCCAGACCTAAAAAAGACATCCGGGAAATTGATCGAGGTAATATTAAAAGCAGCTATGGTACATTGGCCAATCAAGCGTTGGCGTCAACAAAAAAAGCTGGTGTGGATTTGATTAAATTAATAAATCAGGAGGATATATCCGAAAAACTAAGAGTTTTAGGCCCAGAAGCTCGTTTACTTCTTGCATGGCAGTCAGTTGTTGAAGCACAAAGCGAATTTAATGAAGAATCAGATTATCTTGTCAAGGGTTTACCTAATGTGATAGATAGTTCAGTCCTTTATCAGTCAGGTCCAAACTTTTCTCTTCTTAACTTCAAGGCTGAGTGTGTCAAATTCATAATGTTTAGAAACTCACAAATAAGTAAAGGGTTTTTAGATGGTGATTTAACTCAGTTCTTTCTCAAAGACGGAGAAATATTGATTACAAGCAGCCACATAATTAGAACTGCTGCTGAACAGCTGTGTCTGATCGCTCATGAATCATACCTTCCTGAAATCATGAAAAACTCGGAAGCCTACTTAGAAAGAATACATACAATTCAATCACAAAGTATATTAGGAGTTGATGATAATGAAATGGAAGAAACCACTATAAATCCACCAAGTAAATCTCAAGCCCCAAAATCCAGACTATTTGAATTGTACAAAAAGATTATCACAAAAAGAGGTGCTGCACCCTACTTGAATGAAAAGGACCAGATTTGGGATTTAATATCAGAATGTAATTCTGGTGAATGCATTAATGAAATTGTCTATAGAGATCTAAGTTATTGGCTGATTCCTTCCGAATATTTACTATATTTAATATTTCGGATCTCATCAGAAAGCTATTCAGACTCCTTGATTGTTTTGGATTACACCGTCCCAATTAATAGTAAGGTAGGGAATGTTATTGATCCCAGTGGAGGGAATGTAGTTAAAATTTGTAAAACATATGTCCAAGGTTTAGCTTCTGCTGGAAAGGCTGATTTAGTTGTTGGAGGAACCCATTCAGATTTAGATAAATTGCTTCAAGAATTATGTAGAGATGTAGAGTTGGAAGTTAGCAAGAATGAAAGTATTTTATCAAATAAAAGGCTTTTGATTGGAATTTTATATGAATTAGAATTGGCTTTTTGCGGTGTAATAGGAGTTTCTCCAAAAGGTCGTTCAACAGAAGGATACAATTCCAGATCAGAATTGGAGTTATTGGCGTCCGCACCTGTTGATCTTGCAAGAGATGTTTGGGCTTTAGAAGAATGCGGGGTTATTGCTCAATCTCAGCTTAACTATTTGCTCTGTTTTGGCTCATTTTCTCAGGGTTTCATCTCGCATATATTCCCTAACTCAGTAGAATCAGTTATTCCAATTACTTTACTATGTAAAACATTCTTGAGTTTGGAAAAAGAAAAGAAAGACCCATATAATCCTTCTGATTTTGGAACTCATCTTTCAAATATGTTATTTAAAGAAAATTTGCATGAACTATTTCCTTTTTCAAGCGATAATTCAAATAAAGCAAAGAAAGTTACCTCAAGTTTTTTTATTGAGCTTAGCAACCAATTTAGAATGAATCTCGAAAAAAATATGTATATTAACCCAAAGAATACCATCGATTCAATTGAATCAATATATTCAATAAGAGTGTGTTCTGCACCTCTATTTGCTTTCTTACCATTTGACATAACTATCTCCCCCATTAATAAGAAATTAATTAATGCATTGACTCCATTTGGATGCAGGGCCAATATTAATACAATTCTTATACCAGGAAATAAACAAACATGTGTTGGGCTTCAGCAAAATATCATCAACTATCTCCACGTATTGGCAGCGATAATTGAATCATTCACAAATCACTTCATAGATCTAAAAAAGCTTGGGACAAAAGATGTTGAAATCCCAGTAAGTTCTTTGTGTCTTTGGTGGAAACATCCAGTAAATTATCCTCTGAGCGTAGTTCTCGCTGATAAATTACCTTTCATAAAGAATTCAAATATTTCAGAATATGTCCTTAGGTACTCACTGATGATGGAAAGTATGAACTTTCCTGGGCCAGTAAAGGCGGAAAAAAGAATCGAGTATATTTATTCAAACCCACAAATTTTCTCAAATAGAGCAAGGGACCTTCCTAAAAACATCATATACCCAGATTTTAATCCTCCAAGCAACGTATTTGAAGCATTAGAATTTTACTTAAAAAAAGATGCAATATTAGGATATAGAGAACTTCAACGTGAATTAGATGATAAACCAATCGAACAATCAACATTTGAATTAATCTCCAAAAAATGCCCAAATCTAGAAAGTTGGCAAGTAAATTTTGTAATTGCTTTCCAAAATTCAGTAAAAACCACTATGAAAATGGTTCTTTCAAAATTAAATGAGCCAAGTCAATTCAAGATAGAAATAGATATACTTTGTAGTTGGGTAATTAATAATTTTCCTAAAGATTCGATACCAGGTACAACTGTGGATGTTGATGAAGCTGGAGAATCACTTGAAAAGGAAGCCAAAGGGACAATCCCTTGGCTGCAGCCATTAATTGGATCTTATTTACTATCGACATTCAATATTTGGAGTCAAACAGAATATATTCTGAAATTGGGTGGAATAAGCAAAACTAAGATACTTGATAAGAATAAAATTAAACTTGACGAAATTAAATACTTGTTTGAGAAAAAATATACCCCAGTAGTCACTTCTAATCAAGATCTCAAAATTATTGGATTAGATAGTTTAAACCCAATTACAAGGTTAAAGTTAAACCCTTTTGTCGATGATACTCTTTCATTGCCAAATCCACCTCTAGAATCGGAGTGTGATAGTATATGGGTTGCAAATCTGATGAATGCATTTAGAATATATTTTATGGAATTCCAGAGAAAATTGATTGATCCAATTTTCCACGGATCATTCGATCCTATTATAATGTGCGAAATTGTTAAGGAGATTGTAAAAAAGAAAGTTTTTCAATCTCAATTTGGTGATGTTTTCTACAGAGTATTTAAAGATAAAGAGTGGATAAAAAATAAGCAGTTAGTGAGAGTCCTAGTAAAAAACGCAGGAGATTGGATTTCTCAGACATTTGAGTTGCCAGAATACCCAACACATGACACTACTCAATATGGTGAAAATTTAATTGAATGTTACAGACTAAGTTATTCCATGGAAAATAGACCAATCAGCTCATCCTTGAGGTTAAATATTGATGAAATTGAGAAAGAGTTATTACCTAAATTGGAGATATCCAGTTTTCCATCTCTTTCACTAAAGTCCATAATTCCGTTCCTACAAAGCTTAGACCCAAATACTTACTATAGGAATGTAGAGACTTGTAAAGACCTTTCAGAATCTGAAATTAGAATGCTGGTTTCTCTTAGTTCTTACTTAGAAACTATTTCAAAGAGCGTTTTCAACTCACAAGTTCCTGAAGGGTCTACGAAAAAAGGACTTTTGGAAGAATTAAAATTCGAATTTCCCTTAGATGGACTATGTAGCTGGTGGTTGAATGTCAAAAAAATCAATGCAAGTCCAAATTATTCATCAAACACAGTTTGCTGGGCATCATTACTGTCTAAGCATGTAATCAATTCCCACCTTGAGCGAGTTAAATCTGATCCTGAGATGAATATGCAGTGGAAGCCATGGTTCACAGCCCCTGTTGCAGAAGCATTACTTTTTGGCTTTTTTAATTCCATTAATAAAAATACAAAAAGTGGCTATAAGGAAATTAATATGAACATTGTTCAAGAAGGTTTTATAAATCAAAATCAAATTAGAAATATGGAAGTGCTTGAATCTATTTTTAGTACAAATGACAATTACAGATTTGCGACTCCATTTCACAGGTCAACAAATGATTTAAATAGCATGCCAATTACCTACTTTAATTACCTTCATTTACCTTCTGAGCACTATGAAGAAATAGTTGGTTTCTTACAAGAAGGGTTTAAGAGGCCAATTGGTCATTCTGATGTTATGACTGGCAGAAATCTGCATCAAATAGAAATTAATATGAGCACATTTATTGCATATTCAATCAGCAAAAGCTCTCGTCTATCTAAGAGAAACAACTGGAAAATTACTGCAAACAATGTTATGGAGGCTTTCCATAAATACAAAAGCTCAGATCTTAGTCTTAGATCGTGGCTGGAGCATCTTCAACTCTCTATTCCCAATGCAAGTCCAAGCATTCAATCAGTTTTTATGTTATTTACTAACTATTTGAAGGAAGAAGCCAAATTAGTTAAAGCAAACCTATCTAATAAAGATTTAAGAGATGAATCTTGGAATCAAATTGATAGCTTTTATTCTCTCCCATTACATGAAAATATGAAATATTCTCGAACTCCACCATTTGGCTATTTCCCAATATTTGAAATGGATACAAATTTAAATTTCTCAAATATTCAGATCCCATACTTAAATAAGAACAAGCCAGCTCCGCAAATGAAATTTAGCAGATTCAGAGGTAGATATTGGAGATCTAAAATGTGTATTCGTCAAAAAGAAACTTTTCTAGATGATATTCCAGAAACTATTCCATCAATTTGGCCGTCAATCGGAACTGTTGTAGAACTAGAGAAGGGTATTGATGAAGAAGGGGCAGAGCTAAACAAAAAAGAAGAAAAAGCACCAAAGGTCAATATTTTAATTACTTCGGAGCTAGAAGTTAAATCCAGATTCAACTGTGACGGGCTTTTTGTTTGGCAAGTTAACAGAGCAGTATATTGGGCAGGAATGCTACAAAGATATATTAATAAGGGCCCAAGACTGTTGAAGGATCGCAAAGAACTTCTCAAGAAAATCTCAAAAATTTGGAGTATTAATATTAAATCAAGAAAACTCCCTAAAGTTATTAATACAGACCACGGAAACAGATCGTTCAATATATTTGATATGTTCTTCTTTTATAAAGTTTTAAACTTCTACTATAATGATTTGAATGGTGCTGATTATAACCAGCAAATATTTGGATCTTGGGAAGATGATCTTGAAAAGTTGCCATTCTTCACTATTAATATTTTCAGTCAATTATTCATAGAACATTATAGAAACTTGGATTTCAAACACATCGTATTGTTTTTCTATGAAATGTTGTTGGAAGAAGAAAGAATTATTAACTTAAAAACTAAAAGTGATGGTATATTTTTGACAACTAAGGAAAGATTGAAAGCAATTTATCATGCTCCACTATTCCCCGAACCAAGAGAATACATTTATCCTGGAATATTTTTCGAATTGGAACCTCCATTTCCATGTAGCTGGGAGAGAGTAAAAATGATAGACTCCACAATTGTACCAGTAATTTCTGTAAACTCGGTTAGTCTAGTGTCGTTTAACAATACAATTTACTTATCTGGATATCCAAGGAGTGATGTTCAATTGAGAGATACGAATAAAATTAAAAAAATATTTTTAGAAATGACAAAAAATAATGTTCTACTTGAATTGTTTGGTATTAAATACTTTGAATCATTGAGCCCGAAGATTGCAAATATAATGTCAAAGAAATCTTCTTTGTCTGGATTTGATTTTCTAAACCAATTTAGAGATAATGAAAATTCAGGTATTTCCTCAAAAAGCATATATTGGGACCAGATCTCAAACACATTTACAAATGGATTGGATTGGTTCATATTGCACTCAACCCTGGGTTTAGAAAGTACTTTTATTAGTCCAATTAATATTGTTGAAACGATAATTCAAGTGCTAAAAAGGGAGCTGATAAGTATATCAAAATATGTAGAATATTTTCAAGATCCATCATTATTACCTAGTATTTTTGCTTCACATAGTTCTATACATATTTTTGAAAGAGGAGATACTGAAATGGACAAAAAACTATCCAATTTGTGCGCTGAATACTTGACTAGAATATCTCCACTTTCAATATTGATTATGGAACTTTCGTCATTCTATGGAGATTCAACAGAAAAGGACCGTTCAGAACGAATCTGTAGTGAAGTTGCAAATATTTGGGAACCAAATCTTCCATTTATTTTTGGGGAAATAAGAAAGATCTTTTTAATGGAGTTTATACGTAGAATTAAACAAGATGATGCAAGGTCTGGAAATAAATTAATTTGGCCAAATACTTCAGCTAGTTTAGTTACAGCTGACTGGCAATTGATTTCCAAAACATCAAGTTATAATCAACTAATTAAGTCCAATAGCTTTGTTGGATTTTATAATTACCACTACTTTTGGGACCCAGCATTATTGTTGAATGCATTTTATTCTCAAGCCGAAATACTAAGCATTTATTTTGAAAAAGAATTCACAGAATATATCATTATAGAAATGTCACAAACTCCACTTATTGAGCTTGGATCATGGATTAGTACTATTCATTCGCCTCTTTACTCAAGAAAAAAGTTGATTACATATGATATGATTAATCGTCTTTTGATTTCTCAGATTTCGTCCAAAAAAGCAACTGATTTAAAAAAGCTTAATAACATCAAAATAGATGAAGATGAAATAACTACACTTTATAAATATTGCTTTAATTGGGTTTCGCAAATGCTCATATATTCTAAAGAAGAAATCATAACATTCTGTAATGATTTAGAGAAAAAATATGGAAGGACAGTGATTTATATTTATTCTGTAAGCCATCAATTTGAACTTATATTCAATACAATGCAGTTCTTGGTTGAAAAACATCCTTTGTCGGACTATTCTAATCATATAAATATGCAAAAAAGTATCCACAATAATATTAAAGATCAGTTTATTGAAACACTATTTAGTTTTGGAGTACCTTCAGCCACAGAAGTTAGAGCCTTGAATGGAAGTATAGATACTTTAATTTATATTGATCCAGAAATGGCGAATTATTCATTTTTAAAACTTGCACCAGTTGAAATGCATAAAGATCTCCAAAGCAAAAACTTATTAATCTACTCTGACTTGATTTTCTTCAATACATATGTTATTCGTCGTGCATTCCAAGAAGCTATGTCTTTTCTTCAACTTGAAAGTATGGCGGATATAAAACTCGATTTTAATAAAAATACCAGCTTATCTGATCTTGAGTCAATGTGTAAAGTTTGGACCAATAGCCATTCAAACGAAATAATTGTTCTTAATCCCGATGATAGTCAGGTATTTGAGTATAGTGTCCCAGTCATGGAATATCCGACAGATGTTGACGGAACAGTAACAATTGACATAAACGACCAAATTAAAGAAGATATAATAAAAGTTATATGCCAAACGTTTATCGATCTAATCTCACCCAACCACTTCCTTTTTTCAATTAAAGATAAAAAAAAAATACACTCGAAATTACTCGAAAAAATTAGTGCTAATTCTAAAACAGCTTCAAAAGACAAAATTATTGGATGGTACACTATTTCAAATATCGTAAATATGTGGGCTAAAGATTATTCTTTAAGCGTAGGGCCTCACATTTTCCATCAGTTGATTACAAAACTATCTGTAAAAAATTTAAATAAATTGAAGAAATACTCATTTTCAGATTTTTGCCAAGAAACAGAAATTAATCAAATCAGATTCTTTTTCAATCCAGAAAGCTTTATTAAGATGATGATAGACTCGGCATATGAGATTGGGTATTTATTAATTGTAAACGCGATTCCTGATGGAGACTTGGTTGATTCAGGTAAACTCAGAATTAAAATGAGTGAGATTTTATCAAATTGTATTGATCTAATGTCATCATTAATTAGTGGAAAGAACATCTCGCTTTTGAAGATAGAAAATAAGTTAAGCGAAAAATCTCAAAGTATTGATATGAAAAAAGTTTCCGAGAGTGTTTGTGAACACATGGTTACAAACAACAGAAAATTGTTCAGAAACTTTGTGGAATCAAAATCAAGTAGAAAAAATGCAGTAAAAGATCTTTATTATAGGATCCAAAATATAAATAAAGAAGATGGATCTACGTCGTTTGCATTTATATATGAATAAATGTATTTATCAAAAGATAACTATACGTATAATACTCAATAGGTCATCTAAATATAGAAAATATATATATTGCAGAAAAAAGGTTATTTAAATTCATTAGAATAGACAAATTACATAATAAAAATAAATATTACCCTCGTATACATTTCAATCTGAATAATTTTTTTTTATTGTAGACATGAGATTAGCGCTTAAAATCATGTAAGACATAATCGTCAAATGAGTGCAAGCTGTATAGCAGATTTGCATGAGTAACTACAGAATTTGCATTTTGATTAGTTTTCTTTGTAATATTACTAGGAAAGCGTGAATAAATATGAGTGCGAAGGACGTTAAAGGTTTAACTCGTAAGGTTTCTGGGAAGTTTGTATTTGATGCAAAAACAGCAAAGGGTTCGACAGTTTGGTGTGACTCCGCACCATCGGTATTAAACGACCCGGATAGTCTCTTTGCGAAGTGTATTGTTCAAGCAGGCTCTACTGCAGAGAAGCTTTGCTTAAAGGAAGTTGATTCTAATGCTACTTTTGAGGCAAAGATAGATAGTTGTTTTATAGCCAATGAACCTTTTGATCCAAATACCTATCCAGATATTGGTTTAGTCCCATACACCTCCATTCCTTGTGTATTAGACTTTCTAAAGCAGAGATATCTCGTAAATCAAATATATACTACTGCGGATCCATTACTAGTTGCAATCAACCCATTTAAAGATGTTGGACTTGTAGGGAATGATGTGATTTTAAACTATAGAGATGCAAATGATGTCTCAAAATTACCACCGCACGTATTTGCCATTGCAAAGAGGGCATTTGATAATATTATGTCGGTTTCAAGATGCCAATCAATTTTGGTTTGCGGTGAATCAGGTGCAGGAAAGACTGAAGCTACAAAGCACGTAATGAAGTTCTTTGCATCTTCAAAGAGTGGAACAATGGACTTGAAAATCCAGAATGCAATCATGGCTGCAAACCCAGTCCTTGAAGCATTTGGAAATGCAAAAACTACCCGTAATAATAACTCATCCAGATTTGGTCGTTTTATGCAACTTCAATTAGGTAAGATGGGTGGTATTGAATATGGTGTAGTACGTAACTTCTTATTGGAAAAGTCCCGTGTAATTACACAAGAAAGTCTTGAAAGAAGCTATCACATTTTCTATCAATTAATTAAGGGAGCTGAAACTATTCCTGGCTTGAAGGAGAAGTTGAAGCTTAAGAGTTTGAATGAATACAAATTTATTAACCCAGAATGTTTAGATGTTGAGACAATCGATGATGTTCAGGATTTCAAGGATGTCATGCAGAGTTTTAAAACAATGGGTCTCTCTGATAGTCAAATTGAGGACATTCTCTCCTTAGTTTCAGGAATTTTATTGCTTGGAAACGTTGAGATTGAGCCGGAAGATGTTGGTGGAGGAGTCGAAGGATCCAGAATTGCGGATTCAAGCAGAGAATCTTTCAATAATGCTATGGAACTCTGCAAATTGGATAAGGAAATTGTAGAGAAGGAACTTATTGTCAAAATTTCTTATGCTGGTAAAAATGTTATTGAGGGAAGATTCAGGCCAGATGAGACAAGAATGCTCAAGGATTCTCTTGCAAAAGGATTATACGACAAATTATTCGATTATATTATTTTGAATCTTAACGAAAACATTAAGCCTCCATCCGGATTTAAAGTGTTCTGTGGAATGCTTGATATTTTCGGTTTTGAAGTTTTCAAAAACAACTCTTTAGAGCAATTCTTCATTAATGTAACTAACGAATACTTACAAAAGAACTTCACTGATATTGTGTTTGAGAAGGAACAGAATCTTTACAGCAGTGAAGGGATCTCAGCAGCCAACTTAGAGTTCAAGTCAAACAAGATGGTTCTAGAAGCTTTATGCGATAAAAAGAATTCAATTCTTTCTGCAATGGAAGATCAATGTTTAGTTCCAAATGGAAGCGATGAAAAGTTTCTATCTGCTGCATACACTAATCTTAAGAGCAATCCATGTTTAAAACCAGCAAAAATTGGTGGTGATGTAAACTTTATTGTTTCTCATACAATTGGAGATATTCAATACTGCGCATCTGGATTCCTGTTCAAGAATAAGGATGTCTTGAGGGCTGAGCTCGTAGAAGTTGTACAAAAATCCTCAAATAAATTAGTTGCAGATCTATTCAAGGATGTCTTTGTTGAAAGAGGTAAAATGGCCAAGGGACAATTAATTGGTTCTCAATTCATGAACTCTTTGGGATCACTTATGTCCATTGTCAATGAAACAGAGCCTCATTTTATTAGATGTGTGAAGCCAAACGAATCAAAAAAACCACTGGACTGGTTAGCATCTAAAGTTTTGATTCAATTACACTCACTCTCCATCTTAGAAGCTTTACAACTCCGTAACTTAGGTTTCTCATATAGAAGGACATTCTCAGAGTTCATTTATCAATTCAAGTACTGTGATATGTCAGCTGCTAACGATAAAAAGACAGATCCTAAGATCCTTGCTGAAAAGATGTTATCTGGTACAAACATACCAAAGAATTCATGGGCAATCGGTAAAACTATGGTTTTCTTGTCTAAAGATGCAGCAAAAAGAATGGCACAACTCCAACGAGAAAAACTCGCTGCATTCGAGCCGCTTGTACAATTATTAGAAGCTGTATATTTGAGATACAAACTACGCAGGGAATTTAGAAAGAATCAACTAAAACCACTTGTGAGGATTCAAGCGCAATTAAGAAGAGTGCTAGATATTGAAATTTCAGTAATGAATTAATTGTCGTTATAATTTCAATCTAAATCATTTCAAACTTATTTTTAGCTTGCAAGTCATTATATTTCAGATATAATTGTTTGTCATTTGAGTAGAATTTTTTTGAGACACTTCTTAGATTTTCTGTCCGAAATAAAACTTTTTACATTATTAAATACAGTCGACTTATTACTACATATGAAAAAAAATTTTTTTCTTCCGAATTCAAATTAGTTAAGAGAATAATTCTTTAAATATTTAGTATAATTAGTAATTGCAATAAATTAATAAATAATACGAAAAACAGCTAATTAAAAGTATTAAACAAGCAATCTTCGATCTATTCCAGTAGTGCATCGGACATTATAAGGATTCATAAATATGTGTTGTCCATAACGATTAACAGTTGGATTAACTAAGGTCACTGTAGATGACGTTATAACGCCTGTCGTAGATAATACGTTAATGTCTGATGCATTAACTGAATTATAATATCCAGAATCATTAGAGTATGAACTATAATTCAAATTAACTATACCTTTGTACTCTGGATGCATGTTAGGTATTTGAATCTCTGAACCTTCGATTCGGCGTTGTGTTAAGTCGCTTGATTGAATTTCGGCTCTCAAATAGTTCGAGCTATTCAAATTTGCGTTATATGCACGCTCAGAATTATCTATTTGTGTACGCGCATACCCGTTATTAAAAGCTGACGAATGTTTCAGATTTATAGAAAGGTAGTCATTTCTTACATTAGAACCAGATGAGAATGAAGTCTTATCAACTTTACGTGAAAGTCTCTCATCTTTAACTAGGCCACGAAATTGATCAGCACAAAGTTCATCTTGAATTTGGTTATGAACGCAGCCAGAATTACTAAAAGTAAGTTGTTGTGAAACCCACTTTTCGGAGAGGAGGCCATAATTTTGCGCACATTGTGAAGATGGTGTTAATTCCGAATTAATAATTTCAGATGTCTGATTTGAACAAAAATCACAGTTCGACGGTATATCTGCATTCGAATTAAAAGAATTTAATTTTTGAGTGTATAAATTACCAGTAGAACGAGCTTGTGAACTTAAAGAGTAATCACCAATTAACATAGATTGTATGTCGCGACTCTCAAATTTTTCTCCATTCAGTAGTGAATTATAAACACCAGGGTAATTATAGTTATATGGGAAAGAATTTTGTAATGATAGGCGTTTTCTTTCTCCTATAAAGCTAATATCCTTTATTCGATGATTGCCTCTAAATTCATCAGAAACCTGTTTATCAAAAATACTTACAGGTAAAGAAGGTATTGTTGAATGCAGAAATGCTGAATTCAAAATACAACGCTTATATATTTCATATTCGTGTTCAGTAACAAAAAGCTGAAATCTGACAAGTCTCAAAAAGTGGATTTCGAGTGAATTAAGTTCGCGAGTTCCAACACCTGAAATTTTTGCATAAAATGCATTGCTATAATAAATGTCATCGAAAAACTTGGTTGCAAGAATAAGTGCGGTAACAATTATTCTATGGACATTCAATAAAGTTATAGTAAAGTTTTTATTAAATTTGATAATCCTTCCGACATAAATAATGGCCAATACAAAACATTCATTGCTACAACCAAAGTTTTGAGCCAGTCTAATTAAATATGCTCGAATTGGAATCGGTGGTATGCAAACTGAGTGGAACGGCGTCAAAACTCCGACGTTACATGATGAGTTTGATGAATTTGATGTAGCAATTTGTGTTAGAAAGGATGAAAGAGCAACGATAAACCCTGGTTCAGTGTTAGTAGGTTTTATGTCTCTGTCAACTTCATCTGTTATAGAATGATAAATGCTTGAATCTTTTATTGTTTGAATATCATGCATACTTTTTTGTGAATTAATAGGCTGTGAAACCGATGGTCGAAAGTAATCACAATCGGTTAAGTTACTGTTATTTCTTAAAATCGACTTGTAAGTGCAAATCTCAGACTTACGTAGATTAGCCAGTGAATGATATGATGAATCAATATCATCGAATCGATCATTTGTCCTACCTGAAACAGCGGTACCTGAAGATCCAACAGAACTGAATGGAAAAAGGAAATTATAAGCATATTCGTCTATCATCGTAAGGAATCTTTTTATCCAACTTTCAGGCCCTTATTGTTGTTAGGCTTTTGGTCTCCTATGAGACCAACTCTGGATTCTCATATACGCCCTCTAGGACAAGAAAAAATGTAATAGGTATTATTAAATGAAAGGAACAGTTCTACGTAATCTAGTTGACCTCCAAAGAGGATTACTGTTTCTAAACCAATTTCATTTATATCTCCCTTATTCTTTTTCTAAATTCTACCGCATTTTCGCTTGACCAATACAAATGCATCTCTTATAACGAGTAATATCAAATAACCTGGAATATAGTAGTTAAATACAACTCTATACGTATAATATGTCTTCATAGATATATTAACCGAAATAAATTTCACTCTACGACAGTTTGTCAGTCATGTCTAATGGCGCTAGGATCCATTAATCTTTAATAAATAACTGATGAATGACTAAATAAATTCATGCGCAATAAACCAAGCATTGAATCGTAAAGTAATAAGTAAATCTTTCTTTGAATTGCCAATCTTATAAATTTCACGCATACTTTAGATTAATTACTTAATATCTACTTCTTTCTGTTATAATCAGCAAAATAACAATGGTGTGGGAAACTTGGTAGTTGCAAAGTGAGTAATACAATATAATTACTTATTAACCTGTTCCGTGCTTTCAATAGGTATTAAATCATTAACTTCTGCCTTAGAGTGGTTTAAGTCGTTTTGATTGTGAGCTGTCTTCTGCTTCATTGGACTTGATGATTCAACTTCCGATATTAAGTCATTGAGCATAAATTCAAGTTGATCGATTCGGCTACCCATTTCATCGATTCGACTTAGTATTGTTTGCGATGCTCTTTTGAAGTGCTCCTGCACGTCCTGCATGACGAATTTTAATGATTGAGTAGACTCCTCTACATTAGAATGAGAAATGTTTGCTTGTTGTGAGCTATCGTTTTCTGTGTTAATATTTGAGATTGTATCCATAATTGAAATTTTGATGTGATTTTTTTAAGGCTTTGCCTTTCTAGAAGCATTGCGCTCTAAATATTGGCGCTGGCTTTCAATACTAGATTACTGTTTCGACTTGAAATGGAAACAAGTTAACTGAATAATCTTTAGTAGGGTTTGATTTATATATTTCATTAAGTTTTGTATTTGCAGTGGAGTCCTTGTCATCATAAGAGTATGAAGCTGTTGTGGAGGTTTGAACATCTGATGAATTCTTTGACCCGTTGGTTGCTTTTTTGTTGCAATTTATGATATAATTGCAATTAGAAACATGATTTCCTTCAGTTTCGCTATTATTATCAATTTCTTGAATTTTTCCAACTTCGCATGTGTATTCCATGGAAGGTTTGACTGGGATCTCGCTTCCAACCTTTTCTGTTTTTTTGTCATTTCCTATTAAATTGTAATTTTTGTTATTCAAATGATTTAATTCGCAGTTTGACCCATCGAATATTTTGAAATGATTGAATCTTGTTATTATATTTGTGGAGTGGGTTTGTATTGCACTAAAAACCGTTTAATGTTTAATAAATAAGAATATTTCACATACCTTATTATTTCAATAACTGAAGCTGCGTTACTAACTAAAATAGAATCGTTAATATTACTTTTGCAAATTGCGTATGCTTCTTTTTTCAATGTTTTTAGCTCTGACTAAGATTCATCAATAAATGCGATTCATCATGCTTTAATTATTTCTTACCTCAATTATTGGATATTTTAATAATTCCATGACCGTAGGTCTCTGTGAAGAATCAATTATAAGCATGTCCATAATAACCCTTCTTAAACCCTCAGAATATGAATTTGAAATCGGTAAAAAAATCCCTATCAATGAATAATTTAAGAATAGTAATTTTTTAGTTAACTTACCATTGGTAATTTTCTCAACTAATGTTTTAAGATTAGGTGCATCGAAAGGAACTTTAAGTGAACACATTTCATATGCAACGCAGCTTTACAAATTAATACTGAAAACAAATGATCGGTTTCTCAACATACCCTAAAGCCCAAATGTCAGATGACCACGAATAAGGTTTCGATAAGCATATTTCAGGTGACAAATAATAAGGCGTTCCAATTGTTGTTTTTGCAAAAGCACCGGTGTTTTCAAGTACCTAAGAGAATTTGAACAATTTTAATCCAAATTTCAATATACAATTTAAATTACCTTTGCAATTCCGAAATCTCCTATTTTCAATCCGTTGTAGGAAATAAATATATTTTGGCTTTTAATATCTCTGTGTAAAATCCTTTTATTATGAAGATGCGCAAGCCCCAATAAAGCTTGTGTAAGCCATCTGACGACTTGATTTTCAAGAAAATTTTTTTTTAACTGCTTCTGTGCATTAACTTTACGGAATAAATCACCACCATCTGCATACTCCATCACTATATTCAAAAATCCATCTTCAACAAACGATTCTCTAAAGCATACAATATATGGATGCCGGATGCTACTCAGAAGTTTAACTTCATTAATAGCATCTTTACGCTCATTTGATGATAACTTTGAAATATTTATTATTTTCATAACGTAGTCTCTCCCCTTATAAATATCTTTAACTAATATTGCCTTTCCATAAGATCCACTTCCAACCTATAAAATATATTTATAAAAGATCGCTAGCTTTGTAATAGTGCTATCTACTTACTTCTTTAATTTTCACATATCTCCCTACTCTTTCTCCTACCTTAAACTTTGGGAAGTTGGTATTTCTTTCGTTAAGAAGATCATTCTTAAGTACTTTATCATTTACCATGGCTAACAGTTTATTGCAATAGTACTTAAGAAAAAACCAGCTTGAAAATTCTAGAAAATTAATCTCCTCTCCCCATAATTGGCATTAGTCATAAATTTACATGATAGATTCCAACTCGTTTTAGTGTTAAAAGCGCACATAATTTGCATGGGGAAAAAATCTAATAATTCTACTATTTGAACAAAATTAACGAAAATTATTAAAAGTTTAGCATTAGATTTTTGTGAAATTTGTTAAGTTTCATTAATTAAAGAAATGACTAGATTTCTTAATTATTTCCTTAAGTTTATCATGATCAATGTCTTGTTTTAGAAACAAGGTTTTCAAAATATCTGATTTTGCCAGATGCCAATTTCGACTGGGGAAATCAGTTAGTAATAAATCAGAAAGTTCATCAAGAGATGTTATATTTAAAATATCACAAATTTCCAGTAGCCTTAAGAACTTATGTCGAATACTTATAGATAGAAGGGAGTTTGTATATGATAGTAAATTACGGACATCATTTTCAAATACAAGGGCGCCATAAATTGTGAACCTTTTCTTTTCAGGATAGTTAATTACTATGTGCTCAATCTTTTGCACAATTCTTTCGATCATAAGAGAAAGAATGAATTCCGAACTTTGATTGTTGTAGTAATTTTTCAAATGTTCATTTATTACTTTAAGAGAAGATGTCAATGATGGTATAAAAGATTGGTTTAATGAATAATCTTTGCTCTCATCTTCAGTAAAGTCAAATGATATCTCCTCGTGTAGCTGGATTAATATTGGAGAAATACCAATTTTGCTTAGGATTTGTAGTGATATCTTTGAATAGTGATCGTGAATTACCTTAAATTCAGAAATTATTTGCTCTATAGTTTTATTGATGTACTCGATTGTAGCGTTTTTATCTTCTAATAATTCGTTACTCTCATTGAATTCATCATCCAATAGGATAATCCCATTTATGCAGATATCGAAATATATTAGGTCGCTATAGCTAGATTCAAAATCTCTTGTAATGGCTCCAGAAAGTATTTCTAAGTTCTCTATGCAAGCTTGCAAATTATTTAGAGAATGAGTCCATGAATACATAGAATTTGATAAATTTCGGCAATTTTCATTTTTCTGTTTTATTATTTCTAATAAATGAATTAACGTAAAGTTTGAAATACTTTCATTGCTATTCCCTAGAGAAACTTCATAATTTGCTCTCGAATTTTGAAGGTTTTGAACTATTTTTTGCTTAATCACATTTAACAAAATATGATTTAGATGAACGATTATCAGCTTGAGAGATTTAATATTTCCGATTGAGATACATCTGTTAATTGTTTTATGTAGTAAGAAAAATACGTCTTCAACCAATGTTGAAATCAACGAATCTTGATCTTCCCAAGAAACTTCGTCAGTTGTATTAAGAGCATGATTAATAGAATACATAACATATCCATATTCACATGATACATATTGAATGCTCATTTCATCAATCCTGATAAAAAGATTATTTTCTTTTGGAATTTGTTCATTTTCAACTTTAATCTCGGGTCTCTTAATATTTTTTGTTTGAGAATTAATACTTGTAAATGAGTTGACTAGATCATTCATATAAACTTTAAATTTATAAAACAAATGACAAATTTGTGACATTTCTTCTAAAAACCCATCCAGTTCACGATGTGAAATATGCATTTCAATAATGTCAACATTCTCTATATTAGACCACTTATCATCCAAATAAATCTCATATTCCTTTTCAAACTTGTCTATTATTATAGATCCCTGAGTATTTACTTCTCTTAACAGTTCTGTATAAAAATACCAAATCACATAATTTTTGTCTAATGCTTGGCTGCAAACTTTTTCATCTAGGTTTTCATCATCGCCTATAGTAACAAAAAGATCCAAAATTTTGTTCTGGTGTTCTTTAATACAATCAATTATTGATACGAATAATCCTGTAAAAATATCCGCATAGTTGACTTTTTCAGATGTTTTTTTAGAATTTGCTAAGGCTTCGTTATACATTGATACGCAAATATCTGTAATATTGCCTCTGATATATTTAACGTATCTTTCAAGTCCCTCCTCAGGCATTCCCATAGGCACAAATAACTTCACATAGTAAATGGCCTTATCGAGCTCCCCAGCACATAGCTTCTCTTCAATTGATTCTTGAAGCTGCAAATAGAGTTCCTGCCTTCCGTGATCTAAGTTCTCGCAAATTTTTTTCTCAAAATTAATACATGAAGATTTAATTTTTAAATATTCAGAAATACATGTTGCACAAAGTTCATAATCTTTGCGGCTCATGGATGATATAAAGTCTTGATCGCATTTTCTCAGAGAGATGATATTATTAACTATATGAATTGCATTTTTCAATTTAAGCTTGGTTGCCTTTTTTTCTTTAATTATCGATGGCAAATTCTCAACTTTAGTTGAAAAGCATTTTAATCTATTGGAAAGGTTGATCAATACTTCGTTTTTCATCGAAAGCAGCTCTTTTTTACATGAAATCAAAGAGTTTTGTATCTCCAATTTGGAAGTATTAAACCCATATTTAACGCTTGAAAAGTTATTAGAATTGAGCAAAATTGATGCATCAATTCCACTTTCTTCGTATGAAATAAAACTACTCATACCAAATACATGGGTTTACAGTATTATAGACTAATTTTTGTGATTTTTTAAATAGTTAAAAAATTTTAATATTATATATAATTGCTTTAAATTTTTAAACCCCTCAATAATTAAAAAAAAATTCTCAATGCTTACTTCACACCAAAAAAAATTTCATGATTGGTTTTTGTCATTCAAGGACTCAAATAACTATGATTCGAAGCAAAATCACTCCATAAAAGATATTTTTAATCGGTTTAATCATTATATCTACAACGATTTAGGAATTCGAACGATTGCTTCAGATTTTGATCTGACAATGATGACAAAACATTCAGGCGGATATATTGATCCATTGGATAATGATGGGATTATATTTTCTAAAAGCCTATCTAAGGAATTCAATGTTTTTGGAATGCAGGCAGAAAATGTAAATATATCAATAAGTGTAGTAACGTTTTCTGACCCATTGCTGATTCCTTCAAATCAAAGAGAAAGATTTATTTCTGGAAGAAGAATGATTGAGCATTGTTTAAAAGAAAGTGGTGCCAAGTTTAAAGTAAAGAATTACTATTGCTTTTATCCAAAGATATGGCAAAGCCAAGATCTTTATTCCTCAATAGGATTGGATGCCCCAATGCCGCTCTTTAAGAAATATCACTTATTGCAAGTTGCATCTGCAGATAAACTTTTGCCAAATCAAATTCTATTCATTGATGACGATATTAGAAATTGTAAACAAGCACTACAAGATGGATTTATTGTTCTTCATGTAGAGGGGAATGCAGGGTTTTCGTTAAAAAGTGTTAGTGTAGGTTTTTATTATAATTAGGTATTAAATGTCGTCGATAATTTTTAATAGCTTATCCGCCATTTTAACTAAAAATGAAGAAAAAACATTTCTTTCAGACTTCGAAATTAAATTAATAAAGTGGATATACCTTTCCAGGTATTGTGCAACGCACACAATACTAGCTTGAATTGAGTTTGTATCAAACAATATATTAACAAGATCTTTTAAAATTTCAGCCTTATCGCTATTATAGAAATTTGTATTGACTAATATTTTTGTTGCTCTTTCTTGGTCCCTAAGAAGTAAAAAATAAATTGGAATGGTTAATATACCTTGCTTGATGTCATTAAAAAATGGCTTTCCAGAATTCACTTGTGATATAGAATTCGTAAAGTCTAGGATATCATCCATAAGTTGAAATGCAAGCCCAAAATTTAACCCCATGTAATATGAATAAATAATCATTTCCATTCGCAATTTGTTTCCATAGGCCTTTTTTAATAATTCTGAGCATGCTATTCCTCCAAATGAAAAGAGAGATGCAGTTTTATAGTAGGATTTTAATAAATATTTTTCAAAATAATTTCCGACCAAACCTTTCTTGTCTTTCGAGTTATTCAAACCTTCAATTAAGCTTCCTAATCCATTCAACTGGGAGAATTCACCCTTTACTAAATTCTCTGCTATAATAGATATACATTTCATTGCATTAATGTTTTCTATTATGGAGATGTTAAGACATGATTTGGAAAATAAATAATCGCCTAGCAGTATCGTTTTTTTATTACCAAATATTTTGTATGGAGCTTTTTTTCCTCTCCTTATTTCTGAATTATCAAGTATGTCGTCATGAAGAAGCGAGGCAGAATGAATTAATTGAATTGAATGAATAAGCATACGGTGATCCAAGCCAATTGGTTGTGAATGATTAACGCCAATTGCAAATTTAAGTAATCCAACTAAAGCAGATAAATAATTTTGTCTAGTTAGTTTTCCTTCCGACTGAAAAACATATTTAACAATATCTTTCATTTCATTTGGAATAAATTCTAAAAGTTGAGATTGGAGGAGATCTCTTTGTGCGTTGTTCTCATTCAACATAAACTCATTTTGATCATCATTAACAATGTAATTAGCAATATTATCTCTAAAGCATTTAGTTGAATTTTGCAATATTTTACTCCATTCTTGGTTATTTAACTCGTTCCAATTATTAATTTTCTTTTTTTTTAGAAATAATGCATCTGATGGGTTATTTTTATTTATAAAATCAATGGGTGGATGGTATAGATTTCTTATTGGGTAAAAAATTTCGCTTCGAATACAACTATCATCCAAATCAACTAAAAACTCTTTTACTAGTTGATTTTTGGTAATTGTTATTGATCTTTTGAATAAATTCAAACTTTTTTTTAATTCATTGTTCTTTATATATTTATACATATTTTGGTGTTGACTCTTATATAATATAATTCATGAGATTATCAAAGATCATGTTGAGCATTAGAACTTGAAAAGCAATCGATAGCATTTGATTAATTGATCGCATACAAAAAATTAGTGATCATGTGATTTTTATATTAATTTAGAGTTTAAGCTAACAATTATTTTAAAAAGCACAAATAGATCAAAGGAAATTTTAGTGTTCCATAAAAAAAAGAAGATTTTAATACTAAAAAAAATATACTTTTCAGGAATAAACTTGCATAAAATATCGGTATTCAGGATAATTGAATTACAAGTAGTTGGCGCTATTTATTAAAGTCATTGCGCATTAAATGACGAACGAAGTAATTGGAAATTAAAATTATAACTGAATTTCACAATTTAATAACGTATTTTACTGCTGTGGAGTTACTGAACACAAAGTTTTGCATAATATTAGTATGCAAAACATACTCAAAATGGTTTCAGAACAAAAAAATGATGAAATTCAACAGGAGGATTCTTGGGCACTGATTGGTACATATTTCCGTGATAGAGGATTAGTAAACCAACAGTTAGAAAGCTTTAATGACTTTATCATGTACAAGTTACAAGAAATTGTTGACGAACATCCACCTATCATTATTACTCCTCAATCACAATATAGGCCAGATGAACAAATTGATACAAAGGTACGATATGTCCTTAAATTTGGACAACTTTCTTTAAGTAGACCATCAGTTGAGGAGAGAGAAGGAGTAGCTAGAGGGTTGTGGCCTAATGAAGCACGTCTTAGAAACTTAACATATTCTAGCCCCGTATTTGTTGATGCAGAACAAAAAGTTTACAAATTAGAAGACGATGGTTCTGAAACTTTAGTTTATGAGACGGTCTACTCTAGGTTACCGCTTGCAAAGATCCCAATAATGCTTCGCTCAGAATACTGTTGGACTCATAATATTAGTGAGAGAGAACTTCAAAGCGCAGGAGAATGTGTGTATGATCAAGGCGGATACTTTATTATCAATGGCATGGAGAAAGTATTGGTTGGGCAAGAAAGAATGGCAAATAACTTTGTATACTTATTTCAGAAAAATCAACCTTCAAAATACACATGGATTGCTGAAATAAGAAGCAATAGGGAGGGTATGCAAGCTACTTCTGGATTTTCTGTGAAACTTAGAGGGTCTGATGGCAACCAAGGCCAAATTGTGGCAACATTACCATATATCAGAACAGATATCCCTATTGCTATATTATTTAGAGCCCTTGGAGTTTTGTCAGATAAGGATATCCTTTCTAGGTGCGTTTATGACTTTAATGATACTCAAATGCTTGCATTATTGAGACCTTCATTGGAAGAGACATTTGAATTTTTTAGCCAAGACGTTTGCTTAGATTTTATCGGTAAAAGAGGACCCACTGTTGGTGCTGCCAGAGAAAAGCGCATCCAGTATGCGAAAGAACTTTTTGAAAAAGAGCTTCTTCCTCATGTTGGCGTTACAAGCGGTAGCGAATCACGTAAGGCATATTTCATTGGGTACATGGTCCATAAGTTGTGTTTAGGAGCATTAGGGCGTGTTCCAGAGGATGATCGTGATCATTTTGGGAAAAAGCGTTTGGATTTGGCAGGACCCTTGGTTGCTGCCTCCTTTGGACAATGCTTTAGGAAAATGATGAAAGATGTTCGTAGGCTCCTTCAAAGAAATATTGACAATGGAAAAGAGTTTGATGTTGCAGGCGTAATCCGCTCTGCATCATATATTACACAAACTATTCAGTATCAATTTGCCACTGGAAATTGGGGAAAGGACAAAGACGGTAAAATAATCAGAACAGGGGTCTCCCAAGTATTAAGTCGACTTACTTTTACGTCTGCACTTTCTTATTTAAGACGTTTGAATACTCCATTAGGACGTGAGGGTAAATTTGCAAAACCTAGGCAGCTTCATAATACTCATTGGGGTATGATTTGCCCTGCAGAAACTCCAGAAGGACACTCTGTAGGTCTTGTAAAGAATTTGGCACTAATGTGTGAAATTTCAGTTGGATATAGACCGTATGCAATCAGAACATTTCTGGATGAATGGGGCATGGATTCTATTGATGAAATTCCTCCTGAAGGAATAAAACGAAAAATTAAAGTATTCCTGAATGGAAACTGGGTAGGCTGTTTTGACGACTCAGAGGATTCAATATCAAATTTAAGAATGATTAGAAGAAGTGGCGAAATACCGTATGAGACTTCCATAGTATTAGACGTCGTGAACAGAGAAGTTAAGCTATTTACAGATTCAGGGCGTTCTATGCGCCCTCTTTATATTGTTGGCGAAGATGGGGACTTAAAAATAAAAAAGTCACACATTAACTCGTTACTAAATGAAAATCCAAGTTTTGATGAAAAAATGGAGGATGAGAAACATGATTATACATGGGATGACCTTGTAAATACAGGAATTATTGAATACATCGACTGTGAAGAAGAGGAAACATCTATGATTGCAATGTTTATAAACGATTTAAGAATTGACAGAGGTTATTGCAGTACCTACACCCATTGCGAAATCCATCCATCTCTCATTTTAGGTGTTTGCGCAAGCATCATTCCATTTCCTGATCATAATCAAAGTCCAAGAAATGTTTACCAAAGTGCTATGGGTAAGCAAGCTATGGGAGTGTATACAAGTAATTATAATGTAAGAATGGATACTTTGGGATATGTTCTTTATTACCCACAAAAACCTCTAGTTACAACACGCGCTATGACATACATGAGATTCCGTGAATTACCTGCTGGAATTAATTGCATTGTTGGAATTATGTGTTATTCAGGCTATAATCAAGAGGATAGTTTAATAATGAATCAATCTTCTATAGATAGAGGACTTTTCAGATCTGTATTTTTTAGAACATATGTCTCGGAAGAGAAACAGGTTGGAAGCAATTTAATTGAAGCATTTGAGCTTCCAAACCCTGAAGAAGTGAGTGGACTAAGGTTTGGGAATTACGGAAATTTAGACCTTGATGGCTTAATTGAACCAGGAAATCGAGTATTGGGTGATGATATTATAATTGGGAAGGTTGGACCGATAAACCCAGAAGATCGTGACACTCGTATTCAGAAACTTACAAAAAGAGACTGCTCAGTTGGAATTAGAACATCCGAGCATGGTGTCGTCGACGAAGTATTACTAAGCACAAATAGCAAAGGTGTTAAATTTGCTAAAGTTAAAGTCAGGACGATAAGAATACCTCATGTTGGAGATAAGTTTGCATCTAGACATGGCCAAAAGGGTACAATCGGCATAACATACAGAACTGAGGATATGCCATTTACACAAGATGGGATTATTCCAGACATTATTATGAATCCTCATGCTATTCCTTCGCGTATGACAATTGGCCATTTAATTGAATGTCTGCTTGGCAAAGCGTGCGCAATTCAAGGATTGGAGGGTGATGCAACTCCTTTTACGAAAATTACAGTTGAAGAGATATCTAGCCGTTTACATAGTTCCGGGTTTCAGAAAAATGGAAATGAAGTAATGTACAATGGCCATACGGGAAAGAGATTGGAGTCGAGAATCTTTATTGGGCCAACTTACTATCAGAGACTAAAACATATGGTTGACGATAAAATTCATGCTAGAGCTAGAGGAGCAGTCACAATGCTAACCAGACAACCAAGAGAAGGAAGAGCAAGGGAAGGAGGGCTTAGATTTGGAGAAATGGAGCGTGACTGTATGATATCTCATGGCGCAGCGAAAATGTTGAAAGAACGACTATTTGACCAATGCGATGCTTATAGAGTACATGTTTGCGAAATGTGTGGGCTTATTTGTATTGCAGATCTAGGTAAACAGCATTTCGAGTGTAATGCATGCAACAATAAGTCTCGGATTAGTCAAATTTGTCTTCCTTATGCTTGTAAACTACTACTCCAAGAGTTAATGGCAATGTCAATTTATCCGCGTCTACATTTGCAAACTGCATAATTAAATATAAAAAATAAATCATTTTTTACTCATTTATAAAAGTTTATTAATTTTGAGTAATCAATTTAATATTTACTTGCATTAAAGAAATTCAAGAAAATTTTTATAAAGACAAAATGCAATTATTTATAGTACCTCACACATTTTGTAGCACCTGATGTTAGAACCAAACATAATTTTAAAATCTTGACCAATTTAGTTATTTTCATTATCTTTGTAATTCATTTAGAATATAACTTTTTTTCATTTTTGAATGATTAAAAATTTACTCATTTTTCTGTGAAGAAAGAATATGCAATACCCCTAGATACCGCAAAACATTATTATTCGTTTATTTAATGACACAACAAATTGAACATTATGGAATAATAAGTGGTAACATTCCTCCAGGTATTGATATTCAAAACCTGCCTTTTAAAAAAGGAAAGCTGGTAACATCAGATATTCGAGAATGCTCAGATGATTATATTTGTAAACTTTATTTATTATTAAAAAATGTTGGAATAAAAATTACAGAATCATTTTTATATGGAATAAGTGGTCCAAACAGAAAAACACTTAAAGTTCCATTCTGCAATGGGGTAAAAGCCAGCTCATTCAACTATTTCTTTTTTAATAGCCCAAACTTAGAGATTGTTGATTTAAGTAATTGTTACCAAGTAAATAATAGAGTAATAAAGTGCATAATTTCCAATTGCAAAAAATTAAGAGAGCTAAATATTTGTGGATGCAAGTTGGTAACTGATTCTGCTTTTAACACAGAATTCTTCTCGCCAACTGGATCATGTATGACTAATTTAAAAGTATTAAATATTCAAGGTTGCTCCCAAATAATTGATTTGCAAAGCATAATAAAACGAACAAGAGATTTAGAATCATTGAATATTTCTTTCTGTAGAAATATAACTATTTCAACTTTTGAAGATGTAATTCAATGTTGTATCAATTTGAAAGAGCTAGATATTTCATCGTGCGATGGGATCAACGATTACAACTACAAATTTAATTATAGTGCAAGCACAAACATTGAAAAAATATCTTTGTCAAGGTCTAAATTATCAAGTTCTACACTGAAGAAGATCATTTCATCCATGGAGAATCTTAAATATCTTAATTTAAATTACAATGTCAATGTGAACGATGAAGTATTTGATAAAATATCATCAAAGCTTATGAAATTAAATACTTTATATTTGAGAAGCTGCGCAAATATTTCTGATAAATCTTTTTTTTATTTAGGAGAAAGTTTAAAAGAACTTGAACATTTGGATATTTCATGGTGCCCAATGTTAACATCCAAAACTCTAAAATATCTAGCATTGAGATATTCAAGAAATAATGTAAAAAAATTAAAAACTCTCAAATTAAGTCAAAATACGAATTTAGGGAATTTTTTTGAATCGGATGATTATTTTACCGATATGATTAATGATTACAGAAAAAAAATACCCAGGTTATATCTAGATAATCAGTGTGAGTCTTCAAATAACGAGATAGATCATACTCAAACATTAAATTCCACAAAGTATGAACAAAATAACATTTCTGAATCTCAAAAAAACACTTTCCAAGACAAAATTCTGGAAGAATGCATTGTTAAATTGATACAACATGCAAACGTGAAGACTAAACTAGTTGGGGGTGGCCTTACTCCATTATCTATGTGTTTATTAATAAAATATAATTGCGAAACTCTAGTTGATCTTGAATTAGAAGGACTAAGGAATGTTACAACAAGCGATGTTTTGGAACATATCGGAGTACTTTGCAGAAATCTAAAGAATTTAAGCATAAGTATTTTTGAGAACGATGACTTATGTATTGAGTCTTTCAACAAAATTTGTAGAAAATGTACGAATCTTAGCTCTCTTTCATTGGACATTTCTAATGTTGAGTCAAGATATCACCACTCGTCAATAGTTGATTGTATTTCAAATGGAGATTCATTATTAAAATTAAATGAACTAAGCATTGTTATAAATCCTAAACTTGGTATTTCAGATGAAAACCTTGATTCACTTTCATCATGTAAATTCCAACTTTCAAAATTGAGAATAAAAAATTTTCAGGGATTTTCAAATGACTATTTTAAAAAAAATAATTCAAAATTTATACAACTCTTTTCAAGTGTTATAGAGATAAGTTTATCAGGGAATGATTATGCAAATGATGATGACGTAATTTTATTGCTAAAATTGGTTAAGGTTCCAAGTTCTGTTGAGTTAATCAACTTTAACAATATTTCAATGGACTTGCCAAAGTATATTTGGGAAAACTTCCAAAGTATTAAGAAACTGAACGTATTCAATAACAAAACTAAGGTATTACTAGAAAGGTTTAATTAGATCTTGATGTATTTTAATGAATGTATTTTCCATTTATATATGTTATTTTTGTTTGATATATTACCAATAATTATATGCTTTTTATCTTTACATTCGATTTCACCAGAGAACTAGGGAAGAATAAATATTAGTGAAAATAACATGATATACTTACCTCTTTTCTTGTAAAATAGTCGTAAACATCACTTTTCTCTTTTTCTTCAGTTTGGAAGAAATATTTATTGGGTTGAATGGAAAATTTATCTGTTATTTTGTTTGAAACTGAATTGAAGATCTTTTTTTTATCTGAAAATTTTTTTTTTAAATTTAATTTAAATTCAATATTTCTAATAACATTAAGCTGTCTTTCTGCTTTATTTATATTTTTATCTAAGTTCTCATCATCATTATTTTCTGACGAAGTGCTACAACTATTGAATAACTTTAATTCCTTTTGAATAGCGAAGGGAAGTAACAACGCAGCCTTGCTGATGTTGTCTAATGATTGAGTGTGTTTTGGCAAAAATACACTTTCTAAGTTATTTATAGCCAATTCTGCATTAAAGTCTACACTCAGTAAATTTAATTCATTAACATTTACCATAAATTGAGAATATTTTCAAGTTTTATTAGGCGCATTATTTCCAGTAATAAAATTTTTGATTGTTTAAGCTTCAGATTTTGTAATACAACTAAGGGAAAGATGAACACATAATTTAAACCTATATGAAAATATATTTTATTAAAAATTATAAGTTTAATCTTAGTGTTTAAAATTATTATTGTACTAAAATTAATAAGAAATAAGAAGTTTATCAATCTAATATTTTAGCTTTCTTCCATTCCTTTGCTGCATCAATGAGCGACGTGGGTACTTTATCGTTATTATTCGTTTGCAAAGTTTGCGCTTCATTATCTTTATTTGTAGAGATCAGGTGGGCAAAATCGTAGTTTTCTTCTTTAAAAACATACGTTTTGTTCTTTGAATTCACATCTAATATAGTCCTTGGAAGTAACCTATTAACAATTTCGATCCATATATTGCTTTCAGGATCAATATTTTTTGAAGCAAGTTTTTCTTCAAGAGAAAGCCAATATTTGAGTAAAATTGATCTTTGGTAGTCAAATTGTCTTTCCTTATATTTATTTAAGATTCCTAAAATGAATTCTCGGTTCAGTTTATTATCATGCAACTTAGAAATAATGAATGTGGAATAATTTATTACAACTTGTATATGCTGAGTCTTTTCTAATAGGCGTTTATAAATAATATCTGCAAATTCAATATTTTTTTCGTTGATCATCAGTTCGATATAGTATTGCCAAATAATTTCTGGAGAGTCTAGTTCTGGCATAGAAATAGCAGATTCTGCGATGCTTATAACTCTTTTTATCTCACAGAGATTATATTCGAACTGCATATATTTAATCCAGGAATTGGTAGAAACTGGGTCGTATTCTATGTATTTAGTAAATAAAACTCTACATCGATCAAAATTTCCAAGCTTAAATTCTATATCGATATAGTGATCAAATAGATTTATACATGGGACTCTACCCAATCCAATACCTAGTATTTTTCTTGCCTTATTTAAATCTCCGATACGTAATTGATGGTTCGAAAAATATATAAATACTTTTGCAAATATATTATTTTTTTCAACATTTGTGATTTTTGATTCGGATTGTTTAGTTTCTAATTCAGCAATATTAATTTCAGAAATCTGATTGTTTTTAATTGATTGGATGAAACTATTATACAATTTATAAATATTTGGACTATTAACATCTTGATTTATTTCAAAAAAGTATATCAGTAATAAATAAGAATGCAAGTACTTTTCCCAGCTAACAACATCGCTTATATTATGATTAAAAATAAGATTTTCATATTCTTGCAAAACTGAATCTAATTCTAAGTATTGAGTAATAAATATTATATAGTCAAACAATATATCAAAGTCTTGTGGGTTATGAAGTAATTTATCACGATAATTCTGTAATTTATGTTTGATCCACTCTATGTTTTCATCAGGTTTTTCATAAATTCTCATTTTGAATAACTGAAAAAGCTTATCTTTAAGATTTTTAACACAGTGTTCATTCGTCAATATTTTGATTCCTTCATTACAAAGTTTGATAGCTTCCTCAATTTTTTTTTCTTCAACAAAGATATCTGAAATGGATGAAAAAAACAGATTTGTAATTTTACTACCATTTATGTCAATTAATGTCTCACTTAGAATATTAATTATTTGTTCGGAAGAAAAAAGATTTTTATGTCTTTGTTCAAATTTTATATACTCAATAAAGTTGCTCTCATCTGGGTATGATATAATAAGATCTTTCATTACTCCTCTGGCTGATTTGATTTCTCCGCATTCCTCCTCAAATTTAGAATACTGAATATATATACTAGGATCCGGCTTCCAATCAATCCATTTCCTATAAATATGTCTTACATTGATGTAGTTTTTCAGAATAAGCTCCATTTGGATATATTTAATCCAAAATTCATCAATTCTTGGTAGAAGGTGAGTTACTCGTTCAAATAAATTCCTAGCATTATTAATGTTTCCGTTTGTAATTTCAAGCTTAATATATTCTCTCCAAATTCGTACATTTTCATAATTTACAAGAATCCCTCTTTCGAAAATGGATCTTGAATTTTTTATATTATTTTGTAAAGATTCCCATTTGGCGTATGAGAGATATAAACTAATTTTCCATCGCTTTCTTCTGATACTGTCTTCAAATTCTTTTCTCTTCCTAATCCTATAATCTTCTAACTCATCAATACCTCTGAAATCAAATGATTCGTGCAGTCTAGACAAGCTATTATTACCTCCTACACTATTTGCAGACCCAGAGTAGGATTCCTTGAGAATTTGTTCAACAGTTATTTGAATGGGCGCAAATGATTTATTTTTGACGTTGCTTTCTTGTTCATTTGCTATCCTTGAAATTCCAGAAGTTTTATGATAGGTAGAAACATAATTCTTGACATTTTGATCAATTTCTTTCATTCTATTAGAATTTGGAAATTAGTTTAAAATTTATTCTCTATTTTCGTCAAATATTAACATTAATGCAGAAAAACCAGAGTTTTTTTTCTGTGCCGCAATAATGTGTATTCAGTGTGGGGGTTAACCATGCTAGCAAAAATCAAAAATTTATTAGCAAAAATCATCATAAATTGAAGAGTAAATAAATAAAGATCTATTTATACATCACAAATGGAAGATGAGTTATTGTCCATTTTAACCTACCTTGATAGATGGCAATTGTATGACAACATTAGATTTTGGGCTGAAGTAATCGACAAATTATTGGAAAGCAAAGAAGCAAGAATTCAAATATCTAGATTTCTTGTGAAGGATTTGAATTTACAGGAAGCTTTTAATTATTTGAGGGTAGAATGCGATAAAACAAAATTACAATTGAGTTCTAATGAGGATTCGATAAATAAAGAAGTAAATTTATATGGCGATTATTTAACTATTAAATGTTGCTATTTAATGGGAAGAATTGATGAAGCAGAGCGTATGATCCTTAAGATTTGCTCGAAACCTCTGACAGAGCTTGCTGATAGTTGTTTAATTTCACCCTCAGTTTCACCAAAATCTTGGAAAGGCACTCCAGTTACAAATGAGAAAAAAAAATCATTATCCTCTATCTTTTCGACAATTTGTATGAATCCTACAATGCTGATCAAGTACATTCATACTGGAGAATTAAAAATTCCAGGAGATTCTGCTGGGCTGTATTTATGGGGAAACATTCTTGAGGAACTTGATGCCAAGGTTTCTGCTTTATATTGTTATGCAATTGCTCTAGATTGGAATCCAGTTTTATGGAAATCTTTTCAAAAACTAGTAGGCCTATCATGCCAGTATCCTCATGAACTTGTTAAAATATGTTGTTGCTTGAATAACTGGGGCGAGAAGCATCTAGAATATGTGGGCACAAACAGCGATGCTTTGGTAATATCAACTGTGTATAAAAACGAAGCCGAGTGTTGGCAGGTAAAAAACATTCAAGATGGGAATCTTCTGATATCTATATCAGATAAGTCTGATTCGGAAGAATTATATGTATTAAATGTTTCTGATTTCTTTTATAATGTTGGTGATACTTTACAAAAAAGACATATGCTGAGATACCATTCATTTACTAATTGGTTGGAAAATCCAGTTAAAGACGGCAATTCTGGCCCAAAATGGCCATATAGCGAATTTGAAGATGTAAAGAATGCAAATAATAAATTTAGTTCATCAAATATTAGTGAAATTAATTACAATTCAGTTGCGTACACAGAGAATATAGACGCAAACATTAAACCTCTTGATTCACGTTTTCATCCATTGATTTCTATGATTCAGTTGCTGTCAAAGTTTACACATCAGATGGAATGGTATCTTTGCCATAGCTTTCTCAAAAATATTGAAAGTATTCCAAACAAAATTTCGGAAATGGGGTATGTAAGAGAGTTGCATGTAAGGGCACTTTTCGAGTCAAATCAATGGCAAGAATGTATAAACGTTTGCAAATGTATTAACTATGAAACCAATTATAATCTTTGGATTAAGTGTCTCGATATTTATAGTTCGTGTTTGTGGCAGTTGTCCAGGAGCATTGACTTAATCAATCTTTCAAACTTGACTTTAAAAATTATTGAAAAGAATACCCCTCAGCTTTGGATTGTAGTTGGAAATTGCTTTTCCTTGCATAAGGAATACGAAAGTTCAATTAAGTGCTTTAAAAGGGCAATTCAGTATGATAACCGCTATGTTTATGCTTATACATTGATTGGGCATGAGCTTTCAATTATTGAGAAATACGATGAAGCGATCCAAATGTACCAAAAGGCTTTGAAAATTGATCCGAGGTGCCATAGAGCTCACTGGGGAATCGGTTATGTTTGGTTTAAAAGAGAAGAGTACTATCAAGCAAAGAGCCATTTCAATTTGGCACTTAAAGTTGTTCCAAATAATTCTACATTAATACATTACCTTGGCCTTTGCTATCTAACAACTCATGATTTTCTCTCTGCTTATAATACTTTCCAAAAGGGAATTCTCAAAGACCAAAGAAATCCTTGGTTAAAATATCATGCAGGAATCGTGTTATTAGAACTGGAAAGATATGAAGAGGCTTTAACAATGCTGACAGCCGCTCACCGCCTCGCGTCAAACGAACCCAATATTCATCTATATTTAGGAAAGACTTTCTCACATTTAGGCAGGAAGGATAAGGCATTAAGACACTTAAACATTGCATTTGACTTGACTAAAGACATCAATGAGAAGCAGATCATATTAAATCTGATGAAGGAACTTGAAAATGGCTCAAATATAGAGGGAAGGTATTGCAAATCAAACGAAACTAATAGAAGTGGGAGGATTTCGAATAGCGGCGCAGGATATTCATCGGGTAGCAAACTACTTTCTTCCTTTAGAAATCATCACTACTTCCCTATCAGGAACGATCCACCTAATCCATTCATTCACCACCAGATTCAACAAGAACACAACATACCTCAAACTGTGCCCTCTCCTGCAGTTTCAGGTGGTCATTCTTTATTACTAACATTAATGCCAGGAAATAATTGACTCATTTAGAATTGTTTGATCAATTAGGAGCCTATGAGCTAAGTTATCTAGGACTTTTCAGCGATCTAGAGTTCGTCGCGCTTTTCATTTTTTTCGTCTTCTTCGTCGTCAAATCCCTTTTCTTGATCGGAGCCCTCTACACCTTCGTCTGTACTTACTTCTTCGGGTAATTCAACGGAGCTAATGACATCTTTCTCGTCTATCCCTGAACTCTGTAGCATGATCTTAAACATTCCAGAAGCGAATTCACTAGGATTCTCAAGGTCAAATCCGGAAGCAATTGTAGAAAGTTGAATAATTTTTAAGGCAAGTGCTTTAGCCTCAACATTATTTTTCGAAATGACGAGGTCGTTAAGTTTCTTTATCAAAGCGTGGTTAGGGTTAATTTCCATATGCTTATTCTTATAGTCTGCCTTATTTGAAAATGTCTGGGCCTTCTGAATTTTCTGCATGTATGCGGACTGTCCCCAAGGACCAGAAGTAATTACAGCAGGGTCACTTACAAGACGCTTAGAAACTTCCACTTTTAAAAATTCGCCAGGGAACTCATCCTTTACGAACTTGAGCAATGGCTCATAGAATTTTGATAATCTCTTGTGCATATTTTTCTCCTCTTCAGTTTCTTCAAAGGGTCTTACATCGCTTTTTTCAATGCTAGTGAATTTGAACCCTTCTAATTCTGGAACTCTGGAAATGCATGGTTCATCAACCCCTTCAGTTAAGAACAGTACCTCAATATCATGCTTTAGATAAAGTGAAACCAATGGGTTCTTTAAAAGCGCAGAGGGGGATTCACCTGAAATATAAAAGATGCTTTTTTGTTCTGGTTTCATACCTTCAATGTACTTAGATAAAAATACGGTGCTGTCCCCACTTTTTGAAGTATGGAATTTAAGAAGCTTAACGATCTTTGAGCGGTTCGAGTCATCTTCATAACAACCAAGTTTCAAGTTCTTGTGGAACATATCATAAAACTTATCATAAACTGTTAAGGCTGCGTCCTTTTTCTTCTCTTCGTCTGGCTTGTTTGCCTCCTCCTTCTCTGCATTGAGTTGCTCTGTTTGAATCTGTTTGATCATTTCAAGAACCTTTCTTACCATCTTTTTGCTAATCACCTTAATTATCCTACTTTGTTGAACATGCTCTCTTGCAACATTCAAACTAATATCGTCGCTATCAACAACACCCTTAATAAAATTCAAGTATTTTGGTAGTAAATCCTCAATATGGTCAGTAATTAGAACTCTTCTAACATAAAACTTTATATTACCACTCTTTCCCATATAGGTGTCAAACATATCAAAAGGAGGATGGGATGGGATAAACAACAATGATTTGAACTCTATTTCACCTTCGGCGGAAAAATGTAGATATCTAAGGGGCTCAGAATAGTCGTGAGTAATGCTTTTGTAAAACCCATTGTACTCCTCCTTAGTAATTTCTTCTCTAGGCCTTAGCCATATTGCCTTTTCTACATTAACCTGCTCCCATCTACCCTTGGACTCTTTCTTCTCACCAGATTCATCCTTTTCAGATTTATTTACTCCCTCGGGGTTATAAATATAAATTGGAAAGTTAATAAACTGTGAATATCTAAGAACTAAATCTTTCAATTTAGAAAAATTCATAAACTCGGTAGCATCTTCCTTCAATGAAAGAACTATGGTGGTACCTCTTTTAATTGTGTTACCTCTTGGATCCAGACTAACTCTGAATGATCCATCCGCACTGGACTCCCAAACATATTGTTTATCTTCGTTATTCTTTGAAATTACTGTTACGCGGTCTGAAACAAGATAGGATGCATAAAAACCAACACCAAATTGACCAATCAAATTCAAATCTCCACCTTTAGCCAAAGACTCTAGAAAATTTGCAGTACCAGATTTGGCAACTGTACCAAGATTGGTGACTAAATCGTGACGCGTCATACCGATACCAGTATCAGAAATAGTTATTGTACGTTTATCATTGTTAAATGAGACACGAATTTCAAGTTCTTGTTGTTCGCCTAGGAATGAATCATCTGTAACCGAAATAAATCTAGCCTTCTCCAATGCATCTGCAGAATTAGACAGTAACTCTCTGAGAAATACATCTTTCTGAGAATATAGAGAGTTAATAATAATATCCATAAGTCTTGAAACTTCAGTTTGGAACTCGTAGCTTTCACTAGTTTTTTGAATAGCGGCCTCATCATCGTTAGATAATTCTGGTAAGGGAGCAGGAGTAATGCTATCAACAACAGCCTCTGATTCGTCAGCAAATGAACCACCATTAGCTCCAAAAGAGGATAAATCAATATTATTTAAGTCCCCAAGTTGGGACTCGTCGAAAGTAGCTCCAGAAGGGACACCAGTAGATTCACTTCCGAAGCATAAGTTTATAATAAGGCAGAAAAACACAAGTAAATGTAGTAAAAAACTCATTATTACGCAAACAGAACTTATTCAGTGTAATGGCAATCTTTAGTTGAGTAAATCGAACAGTATCGCGGGGCGCGCATGAATAACACGGCGTCTCCTTAGTTCCCCACATCGTCTCAAGAAACAATTAAATCATATTTGTCGCAATCAAAACAAAATAATCTGCACACGCTTGAGATAATTATATTAATGTAGCTAATATGCTATTCTAAATTCTTTCCTATTCAACCTCACCTAAATAGTCCTTTATCTCCTGTGGCGATAGAATAGTGAAGTTTTTGTCTTCCCCTATTATACCCACTTCAATGTTGTCTTCATTCATTGCTCCTTCAAAGCACTCTTTCAATGTGAGGAGAGCGGTGTGTAATGCATCCTCAATTTCTACGTCAGGGTTATATCTTTTCTCTAAGAAAGATTTTGCATTCTGCATGTCTTTTCCGATTGCAGATGCCTTCCATCCGAAATAGGCACCAGAGGGATCTACTTGAAATAGCTGGGGGCCTCTAGTTGAATCGAAACCTGCTACTAATAATGAAATTCCGAATGGTCTTACGCCGCCTGACTGAGTAAATTCTTGCATAACAGTTGCGATTTCTCGAACTAGTTCACATACTGGAATTTGCTCACGATACGTATTGTAGTAAACCTGGGCAATTTTTCGACTCTTTTTCAGAATCACTCTGAAATCAGCAGGCATACCTGCAAAGCAACAGCCTATCTCACTAGTAATTAATTCGACCTTTCTAATTGAATGTTCCTCAACCAATGGGCTCGCAACTTTCTTTTCAGTAGCAATTACAACTCCATTTCTTGCTTTTATTCCCAATGCAGGACGCCCTTGAGAGTTAACTGCATTAAGCGCATATTCTATCTGAACAAGTTTTCCAGAAGGGCTGAATGTTGTGAGCGAAAATGAGTAGTCAGCGTCCATAGCAATAAATAAATCTAATTGAGGGATTTTATATTCAAATTCCTGCCATTTGTTGTGAGGGGAGTAAAATGGCGGTTCATTGATTATGCCATAATGATTATTACCAATAAATAAACTCAATTTGCAATTGGTTCGATGAACCTAAAATTCAGTAAACTCACCAGAATATAATATAAACAATTACTGTTTATTATTGCCAAATATATACTGTTGTTATCTCTCCATTTTATACAAGCTAACTATTGCCGCTAAAATAAAAATCGGCAAATCTGGATCGAAAAGAGATTAATAATTAGATTTCAAATAATTATAATTTTTTCTTTCATATGGACTATTCTAGAAGTTTGAACAGTTATATTAACCCGGTAAATACCGGTGATAGCTTATCTGCTAATAATGTTGGTAGTACTGGCTATACATTTGAAATGCTTACTACAGAAACAGACTCCGTACATTCCAATCAATATAATCTAGATTCTAGAAACAATTCTCTACCATATATGGGAATACTTGGTAATTCATCAAATAAAGGCACTCTAAAACAGGTTGCTGTAAGAATTTGCACTTTATTAAAGGTTTGGAGGATTTCTACGCAAACTGACATCGCCGACAATTTAATAATGGAATATTTAGGCCCTATTGATTCAATACGTGCAGCAAATGACCCTATTTATCAGAAAAATCGTGAGTCAAGTGAAAAAAGCATAAGGAGACGAGTTTATGATGCAATTAATGTCCTAATTTCTGCAAAAATTATAGACAAAAGTAATAAAAATATAATATGGAAAGGTATTTCTAGCATTAATCACATCTTATGTTCGGAAAATTCTCAATCATGTGATAATCTGCCATTAATCCAACAAAATATTCGCGAAAAGCTCGTCGAATACGAGAGATTACAATATCTGTACCTTTCGTTGAAAACTATAATAGAGAATAATGCAAGCACGAAAGCAATGAATAATGGACAGAAAACGCTTTTACCATGTTGTCTTGTAATAGCTAATTCTAAGGATTCAAATATTTCTTGTATTTATAGGAATAACAAATCTGAAGTTGCTATTCAAGTAAACAGCATTGTAGACTTTTTAGACCAATATGAGATTATTAATAGAGTAGCAGCTTGTATAAGAATGACGGCGGTAGATTCCGACCAGCTTGTTTAGTTAATTATTTATATATTTATTTTTTTCCCACTAATTCCGCTAAATCTATTTTATCCGCCATTATTATTGTATGTAAGATATTGATATATAGAAATTAAATGAACGGGTTTCTTAGCTGTTTTAGAAAAGAAGTTATTGCTGTAAGTAATTCAGAAGATTCCACAAAAATTTTTACTAGCGATGAAACTGGTATAAAACTTCCGAAAAAATCTGGTTATAAATTTGAATACTCATGGTACCCACCTATTTCACAAGGAAAATTGATCGATTCAGTCAGATATACAATTCCCCAACTTTCATCCGATCTTAGAAAGGGCAATCTTGGAAGGATTGGTATAATTGGTGGTTCAAAAGAGTACGCTGGAGCACCGTACTTTGCAGGAATATCATCATTAAAATTAGGAGCAGATCTATGCCACATTTTTTGTACTCCAGAAGCTGCAATTCCGATAAAAACATATTCACCTGAATTAATTGTTCATCCTCTGTTTCCTTCATATGGAGAACTAAGCAAAGAAGAAGCACGTAATAGATCGATAGATTTGATCAGACCTTGGCTCGGGAAAATGGATGTAATTATTATTGGCTGTGGCCTTGGAAGAGAAAAAGATATTGCATTTATTACAGCAGAACTGATAAAAATATGCAGATGCCTCTCTATTCCTATTGTAGTTGATGCAGATGGATTGTATGTAATTGCTCAACAACCTGAGTTAATATCAGGATACAAGCATTGTATTTTGACCCCAAATTTAATTGAGTTTTTTAGATTAGAAAAATCAGTTAATAAAGAAACAAATGACACAAAAAATGGTAATAGCTCGAATAACAATAATAAATCAAACTCTGATATTGGCCCCGGCACAACATTAAGTCATATAGAAATTTCAGATAAAATAAGTAGGGTAGACCTGAGTACTGATAGTTCAATAAATATCCCTAGAGTTCTTCCTTTAGGTATTAATGAAGAAAGACTCCCGGAATCGCTGTCTCCTTGCGAACGTGTTCCCAGAACTGAATGGCCATCAACTGTCGAAGATACAGTACTTCAAATGCATGATGATGGCGAAGAGATCAATTTATTTTATCAAGCAGATTCAATAAACAAACAAAATATTAAGGTAAATAATGCTCGAGCACTCTCTTCAAATCCTTTGAATATGTGTTTTTATGAGCATGTTTTAAATGAGAATTGTATTGGAGTAGGTAAAACAAATAAAAGATGCAGCCAAAATGCATTAAGTGGTTCTCAACCTACAGTAAATGAAGAAGAATTCTTGTGCATTACAAACAGGGTATTTGAACTTTCAAAAAGTTTAGGGAATATTTGCATTGTATTGAAAGATAAAATTGATATAATAACAAATGGTGATGTAGTTGCGGTTTGTAATATTGCTGGTTCATATAAAAGATCTGCAGGACAAGGCGATGTCCTTTCAGGAGTCATTTCGACTCTATTTAATTGGAGTATGCAATATTTTACAAAAAACAGAGAAGATAAACAAATTTGTCAATATCCCGAGGTAAATTCTGCATATGGGTCATGCTTAATAGTAAGGCTTTCGGCATATATTGCTTTTAAAAAGAAGTTTAGAAGCATGCTTGCATCTGATTTAATTGAGAATATACCATATGTATTCGAATCTATTTTTGAAGTCGATAAACATGATTTCACTGAAGAAGCAAGCCTACTGCTTCTTTTTAATGAACATCAATCCCTAGCAGATGATGAATAGGGCTCATTTCTATTTTATTAGATTTTTATAATTAAGTATTTATAAAATTAGAAAGTAGGATATTTCTTAATAAATTTTGCCCAGTTTGTTGCACATTTGGCCACATGAATTTTCTGTCTAAATTGGAACTAAAAATAACAAATGAATTAAAAAATGTATATTGGGAGTAAATCTAGATATATTCGGATTGCAGGCGATAAAAGATCCATTAATGAATCTCAGATTAAGTCAATAGCAATTAATACTTTATTATCAGAAAATAGTTTCTTAATATGCGGGTTAAACAGAAAGACATGCGAGCATTTTCTTTATAACGATAAGTTTGCTGGAATTCCTCTAGAAGGTGCAGAACCCGAAATAGATGATTATGGAATATGTTTATTTGAAGAATTAGTCTATAACTTATTTATTCAAACGAAAGCTATTAAACAGTATTATAAACAACATAGACCAAATGAGATCTATTTTAACAAAATTAAATGCTCGTTAATTCTGATTAGTGGCAAATCTGAAGATTCTGACTCTGAGCACATATATGACGTATTTCAAGGGTTAAATAGTCCAGTTGAGGTTATTCTAGATAATGGAGTTTGCAATCTAAATGTACTTCAAGTTGATGTAAATGATCCGGTACAAATCTTTAATATGATTAACATTGCGAGAAAACTTCAATTTGAAAAATCAATTGCTGAAAAAGAGATATATCATAAATTATTTATCTTTGAAATTGAATATGCAAGCTACGATAAAAATACTGAAGATTGTTATTTATTCAACAGTGTGTATAATAAAATCTATTTTTTGGATTACAATCATAGGATCCGTGAATCAAGCATGTTTATTACCTCAAAACAAATAAAATCGGAAGATATAAACAACTCGGTTAACTCTTTTTTCAGTGATTTAACTTTAATGATGGCAAAGACGTCCCACTTTTTACTAGAAATTGTTTCCAATGCTATTTTTGATAATAATTATTCCTTCATCATTTGTGCTCAATGTAATGGGTTGAACTTGTTTATTGACAAATGCAATATTGAATCCAGTTTGTTTTACAATTCTGCCTTCAGCCTTCGGAATAAAATAAATGAATACAATAATTGTTCAGATGAAAATACACTAGTATCATTGATCAAAAAATTTCACAATTATTACTCGCTTTTAAAAAATAATTTTTTGACTTTAAAGAACGAAGAAAATGTTGAAAAAATGAGTTATCAATATAGTAATTTAGTAACAAACTTTGAAGACTTGAAATTGGTTTTATTTAATTTATCAGGGAAAATCATAAAAGATGAAGATTTGATATTTAACATCGAACATGTTGGAGATTTAACAAGATTATTAGATAACGATGATTCATTGACTCATAAAATTCCTATCCAACTTCATATAATAAATAGATACTTGAAAAATTGGTACGATGAATCAGAAAGTAGTAAAGAGCCAGCTATATTGAGTTTGAAGGCCTATCAAAATAAGCATTTAGATGAAAATAATGCAATGAATAAAAATTTTATAACTGGATACGAAAACAAATTAGACCAATTTATTTCTATCGAAGATAGTTCTAGTATGTTTAATTCTAATTTAGAGTTAGAATCAGAGTGGATAAGTTGCAGAAATAAGAAACAGTCATACAATTTGAATAAATCGGTTATAGGAATTAATAACGAACACTTGAGAATGAAAAATGAGAAATCAAATTTTTATAAATTAAATGGTTTTGGTGAGAAACATACTAGAAGCTACTTAAGCATTCCAAATCATTTGAAGTACACCAAATGTTCTGAAACTCCAATTTCTAAAATTCTTTCTGCAGTAAATACTGCCAGACGAAGAGTAAGAGAATATAGGCATAAGCAAGCAAGTAAGGATTTAACTAGCGAATTTACCCAAAATGTCTTTGATCCTCTTCAAACTTGCCCTGCAAAAGACATATTTTGGAGTAAGACCCTATCCAAGCGTCCGATTTTTTCTTATAATAAAAACACTGTTCAAACTGAAACTAGTAACACATACTCTGTACAGGAAAAAATAGAAATTTATGCCGAAACATCAGATTCCAAAAAGGATGTAGAAGTCCAAGTTGATAATATAAATTCTGAGGGAAAATCTGAATGCTTTAGTAATATATGTGATGCAACCGAAGAAAATAACATGAACGAAGAAGGAACTTTGCGTAGGGAATCTATTGAAACCACAGAAAATTATCAGCATAAAAGCCTATTTTCTGACTTAAATGCATTTAATGGAGGAGTTGGTATCAATAGTAATTTATATAAAAATTCAATTAGTTATGCACCTATCAACTGCTTCAATTTTAACTATCAAAGGCCTATAATATATCAAAATACAAACTCCAGGCTGTTTCCAGTGCAAAATATTGGTATTGCAACTTTTTCAGGGAGAACTAGAAATGGAAATAGCTATTTCTATCACAGAGTCAAGTAGCATTAACATTTATATCCAATTTTTCCATCTCTAATTTCACTTTTTTGATAATTTCATTAGAAATATATGGAGGCTTTCTATATGCGCTTATTGAAAGTTGTGTTTTATCAACAGTTCTTGCTCTGCATTGAAAAAGCTCATAGTCCGTGCAAATTATAGAAGAGATAATACTATAGTATTCCGGGCTTTTAAATTTTGTTTCCTCTAAAGATGAGCATATTTTATTGAACCTTCCTCTTGATTCGACTAGGTCCAAAAATGCAAGTCTAAATGACTCTCTCACATCATTGTATTTAAATGCACCCCTTCCCAAATCATTATGAGGTGGCAAGGGAGATTCCAAGAATAATGTTGAATCAGATTTTGTTGTTCGTCTATTAAAATACTCACCTTTCCCTTTTAAGCGAATCCCTGTGCTACTGTAATTAAATACAATACCAAACAGTTCCAAAAAATCAAATAGTAAATGCCCTAATGTTGTTGATTTATAGAGAGTGTGCGAGTAGGATGATGAATGTTGCTGTAAAAACGATAAAACCAAGCAGAACTGAGAATATGATCCGAGACCGCCAAGGTAAGTTTCATCTAAACCTCTCTGTCTTAAAAATAGCTTTATAACGATTAATAAAGGCCTCAATGTACTAAATTTTTTAAGGCATTCCGAAATATGTTTAGTTGTATCTATTGAACTTTCTTGGTTAAGAGAAATATCAACGGAAATACATGCTTCTGAATCTACATATTTAATAATAGGAACTTTCGCTGTCAAAATAAGTTCAATTCCTGTACAGAGTCTCCATTCTTTTAAAATGCTTGCAAATTCACGAAGTCTTCTCTTAGGGTCTCCCGGAACATTCAAAATACAAACGTCTAAATCTCCTGTTGGTAGAGAAAGGCCTGTATAATAACTCCCAAAGGGTTGGACTTTTGAACCAGGCCATAGGGAATGAGAAATTAATGTTATTCTTGCTAGCGCTCTAGTTCTTAACATATGTTCAGAATTAGTCAGCTCCAGCCATTTAACTAATTGCACTATTTCGTTGTTTAAGTGAATAAAGAATAAATCAACTCCAGAAGACTTGTATAAATATCTAGGAATCTTCTCCCATGGCAGTTTCATTATTTTATCTAAACCCTGAGCATCATTTTCATTTCCAGCTCCAAAAAAATTGTACTTTCGAGATTCTAACCTTTCACCGTTTGAATTAAGCTTACTTCTTAAAAATTGTTCATTGCTTGTATTTCTTTTGCGCTTTAATGACGAGATATTAATGAATTCGGATGTCTCTACCATTTTTGATGTGTCAGGTTTATTTCTTGATTGAATTGCAGACCTAAGCATATTATTTAGTACCACTGATCGCTTGACCTTTTCCTCCTCCTCGAGAAGATATGCATCTGGTCCATCTAACTTAATTTTTAGAGTATCAAACATTAATCTATTTTATGGTACTTGTATTAATAACTTTTTGCTATTTAAAGATTCTTAAAAGGGGATTGGCGGTAATTTCAAAGTGATAATTATTATTTCCAACAAAATGTATAATGAAAGATAATAATGACAGGACTATCGAGGCTTATCAAGGTACATTGAAACACGATAAACTAAACGCCAATCTTTCGAATATGAATGGTACGCCTTTGCTTGTTCATGAAGAATTGAATGATTTTAATTATAAGCTGGACGAAGAACACGGTTGGTATGTAGGCGATAATTCGGTATGGCTTTATAATAAAGATAATGACGTTTACTACAGCAGCTCATTATCAAAGTTATTCAGACTTGACCAAGAGAAATTGAGACTGATTGAAATGAGTACAAACTTCGAGTTGGAAGAAGTTTCAAATAAAGAAATTAATATTGCGCATGTAGAAGATGAATGCACACCATTTTTGGAAAGGGGGATTCATGCAGGAACCAGCGTAATTCCGAGCCCAACAAAGAATTTAGATTTGTGTGAAGACAGGCATATTACAAAGAAGCAATTCTTTTTTAATTTTAACAACCAAACTCCTAGCACATTTTTTTTTAGCGCACTTTTCGATGGGCATGCAGGTAATAATTGTGTTGAATATGTTCATCAAAGGCTATTGACAAACATTTATACTGTTTTTTCTCAGAATATGAGCCGATTTAGTGACAAAAGGTCACTTTGCCGGGCCGAAAATTCGGTTTGCAGAGTGGATAACACTCGAATTTTTTCTTCTTATATTGTTGAATCTCTCTGTAAAGGGATCAAAAAAGGTTTTGAAATTACTAATAATAGTTTTCTTTCAATTGCAAGAAAGAACAAAGTATTTGATGGCACAACTGCATTAGTTTGTATCATTTTTGGGCCTGATCCCATAGATAACAAATTAAAATTGGTTATTGGTAATTGCGGTGATTCTAAACTTATTCTTGGATACAAAAGTGGAAATAACTCAATTTCTGCAAAACGCTTGACAAGAATTCATCGGCTTAGCGATATTAATGAAAGGACAAGAATCGAAAAGGCAGGAGGAAAAGTAGAATTTTGTAACGGCGCATGGAGAGTTCTGGTTAAAAAACAACAAAGGTATAGCTTTGATGTTAGTGCCAAATGTATTGGATTGTGCACATCTAGAAGTATTGGAGATATAAATATGAAGGAGCCTCAGTTATTATGTATTTCAGATCCAGAGATTACAGTTCATGAAATTGACTTAGAAAACGATTTATTTTTAATATTAGCAACGGATGGAATCACTGATTTTTTCACAGATGAGGAACTAGTGGGAATTACTGAAAAGAATTTAAAGTGCACTCCGACTGAAGCTGCCAATGAGCTTACTAAAGAGGCTGAAAAAAAGGGTAGCCTAGACGATAAGACAGCGACAGTAATTTATTTCCAATGGTCTATTTCCGAGTTATTGAATAATTAAATGGTTAAGCTAGCTCAAATTAATTTTAGTGTTAAAAACAATCTATTCAGGCTATGGTTTATTTTTTAAGAAATGTTAATTTTAGTTATCCTTGTAATGTTGTTACTGTATTAGAGAGTCTTATAATAACTTCTGAATGTAAATGATCAAGTAAATTTAAAGTTTCTTGCAGATTTAAGCATATATTACAACGCAAATCCCATTCCATTTCTATTAGCTTAAGTAACTTTTCGTTGGAAGAAAGCTTACTTGTTCTATTCATTGAGCAAATGTTTTGAATAATTTTTCTTTTCTCCCTAATACTTGCTGCATCTTTAAGAACATTATCTACGCTTGCGCAAAGTGTTAAGTATTGGCTTTCAAGCTTTAAGTCGTCTTCATTATGTGTGTTAAATTGTAGTTCTAAGTAATTAGGCTCATTGTAAGTGTCATTATTTGTTTGATTACGTTGAGAAGAGTCTGTTAAATTGTTAACAGCATTTGCCCGATGATATGGTTCTGAATTTAAGGCCTGTAGTTCTTTTAAATTTCCACATGAGAGTGCAGATGGAACAGGTGGAGTGAGTCCTAATAAAGCGCAGTCTAGTTTCCTCAATGTATCATTATCAAATATTTCTCTGATCTTCCAAATATTGTAACATCTTCTTGCCTTAGCCATATATTCTGTATGATATAAGTTAATCTGGTTGAAAATGTTAAATAAAGCTTCGGATGTATAATGTGCCTGAGACTTACATTTCTGAGCAAAATCGTTCAATATGTAAACAAGCGGAATTAAGTGTTCAGGTGGTGCTCTACTACTATATTCTTCGACAACTCTCATATACAATTGTAAAATTACCGTGTTTTCTTTAATACAAATGATTGATTCAGATAACGCGCAAATTACATCCTGTTGAGTGTTAATAGTTTGTAGCTTTTGAGCAAACAAATGTAATTGTGACTCAAACTCCTCAGTATTAAATCCAGTATTAGTGAAGAAAGGCATGATAATCTTAAACTAGTATTATAGTTGAAAAAAAAGCATAATTCTGTTAATAATTTTTGTTTCTCAGATGAATCGTGTTGTCCAATTAAACATAAAGTTAAAAATATAGTTTACCTATTATTTAAATATTATTCATATCTTATATATTAAGAATAAATTTTTGTGTTAAATCTAGCTAAAGTCTAATTTATTCTTGGCGCAGAATAATTAAACAATTGCCTTCTAGACGAATTAATGAAATTATCTAGACGGATGATTAAGGCAAAATATGTTTTCACTTGATTTAAGCGATCTGTGATGTCAAATTTAGAAATGTACGAGCCGTATTACATTAAAAAAATATCATCATATGTTTAAGACGATTCTTATTACCTTTTTTCTCGTTTTATCCCGAAATTATTTCAAACATTTAAAGTAAACCTGACTTTTTTTACAAAACTAAAATTTTGTTAGTTTTTTTCCATTAATATGGATGGGTTATTTATTATTTTTATAAAGATTTTTTGGATATGTTTCGAAGTTTAGTAAATTACTAAATGATCAAATCTTGAAATGGAATATAAAGTTAAAAAACTAGTCTAAATATAAATTGTTCATTATGAATTTATTCAATAAAGATATTTGGTCAAGCACAACAGTTATTAATTTAAATTTGGGCCTATAGTTGAAGTTATATATCCATTAAGTTTATTCGTTAGCTAAAATTGTATTTAACAATTTTCAATTATCAAATACCTGTATAATTGGTATTGTTTATTTAAGGAAATAGTTTATTTAGGGCGTGAATCTCTTAGTATTTAGTATTAACGTATTTGCTTTACCTATAACTATTCGAAAAAGTATTTAAATATAGAAATTAGTTATTAATAATCATGTTCAACTATAGTAACTGTAATTGTATTAAATGTTCACTTTTTTTCTTGATTTTTATTTAGCGAGGGAAAATTGGTATCGTTACCCCTCAGATCAGCTAATTATGCCAATTCGAATTTCTCCTGAAATATTCAACATCGGACTGAATTTAAGCGAAAATGATTTAAATAATTATGATAATAATCGTTTTGGACCAGCATTAACAGAAGTTAGCGATTCAAAAAAATTAAAAAGAGCATTGAGCGATTTTAAAGAAATTGGATATGACTTCATTTGCGTTCCTGTTAACCAAATGGTAAAAGATAAGAATGACACCAACTTTTTTAGTTCTAAACCAAAATTTCTAGGACATTATGAAATCAGTGGAAGCGATTGGAATACTGGTGTTATTGGCCGGTTCCCTGCGGAAGGGCACTCAAACCTTAATGAGGCCAGAAAATTACTTGATTGGTGCGATTTTATTGGTTATCATGCGGTTATTATTTCAATTGATAAACTTTCAATACACTTCTTATCTATGATTTCTTCTTTTATTGGACTGACCTCTACTGGTGTTCAAATTTGGATAGAAATAGAAATAAATGAAAACAATTCAATTGATGAACAATTGAGTGAATGGCAGATTACAAACACAATAATAAATGCATCACCAAATACAAAAATAGGGCTTTCATTAAAAATTGATAGCAATTTATCTAGAATTTCAATAGAAGATTATTCTCGTTTTTTTGGAGAGCCTATAAAGTGCATGTTCATAAATTATGATTTTTTCGAATCAAAGCGTTCAGGCTCGTCAATTTCAGAAGTACTCAAACATTCTATGAGAGCCAAAGTACCTATTTCAATTTACTTTAATGATAATATTAGTTCTAATGTTAAATCAATAATTAAGAACTCATACAACAATATTGTAAAGTTTATAAAAAGTTTTCCTCCATTATCCAGCAAACAAAAATACGAATATAATTACATTGATGTTCTTCAAATGCCACTTCAACCTTTGTCGAATAATCTAAAAAGTATTGAATATGAAGTTTTTGAAAGAGATCACATAAAATATGAAAAGTATTTTCATGCAGTTAAGTTATTTTTATCTGAAAATAATATAAAATCTGAAGAAATAAAAGTTTTGATAGTTGGATCAGGAAGGGGAGGGTTGATTAAGAGTGCATTTAATGCATTCAGTTATATAGGTATTAATTCATTTAAAATTATGTGTGTGGAAAAAAACAGGAATGCGGTTTTAACTCTGAAAGCAAAGATGAATTATAAAGATAATGCAAATTGGGAAAAGGTAGACATAATTAATTCAGACATTAGAACCGTGCAATTGGATGAAAAATATGATTTAATTATTTCTGAGTTAATTGGCTCCTTTGGAGATAATGAACTTTCTCCTGAATGCTTAATTTTTGCTCAAAGATTTTTAAAACCTAGTGGAATAATGATTCCTCAACGCTATACGTCATATTTAGAGCCTATATCTTGTAGAAAGGTTTGGAATAATGCAGTTTCGTATTTGAAATCAAAGACTTTGGAAATACCATTTGTCTCAAGACTAAAATCACATTATAAAATATCATTAGAAGGGCCTAAAGAAGTATTCTCGTTCCATCATCCCACAGAAATTAATGAAGAAATTATGGAAAACGAAATTTTCACTACTGTTGAATTCACATCAAGAGCTGAATCCACCCTTCACGGTTTTCTAGGTTACTTTAAGTGCGATCTCTACAACGAAGTTGGCTTTTCAACTTTACCTTCTGATCTTACTAATAATCCTATAAGTTGGTTCGAGTTTTTTATTCCTATCAGCAACCCTATATTACTAAAAAAATTTGACAAACTAACATTTAACATCTGGAGAAAATCAAATAAGGATAGAGTATGGTATGAATGGCTTGTTACAAAACCGTCAACTAGCTTTATACACAATTTAAATGGTAGAGCGTATAATATGCACTTGTAGAAGAAAAATTAAAATTTATATCTGCTATAATTTATTAGATTATGAAATAAAATGATGTGATTTAAAGCGTTTGTTGAATGACTCATGCTCATGAGGCTCAATAACTAATTTTCCTCTTTTATTTAGCGATTTGCCCTTTATTTTACTGCTTAATTTCGCATCTATCTTCGAATCAGAGCCTAATTCTTTTCTTTTCTTTATCTTCCTTTTAATAGAATTACGATCTGATCTTTTTTCCAGACGCGTCATTTCAGATCTTTTCAAAAGTCTTCCTTGAGGTTTTATTTCTTGTGGGGCTAGTCTTGTGCTGTTCGAAATAATTACTGGAATAGAATCTTCAGTCTTAAGCGCTGGAGTGTTTTCATTTAAAATAGAATCCCTAAGAATTGGTAAATTTGTGGCATAATACTGATTTGACAGGTTATCTAATTTACGCATTATTTCAGTAAAGAGTTCTGAAAGTTGTTTTTTTTCATCAGAGTGCTCGTCGTTTATATTGCCAATTATTTGTTCTTCATATTTTTTTGAGTAAATTTCTGCTAAGCTTAGTTTTGACTTTTCGGTCTGTATTTCTGTACCTTCATTTTTATTTTCTCTATCAAATTCCTTTAGCAATTCGATTTTTGGTTTCACATCATCGAACAAATCATTTAATATCCTTTGCCTAACGATACTCTCTAAATATGGATTAATATCTTCTACTTTAGATTTGTCATTTGAAATTATTTCATTACTTAGTCCATCAATATATTTTACTGAATTATTTGCACTTGAAAATTGAGGTACTTCTAAATGTATGTCAAGCAAGCTATTTTTTTCTCTATCTGTTATTGAAGTTTCACCTAATTTATACCATTCTTTCTCTTTAATAATGTTTGCTTCAAACTCATCTATTATCATATCCATTTTATTTTTATCTAGACTTAATTTAGACATATGATCTAATTTCGTATTAGGAAATTGCGTGATATTGATCAAATTTTCACTTAATTTATTTTTGTTCAAGACTATTTCAGACTCAGATGGACTAAAACCATCTATTTCGTAATCTTTTAAAGAGTTTTCAATAACGGATTCATCATTACTTTTCGTATCTAAGAAAAAATCGTCATATTTTAAATTAGAGGCATCATCAACACCACTAGGATCACTGAAGTCAGAAATATCGCTTTCACTGTATTCGAAGTTCGGATTTTTAACTCCTTCATCGACAAATTTAACCATTTCATCGTAATCAAAAAAATCAATGTTTTCAATGCCTTGAATTGAAGATTTATTATTAGTTAAAGCTTGCTCACTACTTTTAGTTTGATCTATAAATTTTTTTGAATTTTTTTTAGTGATATTTTCTTTATCACCAAATAGCAGAGCTTTCTTAAAAGTTTTATTTAAGTAGGTTATACTGTTTGAGTTATATAGCTCAAATTCAACCTTTTTGACAATATTCTCAATATTAAAGTTAAGTTTTTTTAGTTCAGGTCTAAGAATTAATTCAAATGAGTTCCAGAGAGAAGAGTTATCAATTTCAAATTTGTTAATCAAACCATCTATCAATGCCTTTTTATCTAAATCCGTAATTACAATTTTGAAAATAGAAAAAATTATTTTTTTCATTTTGCTGCTTTCATGGCTAATTTCTTGTAAATTAACTGGACCATTTTCAAAAAATTTTAAAAAAAGATTAATTTCCTCCATTATTTGAAAAATTCGAGTACCTGTATTTTTTGACTTAGAATTTACGCTAAATCTACCTTTTTATACAAAAAAATAGTAGCGCCAAAAATATTATGATTAGATAAAATGGTGAAAAAAAAAAAATCTGATGTAAAGCTAAAAAAAGCAGCGGAGAAGAGGGAAAAACAACTTTGTAAGTCACAGAATAAGCACTTAAAAGAGCTTAAACGAGATGGTATAGATGATATAATTAAAACTGTGGAAGGTTTTGACCTAAATTCCGGAGGTGATGATCTTGAGATTCAATGCAGTATTATTCAATCAGAAAGGCCAAGTCCAAGAATCTCTTCTTCATACAATATTCACCCAATATCTGGAGAAGTAATTATTTTTGGCGGTGAGTACTATGATGGAAAGGAGGTTAAGTGCTTTCATGACCTATATAAATGGAATATTGATAAAGATGAATGGAGGCAAGTTGTAATAGGTAATGTGAAATCATCAAACAATTATTCTGGCGGTCCTAAACCCAGGTGTTCTCACCAGGCAGTTATCTTTAATGAGTGCTTATATATTCATGGTGGAGAGTATTCTACTGAAAATCAGTTTTACCACTTTAGAGATTTATGGCGGCTTAATTTAAAGAACTATTCATGGCAGGAAGTTAAGACTACAGGGCTCAGCCCTACTCCAAGGAGTGGCCATAGAATGGTTGTTTGGAGACATTACTTTGTAGTTTTTGGAGGATTCCATGATACAATAAGAGAAACACGATACTTTAACGATATCCATGTTTTTGATACAAAAACATTGCATTGGGTCAGAATTGATTCATCGAAATATGAATCTTGCCCATCACCAAGGAGTGGCGTTCAAATGGTTCTCTGCCCAAACAGTGATCGCATTTTCATTTATGGAGGATATTCAAAAATTAAAGATAACTCAAAAAATTCTGTTGGGAAAACTCACTCTGATAGTTGGTTTATTGATATGAAGCCATTTTTAAATCAAGGACTTCCAATCTGGGAAAGGGTATCCAAGAAAGGGAATCCGCCATCTGCAAGATCTGGTTCCACGATTATTGGATATAAAAATCAATGCATAATCTTTGGTGGTGTATTTGATCATGATGATGAGCTCGGGTTGAATCTCAATTCTACCTTTTATAATGATTTATATGTGTTTGAAGTGAATAATAAAAGGTGGTACGAAATTGAGCTTTCCAAACATAAAATTAAACAGGAATTTTTTGGCGATAATCAGCCTAATGCAAACTCAAATTTCGCAGACATTAGCACCCACAAGAAAGATGAGGCAAGAAATATAAATAATACAAAGGATATTGATTCATCTGATAAGCATTTAAGAGTTAAAGGAAAATTATCAAAGTTTGGTTTAGAACAGCAAAACTCTTTAAATAGTAACCTGCCCAATGATGAGTTAGGAGAAAGAAAAGTAAGTAATTCTGAAATAAAATTTGAAAATGAATCAATTGACTTGCCACTTCCACGAATTAATTGTGGAATGTTTTTGAGAGGAAATGTTATTTATATTTATGGCGGATTATTTGAATCAGGTAAAAGGAATATTACATTAGACGATTGTTGGTGTTTTAACATTTTGAAAAAAGACGAGTGGGTATGTGTGCTCCCATTAAGTGTAAAATCACAGGAATGGGTTGATTCCGACTCTGACACAGAGAGTAATATATCTTCAGAATATTTTAGCTCATCGAATGAAAGTTGTTATTTAGGGGAAGAAAGCGATTTTAGTGAACAGGAATACGAGTTAAGCGAGAACGAACAAAACGAATTATCTAGAAAAGCTATTGAAGACGTTATAAAAAAATATCAATTAGATGATTCAAACAAAACCCCATTTGTTAATGAATCAATACGCGAATTTTTCATGCGCACAAAGGCATATTGGTTGAATTTGATTATGAAAGAAGAAATGGGGAGGATTTCTGATGGAAAGGATTTATCAAGGAGGGCATTTATGATGGCAAGAGAAAGGGCTGATCAAATTAAAACTTATATTAATTTAGTTAGTAAATTCGAAAATAGCCAAACTAAGTTTGAAAATTAGTTAATGTTTTCAACTTAATGTTTATGTTTATAATTTACTGAAAGATATGTTTGAATATTGAAAAGTTGTTGAATTCTTGATTCAATTGTAATAAGTCCTGTATCCAACATGTATTTTTTGTAGTATTATCATCTTTATCATCAGTTTCAGGGATTTCTATCAGCAAATTAGCCATTTCCAATTATTATTTTATTTAAACTTACGAAGAGAACAGTCAGATAGGCTATATCCAACCAAACATTCGCAATTTAGCTGATTATTAATTCCTTCTCCACCAATATTATCAATCGTGCATTTTGATCCATTTTTGCAATAATTTAATACAAATGTATTAGATGTGAGTTCTTCGCAAGATTTTGCTGCAAAAGTCTTAAGTATAAAATGTACTATTAAAAATGCGAATAACACTATTCTCATAATTTCGCATGTAATAAATTAGAATTATGGCGCACAAATAAATTCTCGAGAAATAAATATTTTCATCTCGCTTATCTACGATGTTAGATTAAGTCAAAATTGCGTAAATTAAATGCAAAATTTTACAGAAGTATACAGCTGCTCTTCCGTCCAAAACCCAACTGAGTGGGGAATTCCGGATAGCTCGATTGAGGAAATACTACAAGTTATTTATATTATGACGAAACTTTGCAAATCTCAGCTTTATTCATACTCTTGGTATTGCTACAATCATCTTATTACTACTCTTGATCAATTTATTGAAAATTCAGAGGGAAACGTTCAATATGGCCATAATAAGGGAGTTAGTTTTGTGGATACAAGTGAAAAAAGGAAAAACTTGATTAAACAACTCAATGAATTTGATAGTCTTTCAGAAAAAGTTCAACATTTACGCTTTCAAGATGCAAGACAATCTCATTGGGATAACAATAAATTTTCAAAGCATTTACATTGGTTGGGAGAAATAGTGGAAACAAAAATCCAAACTAGGGATTGGATACAGACAAACTATGTTGGCTGCCTTTCTTGGTCTGAAAGGTTATTAAATCGAATGGAAAAATCAATTATGGTTGTTCCTGATGTAAATCAGTGTGTTGGGCATGCATTTGCGTTTGCATTTCTTCAACAAGTTGTAGTAGAACCATCTGTGAAATATGAAGCTAAACTACAGAATCTTTTGGACAAAATAAAAAATACCTATACAATTGAAACTAAGTTTGGACAAGCAGTTGGATACAAATTTCAAATTATTAAAAAATTAAGCGATAATAAGGAGAAATTGAATTCCCTTAAGGCAATTAAGAGGTTACTACCAACAGTTGGTAAATACATTATTAAATTAACCAGGCTACAAAGAATGGGAACAATTTGGTGTAACTCTATTCTATCAATTTCAGTTGGGAACACTAGAAAGTTCCTAAATGGATTATTGCCATTGATAAACAATTTGATTATTAGTCTCTCAAATAAACTGTACATTCTGGGGCAATTTACTAAATTAATAGATGATAGTGTAAGTTTGACTACTTTTGGAAAATATGTTAAAGGTAAACTTATACATCCCAATTTCTTGAAAGTTTTTGAAGATCTTTATGAACTACTTAACGCAAGTTGGAGAATTGTTACGATTGCTTCCATTTTAGTTCCTTCTTCAAAAATAGAATTATCAAATATAGTAGAACACAAATATGGTACAACGTTGGAAGCTTTGAGACGTGATATTTTAAATCGAAAAAGTGAATCCCACGCATTTGAGTGGCCATCCAATCTAGATCAAGAGACTTCTAATTACTTCAATGGAGAAAGGAATTCGCTTTTAATTTCTTTGTTTGATACATTGGATGAATATTGGAGTACATGCGCGACATTGCATCCTTTGTTACACAAACTTTGTATTATAACTGGTAGAATTCGTGATATATTGATTCTTTTGGATCTTCCAACTGCAAGCCCTGTTTCTTGGAAAAGATTTATTCCAGTTAACAATTTTTCCGGAACAAATTCAGGTATTTCATCATTCACGCATGCAACGAGAGCAATTGTTGAGGGCACTCTTGGATATCCTTCTAATTACTCTATTGAGTGGGACTTCGTGAATTATCAACAGTCTAGATTATGCGGTATAGATGCCGCCTCTTCATTTATTACTGGGGATATAAATAAAACTGTGGAAAAAATTTCGATTGAAAGCACTGAAAGCAGCAAAAATCCAATTATACACTCAAATACCCCCTTATGCGGAGTTTGTGCATTGCCTGTTTCTACTGAATCCACTGTTAATACACATTATTTTGATTTAGATGAGTTTAGATATACGTCTAAATCAACACTAGTACGTGGGAGGTGGTATCACAAAACTTGCTTAGAACTGTTAAATTCTGAATCAGAACGCGAAAGCCATTCTTTATTTGTGCTACCGAAAATAAATATTCCTCAAATAATATAGTATATTGCTAGTTTTATGTATCAAAAAGCTAGTGTTTGATTAGTACTCATTCCAAAGTATTGCAGTAGATAATCACCGTAATTATATATTTTGTTGTCTATTAAGAAAAATAAACTTTGCAATGAATTCCAAAGAATAACTGTAGTCTCATATAGTCTGTAGCTTTCTGAAAGGTTATAAATAGCAAACATTACTCTTAATATAACAATGATAATTAATACTGTAGATAGCGTCTTTATTATTGGAGTTACAAATAGTCTGATAATTATTCGTAAAATAAAAAACGTTAGTAAAATTCTTTCCGCAACAGCAAACATCCCAGCTGAAACCATTAAAAAATAACTAATCTCATTTGAGGATTCAAACGACACATATAATGATCTTCCGAAGCTTTCTAAGTCTAAGCTATTTTTAATTATATTAATCTGGAAAAATGATCGCATGTAAGGGTGGTTTGGAATGCAATCCTTTATGTTCCCACTTGCGCCCAGCAAATAATTACTGTTGTTATAATTCGATACATTATTTTCAATTTGACAGCCAATGAGCACAGACTGGCAATATATATCCATTGCTACAATCAAGCTCAACAAAATCCAGCGAAAGCTTATTTTCATTTTTAATTTGAATAGAAAAATAATAATAAACAGCGCGTTCAGTATAAAAAAAAAAGAGGGAGAATTCCTAATATTTCAAATACCTAAAACCTGAAATACCTAACACCACTTTTAATATCATTGTTATTTGAATTTATAAGGTTTCTAACAACTGACTTCTTTATGTTTTTGGTATCCTGCTTATTTTTTCTTTTTAAATCACGCATTTCTCTCTTAGCTTGTTTCACTGCTTGTTTCCTGTTCCTTCGATCCTCAGGAGTTTCATCTTTTTTTCTTAAGGGCAGAGATGCAACAATTGGTGCTCTTAAATTGTTGTGTTGATTATGGCTGTACTCTTCGTTCTCAAAAAAAAAATTTTGTCGAGTTGGCGTTGGGCAATTTGTTTGGCCTTTCGAGTTTAAACTTGAATAATAGCTTAATATATCTACTTTTTTTGGCTTATTAATGACTTCAAAACTAGCTTGGGAAAAACTCTCACTTATTTTTTCAATGCTCTCAAAGTCTGAAATATCAGAAAGTGTAGCTTCAGATGAATTATCATAGATTTCAGTACTTTCTAATATAGAGATAATTTTTTCTACTTGGGCTTTATCAAGTGGCATACCAATCTCACCGTAACTTTTCTCCGGTTTGCTCTTAGCAGAATTTCTAATTTTAACTTGATTAATATATCTATCCAAAATATGTTCATATTCCGAAACATCCAACTTTTTATTAAATTCAATTAAACTAGATTCGTTTGTATCTTCATCCAAGACAGCGATATTATCATTGTATTCATTTAATAAATTTTCAAGTGAGTCATTATCGTTTTCATTATTGTAATTTTCTTCGGAAAAAACAGACGAACTATCGAAGTTTTGAGTTATCAATTCTGATTGATTAAATTCACTATTTAATCTTTGGATATCATCTTTGAGGCTTGAATTTAATTTTCCTCCTCCCCATAGTATATCATTCATGTCAATATTCTTATCAAGTTCGCACTTATTCTTTAGACCAGTCATGTCCAATATAAAATCATCATTAAGTTCTTCAAAATCATCCGGCTCTTCTAAGCAATTTACAAGTTCAACTAACTCAGATAAAAAATCGCCTTTATGAATTTCTATCTCTGAATTAGAGAGTATTGAAGTTGAGTTAAACAATAACGACTTTGGGTCAAGATTTGTTTTATGTTTAAGAGTTGAATTCATGTAATTACCATCTTTTTTAATTGTACAAAGATGTTGTTCATAATCATACCCATCATCCGGGAAGTAGTTATCTTTAAAAACATCCGTGTTAAAGTCGTTATTTATTTTATTTTTTTGTACAGATGTTTTACTCTCAAGATTTTTTAGTTCAAAATTTATATCGTTAAGTTCATCATGGAAATATACATTTCCAATTATTTTTCTTATTCCTTGTTTTTCATCATGAGTAAACTCTCGATTAGAAACAGGAGCCCATCTTGGAGATGACCCATCTACTCCATTCGCTGATGAAAGAAGTCTGAGTTTTACTACGTTTTTATTGTTTCTTTTACCCATTGAAAAAGAGAGAAAATAATTTCAAAATTGACATCCGCGCCATAATTTTTTTTTAACCTATAAAAGAGATAAACATAAAGATTCTAAATAAAAGGCTTAATGATGAGACACTTATTATCAATGAGGGTGCAGATGAATAATTCTATGTAATTCGGAACAAAATAGGCGAATATTATTTATCAGGGTATAACTATAGTAATAGTGTCGTATGATATATAGAATTCTTATGGTTTATGTTTGGAACTAAATATTGCTGGCGCGCATAATTATGTGGATTAAATTATAATTTTATATAACTTTCAGGGTAACGGTAAACAAATAAAATGAAGTGTGAATACTCTTGGTAAAATGGACACAAGGAATGAAGAGTATGCTGAATTTAAAAAGCTAAGACAAAATGTCAAGCAACTACAGGATGAGCTGCAAAAACGCATTTCTGCAGAGGCAGAGCTTGAAAGTGAAGTGAAAAGATTGCATGAAGAAACTATTCCATTATCTGCCGCAAGAGCACTAACTCATGTAGCACTTTGCAAGGGAAGGGCTCTCGAAATCTTATCTGGAATGACGAGTTCTAACTCCGTTAACACATCAAATTTAAGGTGGGCATTTAGGAGTCTATATAAATTTGCATTCGGAGATATTGCATACGCAAAAAAGATTGGTGAGGATAGGTCTGCGCAATACCACTATAATGAAACCCAACTTCGCCTATTTCGTCAGGAACAATTGCTTCTACTAGCAGAAAATGAAAGGTTATCTTCGCAAATCAAAAATTTGCAACTTGAGCTAGCTCAAAACTATAAGGCAACAAAATTAGAAAAGATAGTAAACAAGCCGTCAAAGAGAAGAAGCCAAACACAACCCAGATCAGGATCCAACAATGAACCGATTAGAGAAAATGAAGCTGATAGCGTTTCGAACAGCGAACTAGAAACAGAATCAGATTCAGAGTCTGAAACAAGTAGTTGTATTGCGCTAAATGTCGAACTCGTAACAAGGCATCTATGGAGTTTAATTCACTGTATGCACTCAGCATTCCAGAGGCGAAAGCTGTTGGCATTCATTACATGGAGACTAACAACCAATAGATCGTCGCATCAAATATCTGATGGGGCTCCAAATTCGAGTTCATTTACAAATGACCAAGGTATACATGAGACTTCAGGATCAATGAATATAAACCGCTTTTTCGAACTTCTTCAAAGAAGATATCGTACAATGCTTCTTGCAAGAGGGTTTTGGAGGATTTGGAGCTCTTGTTATTCTCCTTTATTCAAACGAAAAACTAATTGCGGTGTAGTCCGTGGCCCCGGGATGTCATCATTTAGGCCAATAAATCATGGTGGCCTAATGCATAATGACTCAGCATATAAGACAATTGGTGGGCTTGAGGATGTTGCTTATGTTACAATTCAGGGTTCAGGAGCTTCGATTAGCAGTAGTTCAACTTCGTTTGCAACCCAACCTCATTATCTTGCAAACTTGCCTAGTTTTTCTAAAATAACGTATGCTCCTAGGAACACGTACTTTGAGACGAAAGATTTGCCACCATTTCCAAAGCCAAGGGAGGGAATTAAGTCTCAACAGCATTCTTTAGAACAAAATAAGAGCATCCCACCATATTTTAGACCGTTCGATAAACCAAATAACTATATCCACGAAAGAAACTGCTCTTCTGATTTGATTAATAATAGCCTGCATCCCAGTTCAACGGGAACTAGTGATATTAATGCTGCAAGAACAGAACTTATTTCCCTGCTTGAGCCAAGGATAACAAATAATCCATTGGGACTTATAAATGAGGGAAATATTAGCCAATTCCAATCTGGTCCAATGGATAACATTTCAACAAAACTGAAGTACTTGGATATTTTAACTGAGGCTATAGATGAATAAATATTCCTTAAGTATTAATTTAAACATATATTATTTAAGAATTAAGTAGTTTGCGACTGTACAGTCAGCATATACAAAATTTACTTTCCGGAAAAATAGAAAAAAAACTTATTAGTGAAGATCATTTCTTAAATTCTTGTTAAATTCAATCATTAGAGTAAAATTAATTATTATTTTCAAATTACGTTAGCAATAGATTCTTAAGTTTGGAAAAATTATATATCTTCCTATTTGAAGTATGAGCATAGTTTGTCTTTTTCTTAGATTCTGCACTCGAATCAATGCAAAAATTATGATTCCCAATTGCCATGTAGTTTGGAGGAGTAAGTACAACAACAATTGCTGACAAATTATCCAGAGCCTGCCTTTGAAGTGCTGCGGAGACAAGTTTTTCAGCAGCTAAATTTGGATCATTGTTTTCAACTAATGCTCTTCTAATAAGACTTATTGCTTCTTGATCCATAAACGATTCAAATATTCCATCGCATGCAATTAAAAGAAACTCATCTTCACGGGTGATATTATGAACATAAATTTCAGGAGTAGAACTTAAACCTTGTAATTTCATTCCACTGTACATATCCCAATTCCCAAATGCTCTTGAAACCGCAAGATTTCCAGAAAGATACCCTTCATCATCAAATGTTCCACCTTCGTTTTTTACTCTTTCTCTTTCTTCTAAATTACTTTTTATTCTGTGGTCCTTGGTTAGCGAATATGCGCGTCCGCATTTACAAAGAATTGCTCGGCTATCGCCAAGATTAGCAACGCATATTGTAGACGAAGTAATACAACACACAATTGCGGTCGATCCACTTGATATATATTTAATGCTTTGTCCTTTGAAAGAAGACTCTAAGTTTATATTTAGTCCCTGCTTATGATCCATAATTTCAAATTCTTTCATAATTTGCTCGCTATTAGAATTAAAATAATGTTTTTTAATTTGGTTTTCAGTTAAATAAAATGAATCAACCAATGCATTTATAGTATTTTGAATTGTTTCATCATATTTAAGTTGGTTAAAAGCAAGAGAAAAGTTTTTGTGAAGGTGACTTTTTAAATAGTCAACAGTAAATTCGCCATTATGACCGTCATAAATCCCAAAGAATGAAACTATTGGCTTTTTAATTTGAGTTGATTCTTCATTTAAAACATCTAATGACAAAAATGTTCTGTCTTCCATATAGCTTTTTGTCCCTTTAGTCTCATAATATCCGCAATTAAGATTAATTGATTGCGGATCACGTTTTTCAGTTTGAAGCTTTCTACCAGCAGTTAATTTCATTTTTATATTTTCATCCTTAAAATGATCGTATACTACATATAGATAAATAAACTTATATTTGTTATTTAAAAAAAATGCTGACTCGGAGTTAAAGTTAATTAAATTCTTATCCCAATCTAATGACCATCCTATTTTTACAACTTCTCCATTCAAATCTATAAGTAATGGAATTTTAAAAGAGTCACATCTCTTATTAATTCTTTGAGCCCTTTTTTTGTTTATATAATATTGGTTTACAAATTCCATAAATTGGTTTTTATCACACAATATTTCTTGACTTATTTTCGACTCTAGGTAAAATTTAACGTTTTCGCCTCTTAGCAGATCTTTAGTTATTTCTCTAAACAATTCATAAGGTTTTAGATTTAAATAATCCATTTTTCTTGCCAAGCAATTCAGATACAAACTTCAAAACCTGGAAACTTAATATTCATTTCATATTAAATTATAAAAATTGGTACCGCTCGCTAAATATTATTTGTCATTTAATATAGAAATGTCATCAAAATCAATATTAGGGTTGAACAAGTTTAATAACAAAGAAATAAAAGTAAAATTATGTGGCGGAAGAGAAGTTATTGGAATATTACGTGGATTTGATGCGGTTACGAACCTTGTTTTGGATGAAACAGTTGAATATATGTTTGGTAGGTTACTAATATTATTTGTTTAATCAGTTATTAGTTCGAATAGATAAAGATGAATTTCTTTCGTGCCCAGATCAAAAACGGAGGTTGGGTCTATTGGTAATAAGGGGTGCTTCTGTAAGTTTGAATTTAATTTTTTTTTCAATAAAATTTTTTCTAGGTTTTAATGATTTGTCCAAGTGACGGAAGTGAAGTAATAGAGAACCCATATTGTAGCCCATAAAATATTTGTGTTTTAATAATTGTATTCAAAATGCTTTATTAGCACTCGTTAGATAACAATTCATATATCTTAGAAATTAGTTGAGTAATACAAAAATAGAGTAACTTCATTTTTTTTTTTAAATTTATTGTCCGATTCTGTTGATCCTAAAATATTCAATTATAGTAACACATTCTAATTGATCTTGGTGTTAATTGATTAGAAATTCCATTTCAAATTTGTTCTAATTGGGATTTTGTTGGGAGTTAGATTTAGAACATCTTAAAGATATTAATTTTTTTCAAGTCAAGTCCCCAAGCTATTTCGTCATATTTATCTGGGATGAGTTTTTTAACTCTGAAAATCACAAAATGTTGTAATCTTTAAAAATATTTATAACAAGTTATTAAAAATTAATGTTTAAATTGAAATATTTTAATTAAGAAAAAAAAGAGAACTTATTCGGGTACTACTATTGTTTCTCATCGCAAACTCAGAGAATTTGAAATTAATGCAATATTATTTTCAGATACACTATAATTTAAAAAATATAGTATCAATCTATTCAATGAAAATTACTAATAAAAGTTATTCTTTTGATTAGGAATTAACAAAAACCATTTTAATGTTGTTCAATCCAAATGATTTATACAACAGCTAGGTCTATTTAATTTTAATTAAAACCATTTTTTATCCTTTAATATTCTGAAAAATATAAATTAAAGCATGTTACTAAGAAACAAAACTTAATGATGAATTGATTAATATATTAAGCTCTTATAAATGCAAATAATTTAAAATGATTTCTTTCAGATGATTTACGGTTCATTAACAATTTTTTTTTGGCTTGACAAATTTTTTCAACCAATTTGAAATAAAAGTAATTATATAAGACCAAACCAAAAAGTGGTGAATATCTTTAATTAAAATATTGATAAATAATTAGGTAATTCTAATATTTCATATTTAAGCGCTGCTTAGCTTATTAAAAAGTTTACTCAGGCATTGCATGAGAAAAACGGGTAAATTTAAAATAAGTTTTACTAACAGTATATTTTTTAACATAAATAATTTATTACTACAAATATTATGGGTGTTTTATATATTTTTAAATCATTTTAATTTATTTTCACTTAGGAGAATAACTCATAATACAGAAATTTGTTACTAAAGTACTGGAAATGGCCTACTTAAATACTAGTTGACCACACTCATTAAGATAAAGTGGTACAGAAGTATTTACAATGTGTTATTCAAAAAGATTTGGATTCCCGAATGAACCATATGAAATACAATCCGAATTTTGTTCAGCTGCTTGGAAGCTATATGAAATAGATGGTGGAATTGGAATTTTTGAATCTCCAACGGGCACAGGTAAAACTTTAAGTATTTTATGCTCATCACTGAGTTGGATAAGCCAACAAATTTATGGCCCAGTATCTTTTGCCCGAGAAAGCAAGCCAATGCCTTTATGGGTCGCTAATGCAATCAGGAAAAGTAGAGAAAATTCATGCGAGCAATACATTAATGAAAAAATTAATTTTTTAAAATCTATCAACAAAGATATTTTAACTTCGACAAAAAAAAATGTAAAAGAATTAATATCTAGCGAAAACTTAGATTTTTTTTCTAGTTACTATCAGATAATCATCTCTAGTAGAACTCATACGCAATTAATGCAATTCGTTGAGGAGTTTAACAAAATAAAAATGGCAAATAAAGATAACACTCACATTTCTAACATTTATTCAATTGTATCGCTTGCAAGCAGGTCACATCTTTGTTTAAATAATGAAGTAAAAAACTATCCAAACCATCTTATTAATGAAGTTTGTAAAATGTATTCCAGCGAAGAAAAAAAAGAAAATAAATGCCTCTATAAAGAAAACTACATGGAACTTGCGAAAAAGTGTTTAATTGAGCCAATGAACATTGAAGAATTACGTAAAGAAGGTAAAAATTTAATTGTAAGTTTATTTAAATTATTTTCATACTAAATATTGTTTATAGGCATGTCCGTATTACGCAGCTAAAGAAGCAAGTAAGTATTCAGACATAATTCTTGCACCTTACAGTATTATTTTCAACAAAACTACTCGAGAATCATTTGGAATCTTTCTTGACAAGAAAAAAACCCTTTGCTTTATTGATGAAGCGCATAATTTAGTTAACGCATTAGAATCAAATAATAGAGTCAGCCTTACTTTACTTTCTTGCCAAATACTGAGTTATTCATTTGAAAAACTAATTTCATTAGATAATTCTGTTCCTGGAGATAATTTCGTTGCAACTTTTAAACAGCTAGCTAGGCTAGTCAAGTGTATACATTCATCTACAAGTAAAATAATCAGTTCAAAAAAGCGCAAATATGGTGAAAACGAAGTGAAAAGTAATCAAATCTTTCTTGGACCACTAGAATTCTTAAATTTTTACCAAATCAATACATTTAATTTGAACAAAATTATTAATTTTATTGTTGAAAATGAATTGTGTAGTAAAATTAAAAATATTATTATTAAATTTGGAAGAGATTTCCCAATTAAATTCAGAAAGTTTGAGGAAATAATTTCACATTCAAACTCTTTGTTTTTGTTAAAGGATTTTATTGTTGCTTTAATTCGTTCTGATAAAGAATTTGACAAAGTTATTATTGAAACAAGCTTTAACCATTCAGATGGCAAACAGGCTACTATTACAGTTGTTCCTATTAATGTGCAAACAAGTTTTAATGATGTATTTGCCAACACAAAATCTACTATGCTTGTTGGAGGAACATTGGAACCTTTGACAGAGTTTAGTCCATTATTATTACCGTTAGAGCCTATGAATATTGTAAAGTTCTCTGCGAGTCACCATATTTCAAATAATAACTTAATGTGTTTGATCATTCCAAAGTTTATTGATAATAGTGTAATTGATCTAAGATACGAATTTCGAACCGACATAAAACAGCTATTAAATCTTTGCGAGCTATTATCAGTACTTTCCTCAGAAATACCTAACGGGGTATGCGTTTTCTTCACATCCCACTTATTCCTCGATGTCTTTTTCAAGTTCCTTGTTTCGGATAAAAGTTCTAAGGACTTTTACCAAACAATATTAAAATACAAAAAAATTTTCAAGGAAAAAAAACAGGATTCAAATAGTGGAAAGGAATTACTTATGTCATATAGAGACCATATTGTAAATAACAAGGAATACGGAGCAATACTTTTTGCTGTTTTAAATGGAACTCTTTCGGAGGGAGTAAATTTTTCAGATGAACTTTGTAGATGCCTTATAATAGTTTCGCTCCCATTTCCACAAAAGACTGAAATGCTTTTTAGTAAGGAGAGGTACTTTAACAGAGGTAGTTGCGATTATAATAGGTATGAAAACATTTATAGAAAAGTATTGTGTATGAAAACAGTCAACCAATGTATTGGTCGCGCAATAAGACATAGAAATGATTATTCATCTATTTTGTTGGTTGATCATCGATATAATTCTTCTGAAGTAAAGCAAATGCTACCAAAATGGATAGCTGAGAATATTCCTAATGAACAATTAATTGATTGGAATTTTGAGACTAATGTGATTTTGAAGCTTAGAAATTTTTATAAAAATAAGCCTTAGTTTTTGCGCGCACATAGGCAAAATCTGGCATTTATTGAATTTATGATGCTTGGCCATTTTGATAATCATAAAGATTCTCCAAGTGAAGCCATACATGATTCAAACATAGATGAAAGTGATTCTGATCTTTTTGGCGAGAGTGACTCAACTCCTGACCAGGTTCATAATGATGGACATTGTTTTATGATTGAAAAAGACGATGCAAAAACTCATACTAGTATAAATGATAATATTAACTGCGATAGAATTAACAACTTTGAAGATATTAAAAATTTAAAGTTACAACTGCCTACAAATTATTTCGGGATTGACAACAAAGATCAAGTTTTATTAACATTAAAACTTCCGGAACGTCTTAAAGTTGTAAATAAAACAAATGTTGATAATACAACTGAAAGTGGTTTATGTATCAAAGGCGGTATTAAAGGTGAAGGAGATTCCTACTCTAACTCCAAACTAGTTTCTTGGAGTGACGGCACTTACTCGCTATTTATCAATGACGAATTAGTATATGATTGCGTGATTGGACCCGATAAAGCATTTATTTTTGATGATACCTTCGACAAAAAGTATAAGGTCTGCATAGAAAGAGTGGACAACAAGTTAACAGTCAGACCTAGAACAATTGAAAAAAGTAAACTACTTAGAGACTCTCGTTCCAGAGCCATGATGCCAACGACATTAGAGGAGATCAACATACATGAGGTTGAGTCAAGGAAAAGAATAGACGAACTGAACACTATCTCATCTATAAAGATTCAACAGAAAAGGACGATCTGTACGACAGAGTCAAGAAAAAAGCAGATGACAAGCCATTTCCTGGAAGAATCAAGTGAAGAATCAATTTAATCGAATGTTTATTAAAATTTATTCTGTTCAAGATGATTTTAATTGTTTATTAATTCGATGGTACCCCAACATAATTTGGTAGATTTAATAAAAAATGTTAAAAGTCTATTACTTCTCCTTGAACCATATAGGTAGGGACATTGTGTTTGTAGACTGTATATATAAGCTTTCTATACTATTTCTCCAATTCTTACTTCCGTTGCCTTCAAAAAAATCTGACACCTGTTTTATTGCTTCAATTAAATTTTGAACGACTTGTTTAGTATTCATGTCGACTCTTGCAACGCGAATTCCAATGCATTTACCTTTCTTAATACTCATAAAAGTTGAGGATAGCGCAGACTCTAGTGAATTCTTGAAATTGGATTCCCTAATCTTTATTGCTATCGGCATCTTATTTGCTTTAATAAAGTATGATCCTAACAACTTAGGCATCTTTTCGATTATACGGTCGTCTGATAAAAATAGATCATATCCTGAGCAAAGTTCTCGCCTGTCCTTATATGTACTATATTTTTTAGAGAGCTTACTAACGCCAATAACCTTTGAAACGACTTTTGGTTCAATTGAAGAAGAGCTTATCAGTTCCTTCCATTTTCTCTGTGGGTCTTTGACAAATAAGCAAACTTCATTTCCCGGATGTTTATACAAAGAATTTGGGATTTTTATTCTTACATGTTTACTTTTAACAAATTCTGGAGTATTAGATAAAGAAATGATCAAAGTAATAAATTGCGAATTCTTATTGAATAATAAATCCTCTGGGCATTTTTTTATTTTAACAAGTTCTTTCAATGCATTTACAGCATCTTCTAAATGCTTCTGAGCTTTTATAGGGTTGCTCAACTTAAACCTATCCATATCAAAGAAAAAGAATCGATATTGATTCTAAATATAATATTTTGGATAATTTTGTCACTAACTGACAATAGAGACAAAACAGATTCTTATTGCGGCTAATTGAACGCGGCTAAATAAATTAAACAATGAACTTTGCGAACTCCGAATTGTTAATTAAACAATAAATATGAGCTAATTAGATGTCAGAAATAGAGAGTGGGTTTTTAATTTTAGATCCACAGTGGTGGACTGATGTCAATATATCTGATAGTGCAAGGCATACGCTATTTAAGCTACTTTATTCTTGTATATTTCATACTAGCCATTCACTTTTCATATACTATTCTGTACTTCCACAAAGTGATGAATATTCTCATGAAATCAATAAATCATTTATAAAACCTTCTGAAGCGGATTGTAATTCCCAACGTTCATCGTTTGTAAATTTAACTTATAAACATGTAAACAGTATTGTTAAAGCATATGAAATAGCTCTTGATATAATTGAAACATTAAATAAAATGCCAACATTTGATATAAGATTTATCCCTGTTAAGAATGATTGTCTGAGCCACATATATAAAACTATGGGATTGAGTGATCAAACTTTATTCTGGTCTAACTCATATAAGTTTTGTGAGAAGCATGGCAACTTGGTGCAATGCGCAAATATAATTAATAATATATTTTCTTGTATTTGCCGAAAAAATATGTATTATATAAACTTCAACTCTGAAAATACAGATATAAATTCAATTATTTGTAAAAAATACACTGCCCACCTAGTTTCACATGGGTTCCAAACTTTTGAAGTTTCGGAGAGTCCATCGATTCCGCTATGGAAAGATAAACTTAATACAGTTCTAGAAAATGTAAATGATAACTTCTTTGATAGCCCTATTAATCGTACACTATTTGCGGGAACATTTGACAGACTACACCCTGGGCATAAAGTAAATATTACAGTTGCAACTTGGTATGCTAAAGAATTAGTAATAATTGGTATTACTGATAAGTTGTTTAATGCTAATAAAAGTGATAAAGATATCATTCAAGTAAGTTCTTTTACCGTTTTTAGTAATTCATTGATTTCATTTAGGATTTTTCCTTTAGAAGCGCAAATGTTCACTCATTTATCTTTTCTTTATCTCCTGATATTTCTGTTGCCATATTAAGAATTTCAAGCATCGTTGGTGGCGCAGATATTTTCGAATTTGATGCATTGATTGCAACACCAGAATCTTATAATAACGCAGCGAAGATTAATGATCTTAGAGTGGCATGCGGTTCGCCGGTAGTTAAATTAGTTAAGGTTCCATTTGTTTACAGACCCCTAATAAACCATTCCGAAGGAGTAAAGCCAACTAATGGATCATCAGTAAAATTCTGCTCTACAGGGCTTAGATATTCATTAAAACAAAACTTGGATAACCCGTTAAATCTATCAATATTAAGGAAATCAATTACGTTGTTACTTAATAAAATGCTTCCTTCAGAGTTGATATTTAATGATATTTCTGCAATAACTAATATGATATTCTCATTTATTGATGACATAATTTTTGAAATTCTGTATGGATGGAGAGCATTACTTGGATATGAAAAGGGCAGGGCAGTTTTTGAAAAGTGGTTTAGCCAATTAATACTTGAATTGGAAAAGGAAGGAAAAATTGCAGATTTAAATTTGGTTGAAAATAATAGTTTCTTAAGTATCTCTAAACATTTAACATTAATAATTATTTATCTAATTTCTACATTAAATTTAATTAAAAAAAAGAAGGTGGAAATTTCGCACGGTGACCTTAAAAAAATCAACTTATTGTTTAATAAGTTATTGATGGATGGAGATAGCAAAGTGAAGTGGGGATGCGAACATTCAGAATTTTGTATCCCGTACATATTTTGTCACTCTGATGTAGAGAAAAACATTTTTTTTAGCAAAGCAAGCAGCATAAAATATTCCGCCTTTGAATACCAATTTGGTGATTTAATTGGTGATGAAGTTTTAAACTTAGCATTAAATTATAAAGGAAGTTCTAATGTTGATATTTATGAAGATTACTACTTAAAGTTCGAATTTGTTAAACGAAGATTAGATGAATTCTTTTCAAGTAAATGAAATTGAGAGTAGATCGTTTTTCCAATGAAATACTCTTTCCTGAGTTGATGTTTCCAACTCTTCCACTCCTACAATCCATTCATATGTTTTTTTCTCAAGACCAATAATAGAAAAATAGAGAATAGGCACTTCTGAAACATTAATATCACTTTCGTAATAGTCTAAGTATATTTGTTTTGATTTCATTGTATCTCCAAACGGGATAATCCTGATGCTTGTCAAACTTGTGGATTTTCTTTCAGATATTGCATAAATTTCAATATTGGCCATTGAATTAACTGGAATTGCTTGCCTGTTTTCAATTTTCGTTCCATTACACTTTATTTCTACATAAAATTCATATCTAGATAGAAATTCAGGTATTAATATATTTGCAGTTAGATTTCCAGCAATTATAAACTCTGATTTATTTTTATCAAATATAATATTTGGAAAAAATGCCTTCCAATTTAATAACAACGGATTACTTTGTAATTCAATTAAATTTTTAATTTTTGTCTCAACAACCCACCTATAATTCCTTTTATCTGGTAAAAGCAATGCTTTTTTCCCTTCTAATAAATTTGAGCTAAATGAAAACTCAATTGGGTATACTCTAGAGTTATTTTCTAATGTGAAAATAACCCAAATGTTGCTAACCTTCCATTTATTGTTGTTTGACTTAAAGCAAGCCTGTTGGAAGTCTAATTTTGGTATCCATGAAATATTAGTTATCTTGGGAAGCGGAGGAATATTTGAAAATAAATCAAATAATTTGGAAGAAATAATTACCTTTCCGTTAATTTCCAGCCAATGAGTTACTAGAAGCTTATATCTGTTCATCTTATATATATTTGAGCATTCAATAGTGACAATTAATTCATTATCTTTCGTAATCATATTTTCAAATGAGAAAATTTCATTTGTACCTTCAGTTTGATCTATGAAGACTTCTGAAGTTAATAATTTGATTTTTTTCTCAGCTTCGTAATTTAGTTTTTTTTTTGATTTAATAACTACTTTTCCATTGTTATTTATACACAAATTTTGTTTTTGCATATCATTTTTTTCCCAAAAAATTATATCATCATATGAAATATTAGGTACTACAAAAATATTTAAATATTGTTTTAAATTGTTCTTGTTATTAAAAAATGATAATTTTGAGCCAAAATTTACGTAATTTATTCCTGAGAACTTATAGGTAACGCCAATAATAGATAAGTTTCCTGAATTTTTTGGAATCACTGCAATTGCTACTTTCACTTCGCCCGGTGTTGAGAATCTAGGAGTTGGTGGAATTACTACAGAAACCGGTGAAATCTCACATTTCACTTCACCTTTAATAATTACACTAAAGCAGTCAAGAATAATAGGAATTAGGAAAGGATTAAATAATGATACATAAATTGTATACTGTTTCTCAGCTTGCCAAATTATATTAGTTTGAGTTTCAACTTGAGATTTACCATGATTGCATATTTCCCTTAAATCATTGACTTTCTTTTCAAATGGATTGTATAAAAATAAGTTTGATTGGTTAGCTTTCAAGCTATTTAACACTGGGATCTTTGCATTGTTAACTTTGAGAGGAACCCATTTAAATTCTGGTTGAATAATAAACTTTGGATCCGAAAAATAACTAATATTTGAAGTTTTACAAAAAATCATGGGGGAACTATCTGTTTTTAGCATTTTGCTTTCGCAATTAGAACAATAATCATTTACTTTTGCACTGAATATAGAAGATAAACTAATTTCATTGTTACACTTGTAGCATTCGGTATTTAATGGAATTTGCTCGAATGTAACATCGAAGATAAGTATTAATTGCGTTGTATGAAGCAAAGTATTGAACAAATGGTCCAATGATTCAATTGAAGTGTAACAACGATTTTTACCGTTCGTAACTGAGTAATATGGTGCCCTTATTATTGGAAGTTGAATAGTATTGCTTATGATTGACAATGAGTCTATGCATTTAGATTGAATTATTTTTAGTGTATCATAGTTATATATAGGAGGAAAATATATAATTTTATCAAGTATTAGTAATAAAACTGTTGCAGATCTTGACGCACATCCAAATAAAATACTTGACTCAATCATTGTTATCAACGCTAACATTTCATATCTAGATGGGTATGCTTTTAACTTTTGCAAATCAATCGTGTTTAGATAAAATTTTCGATATGCCTGAAGCATTGAATGCACGCCATAAGAAACAAAACTGTTAACAAAAGGTTTTAAAGATGCAAGCAATTCATAATGGGCATTTGAACACTCTAAGTCTTGATATAAGCTCGTACCTCCATTAGATATAAGCGCTGAATAACTCAAAGATAGATCGTGTTTGTAAATAGAAAGATATTGTAAATAATTGTTGTCAAGATAAAGTTTTCCAGGAACATAATGTTTTTCAAACATTATACCTAATTTTTTTTCAGTTATTTGATCAAGTCTATAATTACTTCCCAATAAAATGTTTGAATTATTAGAGACATTACAAAGTGCACATTGAATATGTGTTGAATAATTATCTTCTTCTTTTAGAATGTGAGCAGCTAAATTTTGAATAATTTTCAAAAGATCAAAATTGTTAGTTCCAGTGTAAATACTTGAATACCACTGATAGGCTGCACATGAAATATAGTAGCTATGGTTATATATTTTGTTTTGATTGAATAGTTGTGATAGCTTAATTAGGATGATTCCTACCCTTCTTTTACTATTAATATTGAAATAAATTTCTGCGCATCCTATCAAAAACATAGCATAGTTATATAAGTCATTCCTTGAATAGTCCGGTGGGATATTTAAGTTAACAAATGGATCCAAAAAGTCTATTATTATTTTCCTGTCTAGGTAGAAATGGCTTACAAAATTCTCTATCAAAAATCGTGACTTTTTAATTATCAATTCATAAATTGAAACGGAAAAATCACTATTGTAATTTAATTTTGTATTATTGTCAGATATTATAAATCCATTCGTAAAATGATTTATTTTCCAAAGCAAATTTAGAGAAAGATTAAGCTTTTTAAGTATTGAATCAAAAAAAATTTGTTTTCTCGACTGTATAATATAAATCGAGTCGTTGTAATTTGTAGAATTGTAATTATTTGATTGTAGACTGACTTGTATCGGGATAGGCAAGTCTTGAATAAACGAGCTTAATGAATTAGATACAACTTCCCACCATTCCAATGAGTTTTCTGAATTAGAATAGAAATAATATAACATGGTAGCCTGGCCTTCAAAGCAATGCGCTAAGTAATAAGCAAGATCTAAATCATGGTCTTCTATTAGCTCCAATATTGAATTATAGTACATTGCAGATGATATGGGGGATCCCAAAGCCAAATATATTCCTGCAATTCTCATTCTATATCTAATAATTTCTAAGGTTTTGTCCTCTAATAACTCAATTTTTGTAATTTTGTCATATCCTTTATCTATGTATTTATTAACAATTGAATTGAATTTGCAAAAAATATTTAAAATAACATTTTCTGCAAGCTCGTTGATTGAATTAAATTGAATACCATTTTTATCTTCGCAGTTTAACTCTATCTCTTTGTTAATACTATCAATGATGTCGATATCAACTCTATAAATAAATGGATGGTCAGGGATATTCGTCTCATTGTCGAATATTTTGTTATTGAAACATTTTTTTTTTTTTAAAGTAACAAAAATAACAACATGGTCAATACAAATTAACGATCTTGGAATATTTGTTTTATTGCTATTTGAACATATTGTTCTATAAACAGTGTTTATCTTAAAAGGCTTAGTTTCTAATAACGACCTATTTTGGTTTATATAATCGCATTTCAGGCTTGTTTTAAGTTGATCAATATTCAACGAATAATGTATTATCGAATTTTGAATTTGCTTTATTACATCATCAAACAGAGCTGAATCAGCAGCTTTTGTCTTAACAAATAGCACCTTAATCAACGAGTTGTCAATTACAGAAGCGTAAATATTAACTGACATTCGGTTGTTTTATTTTGAAGAAATCTCAGAACCAATGAGGGGAGAGGGGTAATACAATTTCTGTTTCTCAAAAAGTAATTATAATATACGAGTTAAATATATTTAAGTGTAAAGGAGAAAATATGAAGTTTCAGAAAATTTTTAATAATAAATAATATTTTGTAAGAGCAAGGTTACTAATTTTCAAAAAAAAAATTAGATCAACATATAAAGACCTGATTTTGCTTCTCATTAAGATCTTTATATTAACTTTCGTCATTTGTACACACCAAAATTTGAATGTTTTTGTAAGCCATACAACCATTTTATTTCATTCTAAAAATTTGTCATGAACACCAAAAACTAATTAGAATTCACCGATCAAATTATTTAACGCAATGCGCCAAACGAAAATGTTTATTATTTAAAAAGATGCTTGGACTCCTAATAAACAAATATAATGTCAAATCAGGAGAAGAACAAATTTGCTCTTCAAATAGATACCCATTGGGGAGATCCATTATATGTAATTTATAAAAATAGTTCGGGATTCATACTTAATTTTGAAACTTGGAAATATGCAAAATCAAGATCCAAATCTATTGGAATTCTGCTCGAGATGAGTGATTCAAACGGATTAAATAAATATCCATTTTGTTTAACAATACTATCGTCAGGAAAACTGATAAATACTTTAAGCAATAGTCGAATATTCTTAGACAAGTTTATTAAATTATTAATCTCAAGCCCAATGGTTAATGAACTAAACAAATTTCCACTGGGCTATGGGCAGATTGTGTTTTTTGATGAATTGCTGTTTCTTGTAGAACGTGGAAGCCTACTTCTTTTTTCATGGAGTCGATCAAGACTAGAATGGGTTCAGACCCCTATTCTCTATCTATTTGACGCTTTTATAAGAAATGAAGAACAATTTAAGCTTAATAACTATATTTCTTATTCCAGAATGAAAAGATCTGGATACAAATTTAAAACTAGTTCAAATGAAAATAAAGTTATAGTCCAAGATAACATTCACTCGGACACAAAATTTTTAAAATGCATTGATGAGGCAGAACATGTACAGTATGGCACTGCTATCAAACAAACAATAGTATTGAGCTCTATTAATTCAAATTTGGAGAGTTATTTAATAACCAATTTAGAAAGCAAACCAAAAGATGGAGAAAAAAATGATCTATTTTTCGCTTCAAAACAACCTCATGACACCTTTTTAATAGGAAATAATATAACTAGATCAAATAATAATTTCATTGTGAGTATAATTTCAATAAACTCAGAAACTAGGCTTAAAGCATCGATTTATAAATTTTAGTTTTTCATGTTGCGGGCAAATTATTTGCTCTGGTCAAAAATCCCAATTTCAGCGGGAATATTTTTGTCTAGATGCAATAAATAACTGTATTAGTACGAGTGCTTGTAAGATGGCAAGAGACAAAACCAATGAAGCCTTCTGCCAATGATGATTCAATATATGAGTTGGACAGTAAAAAATTTGATCTTTACAAAGAAACTAGTGTTGCAAATGGCTGTTATAGACATGAAAGATATATGAAACATCCTCGTGCTGTTAGATTTGTTTTTGCGTGGATGCTTATAGCGCAAGTACTTAGGAACTACGACACTGGTGCGTTGCCAGTTCTCCTTGGATTAATTTCTGATGAGTTTGGACTAGACGAAATGAAATTAGGAGTTTTGGGTGCAGTACCGTATGTATCTGCGATGGCAACTGCATTTATTATGAATCACCCCCTTCAAAAATATAGCCAGAAATGGATAATAGTCACTTCCCTATTTTTCCTATCTTTTGGGCTCGCTTTATTAATATCTTCTACGACAAGTACATTATTGTATATTTCGAGGATAATCATGGGATCTATGCAGGCACCTTTAAGTATTTATATCCCTGTATGGGTCGACGAATTTACGCCTCCAAATAAACTTACAGCATGGATGGGGGCGTCACAAGTAACAATGATTATTGGAGTTGCTACAGGGTATCTTATTACTGGATTCTCTTTAAATTACCATAATGGATGGAGATATTCTCTTCTTGCTCCCTGTTTATTACTTTTAATTATGTCAATTTGTCTTGTATTCACAAAAAGTGAATACTTTAACGTAAAGTATTTTAATCACGAAGGCAGAAATTCGGAAATAGAAATGGGAGGTGGCAAAATGAACTCTGATGATGCAATTAGTTTGGATAGGCAAATTAAAGATAGCGCAGCAATTCAATGTTCAATTCCTTCTTCATGTTCAACGGAGCTCGTCGAAAGCCCTTATAACTCGATTGCTGTTTCAACTAAACTTATTACCCTAAATAAGTCACAAGAAAACATTTCAAATTCTAATAATACTTTTTCATTTGATACTCGAGTTCAGAAAATATCAGGCGATTTTTCTGCCGAAATTACTAAGTCTCGGATTGAAAAGAGCGCTCTGAGTGATTTAAACGACACAAAAAATACTGTTACGGTTGAAAAGTCGACTGATTTTCAGCCAACACTCACAACTCACTATATTTCCATTTCGAGGTCGCTATCACTTTCCGAATTTACAAATGGAACGTCTCAGAGTTCACAACCCCTAAATTCTAGTATTATTAATCTAAATCAAGAACCTTCAGCTAATGCAACAAACGAAGAAAAATTAGAATCGGAAAATTCAAAATCAAGTGTTTTAAAAAGATTAATTGCATACAGCAAATGGAAGTGCCTATTGGCAAATTCAATTTATATGCTTTCAATTACCACTCTGTCTGTTATTTACTACGTGGTTACAGCCGTACAATTCTGGACGACTAGATATTTACAGCAAATATATACTACTAGAGATGGAATTATTTTCATGTCATTCTCTGCAACTGCTGTGATTGCCCCTACTACAGGAATAGTATTTTCCGGCTTTATAATCGACTTTATAGGCGGGTATAAGAGTGAGCGCGGTTTATTTTACACTATGCTATTTTGTATGGTATCTGCAATATTTGCAACTTTATTTGGTGCACTAGCACTTATAGTCGATAATTTTACAGTCACAATTGTTGGCGTTTGGGGATTATTGTTTTTTGGATCATTTCTTGTTCCACCTATTACTGGTATTAGCGTTGGAGTTGTTGAACCACAAGCACGGCAATTTGCAACAACAGTTGCAATGGTAACTTACCACGTATTTGGATTTGCCCTTGGAAGCCTTTTGCCAGGTGCAGTGCTACAATTATCAGGTATTAATAGAACAGGGATGACTATAGTTTATGGCTTCTCAGGATTGGGTGTGATTGTCAATTTTTTTGCTTGTATCATTGCATATAGGAAACTACGCGCATCAAAAGAAAGCATACATACATAGTACTTAAGAACTCGAGTTTTCTTCCTTATCGACATATAGTAATTCCCAATCATTTTATATTTAAAGAAAGAGAATTACTTGTTAATTTTTATTTATTTAATAATATTATAATTGCTACTATTGCTATGGAAGCAAATAGTAAATTTCTCATGTCTTTCTCAATATAACAATTATCCCTTAGTATGCCTTTAAACAATTTGCGGCTGCCTTCTTTTAAAATTACTGAATTCGCTTCTAAAGTTTTAAGATCTTCGCAGTTAATTAGAATTGTATTTAGAGCGTCATTCAATGTTGTTTTGATTTTTTCCAACATTAAGTTTGCGAAGTCAATATTTTTGAGGTTAATTCTTTCCACTAAAGTCTCTATATACATTTTTACATCAAGAGGTTCATTGCAAATAAGTTCAGTTAATTGCAGAATCAAATTTGAATCATGTTGAATATTTTCAATTTTGAAATTTAATCCTCTAAAATTGCGATTGTTCATTTGATTCCTAGAAAGAATGATACTTTTCAGTGATAATCTCAACTCTTTAAAAATTCTATCTACTTCAAAATTTGAATCAAGTTGATCAACGAGAAGAATAATTAGTAGCTCGGAATTATATTCTTTCTTCAGAAATATCTATGGGCCAGTTGATTCTCCTATGGGATAAGAATTATGTCCACATACCGTATATTTAGTTTGCCACTTCAATTTTTTATAGGTATCATTTACCTTACTCAAAGCAGAATTCACGATTCTATCAATATATGAACTAAATTTTATCCTAATAGTTGAAGGACATTCTAAACTGAGTGCAAAAACTCAAAAAAAAATCAAAATAAAACTTACCCTTGGAAAAATGAGAAATTCGAACAGAGAAATCACTCAACATACATAATCCTAAAAAATCAACCCTAAACTGACCAGCTGACTTAAGCATATTAAAGACAAATAAAAATGACTGTTCATTGCAAAATTTTTTGAATTTTTATCCGATAGAAGATATCATATTACCAAACTATTAATGTCAATTGTTATGCGAAAACCCACAAGATAAGACATAACGTTGTGTATTTACGTGGAAATTATCATTGGGGATAATTTACAAAAATATGCTAAGACTGCATATTATTTTTCCTTGGGTTAAAAAGTGAAGATCAATTAGAAAGTAAATTGTTTTAATATTAGCATGATATAATTATTTATTATGCATTATGGTGCAAATAAAGTAGTGCCTACAGCAATCATGCCGCAGAATAAGTTTATGAACAACTACACAATTAATGGCGTTCGAAATAATATTTATAATTTTCATTCTCATGCAGAAAACAATAATTTTCAGTCTTTATCTCCGTGCATTAATAATTTGGATATTGTTAATTTGAACCAGCGCCAATTTATTTTACATAAACAATTTACACCGCCACAAACATCAAATAATTTACGCTGTGCTTCTCTATCGCCATTTTCTAGATTGGATAATTTAAAATTCAAAAGAGAACCTAGTAACATTTTAATTCAGAAGTATTCGACACAAATTATTATGCCATCCTTAACTTCAAGGCGTGATGGGTTGAATGCGCCTCCAGTCTCATTTAAAAAATTTAATGTATTTCAGCACTGCAATATACAAGGTTCACAATCATCCCCATACAATTTACATGCGGTTCCAGGTACTCCTAGCTCAAGAGAAACGTATTTCTTTTCTAAGCAGTCTAATTTGATTTTATCAGATAATAAAACTAACAAAAACTCTACTGATAAAGTAAGTACAACTATGTTGCCAAGCTGTGACAAAAACAAAAAAGCTTCGAAAAGTGAAAGATCTTTATTTTCTGTGAGTGCCTCTAACTTACAATTAAACAATGGAAATTCTGTTAGCAAAGCGGTTAGAATGGATAATACTCCAAAGGGTTCTCAGTATGACTCTTTTTCGACTAAAATTGAACAATCGGAAACAAAGTATACTGATGTTAATTCAGAATATCCATCAGAAACTTTTTCTCAACTTACTTCAAACAATGAAATAATTGAAGTAAAAAAAGATTTGATAAAAAGAGTTCCAGATGCAAGTAATGGTGTTTTACAAAGGTTAAAGCCAAATGAATATATAAAGATGGACGATTTAATGTTAGAGCCTGCTACTCAGAGAGGATCGTTTGGAGTTGTTTTTAAAGGTAGAATTAGATCTGGAATCTGGTCCAATAAAGAAGTTGCAGTGAAACGGTGGAAATTTGATAATGAAAGCAGGATATCGGAAGAACATTTTAAATCACTCGAGAGGGAAGTTTACGCATACAGACTACTACGCCATCCGAATATTTGTTCTTATATCGGAGTTTGCTTAGAACCTGGATTCTACGCAATAATCACAGAGTATCTCACAAATGGAAATCTTTTTGAATTATTATATGAAAATAAAGTTGTAGTATCTGCCTCGGATAGGTTAAAAATTTCAAGGCAGCTTTGCGATGCAGTTAACTTTATTCATCACAACAATATGGTTCATAGAGATATAAAGACAGCGAATATTATTCTAGATCGTTCGAATAATGTTAAATTGTGTGATTTTGGGCAAACTAGAACGATGAATATTGCAACTAAGACTAGCCCACCTGGTGTTGTTCTGGATGAAAATGGTGGATCGCCTAGGTATATGGCACCTGAGTGTTTTTACATTGGAAGGTCTATAGATGAAAAGTCGGATATTTGGGCTATTGCTTGTTGCTTATTGGAAATTTTTGGCGGCCCCATACCTTTTTATGAATACTCTTCAAATGAGGAAGTAATTAATGCAATTATAGTTGAGAAGAAGAAACCAAAAATTCCGTCATGGTTCCACCCCTCTATATCTAATTTACTCTCCAAGTGTTTCGAAAGAAAGCCATTCAAAAGACCATCTTCTTACGAGGTTCTAATGATTCTAAATGGGATAAATTCTGAAGATATTAAGGAATACGGTATGAATGTGAAGAGAAACATTAATGGCGACCTGGTACCAGGAAATAATGTGAATTGTAATAGCATCAATATGAGAAACGGAGGAAGAGTAGTGGGAAACTGTGTAGGAGTAGCACAACAGAAGAGAATAGTTGTTAGAGCGCCCCCTGCACTCGATTAGTTCAAAATTTATAGGTTATATTTAATTCATTATATCTGGAATGCGAGCATCGCTAGGTCTGGAATAAAGGAGGCTTAGGCGTCCACGATTCAACACAGTAGCCCACTAAGGTCCTAGTTATTGTACAAATGCGGCACACCCGTCGATTTACGATAGAAATAGGCAGGTGTTTAACATTCGATTGCTATTATTGCGAACCTGAGAAAACCACTTTGTTGAGATCACAAAATGATAAAGAGAGTTCGCATAAAATTAATACTATTGATGTTGTGAAGCCTGACTATTTGATAAATAGAAATGATCTTTTGTCTTCATTCTTTCCAGGATTATACAAAGTTACGAAAATCCAACTATGCAAGAATGAATTGTTAGTATATGCGCAACACGACCAACAATTCATTGATATATCCGTGTTGGAGATACCTGCGCAAGAAAAATGCTTGTTTCCCAGTACAGTCCATGAAACCCTGGCTAATGAAACATGGAATTTTGTGGTAGTTCTATTTCGCAAGGTGAAAAAAACTACCAAGCCAAAGAGAAAAAGGCTCGGTGCGAGTGTACTTGCTAGGAAAGGTCAAATCATATTAGTTGAGAACATACGGTTTGTTCGTTGCGGTAAAAGTCGATAGATCGAAAGAGATATCCAATTATATAAAAAGTAGAATGGCGCTAAAAAAATAAGTTATCTTCTCTTCCTAAAGCGGTTTCGGTTCTCTATTTGCCTCCTTTCTTCTGCGTTCTCAATGGTAGGAAATCGCTTAGCGTTATCATCTGAATCATACTCTAAGTCAGCGCGACTTCCCCATTTAATAAAATTCCCATATGAGACGAATCTTGTAGACTCCTTGTCAATATTTTCATCGTTCGTACGGGTCTCAAAATTTGCGCCAAAAGAGTAGTTGCTAGACGTATCATCCTCGTATTGATCGTTAATGTACTGGGCAGAATTAAGTTCGTCAGTAATGTTTTTGTGATTAAACCTTTTAACAAAATTTGTAATTTCATCAAAAACCTGTTTCAAAGCACTATAAAGCAACTCAGAAAATAATTCTTGTGGTAGGTTTAAATCTGAAATTAAGCACTCGACATATCTTAATAGCTGATTTGTGGGATTCGAAATGTTCCACTCAAACCTATCGTTCACAATGACATCTTCATATGACTCATTTAAACGAATCTCGCGAATTAGCAGTGAGTCGTTCCCTGGTCTGATATTTGAGGGCAATGTTACACAAAGAAATTGTAAATATAAACTTTTATAATTTTCTATCTCTCTTACTAGCCAATTAAACGCTTTTCTCTTTTCACTATTGCTCATAAATATAGATAAGTGTCTCTCGCGACTGAGATTTTCAACAAAGCCCCATAGGGCAGTGGAGTCCGAAACTGAGGACCAGATAAATCTTTCGGGCTTGAAGTTTTTTCCCTTGAGTGTAGAGAGTATCGCCGATGAGTTAGATCTCGAAACTGAAGAAATGTTAGTATTTTCAGCTATGCAATTGTCAGTAAATGAGCTTGTGATGAAGTGCCGCAAGTTGACTGATAATGGTATTAGTATAGGTTCTAAAATTCTTGAAGTGAAGTCTTGATTACAATCAAAGTTTAAATGATTCTCACTCAATTTACAGGAGTGATTTAATTCTGTGAATTTGATTAGAGTGTTATTATCGTTAATAAAAGATGACATTGGCCCACTGGAAGAATATTCAATAAAAAGCTTCTTTTCCTCTCTTATTTTTGTGGGGATTATAGAACAACCAATACATGAGCTGAATAGTAAGATATTTTTCCCTAAAGATTTATTATTTGAACTATCATCTATACGTTTCATTTTTGATTCCTTTAAGCCATATATTGCACATTCTGAATCAATAACACTTTCTTGGCTTTCGTCATCTTTTTTTTCAAGTTCGAAATTATTGTATTGGCAAGGATTTGAATGAACAAAAATCTCAGGATTCGGTATAATCGAATTGTCATTTGATCCATCTTCAAATGTATTTCTTCTGGAAAGAGTTCTTTTCTTTTGAATAATTTCTCCACTTTTTTTAGAATTAGAAATTTTGGGTGCTGTCAATGGGTCATGAGAAATTAATCCTAAATTTATCTTGTTATAATATTCACATAACTTGAATACAACATCTTTCTTCCTATTAATTGAAATAGTTTTAGTACCAGGATCCCTCAAAATTATGCTCAAAATAGATTGATTTATTCCTGTTGTAGCAGAGATATGAGTTTGTCTTAATCCTGTGGCACGTAAAAAATCGAATGTCTTGCTTGTTATTCTCTTAACATCTGCAATGGTGATATTTTCGAGTTGAATATTTTCAAGGAGATGATCTTCAAATATTAACTTTTTTTCAGACATAACTAAATTTGGAGAGGGCTTTGCGACAAATTCGTCCGACCTGTCATTACTCTCCATCCGCAAAACATTTTTTATTTTTCTTCTACCCATTTTTAATTGAAGTGATAATATAATTGGATTAGCGCCATAATTTGATAAACCTAAACTTTAAATCAATTTAAAATACAAAATTAAGGAAACAGCTTGAACACAACATAAAATGGTCACCTCCTAAAGAAATTGAAGCTTTATAATACAAATGTTCTTATTGATTCAAATTTTATCTATCTGTTTAATTGATAGCTCCTTCAAAAATTCTTGTTCTCACCTCTTCTAGAATCCCCACACGTTTGCATAACCCCACAGGCATACATGGCAAAAAAAAACTGTAGATTTATCAAACACAATGATGGAATTTAAATATATAGTTGTTTGTGTGATTTTATATTTAATTCATGATACAATTGAAGCTAATTCTATTCACAATAAAATTCAACTAGGAAGTTTCGCAGAATACGACATATTAGATATTATCGCTAATACAAAAAGATCAGGTACAAACTTAAGGAGAAACCTCTCAAGTTTAGAAATTAACAAACAATTCAATAGTTCTATTGTGCCAGCCTATATGAAGATTAACCATGGAGCATGTAAAGAACAATATAGAGAGCAAACCATTCACATATCATCCAGTCCTGTATTCATTAGTTTAAACTATTCAATAGACAACCAAATTGAAGTAAATGGCACCGACTCAATATCAATTAAATGTTGCAGTACTATTATTTCACCTAAATTGATTACAAATGTAAACACAACGCACGTAGTTGATTTGATTGATTAGCCCATCGATATTTAAATTAATACAAGGCAACTAGTGTATATTAGCAGTGCAAATTAATCGGAGAGATCTAAGTTATTTGTCCGCCACCTAATTGTCCAGCTTCATCATACTTGCATGCAAAATGATAATAAGAATAGATATACTGCAGTAAAAGGCTTTCTGGAAATTGTTTGAATCTTGATTTATTGCTCCAATTAGGGAATTTTAAATCATCAAAAACGCTACTCAGTAGTGTTTAAAATATTTTTAGGGGAAGTGGAATATCAATAACTTTTTCCCTCAACGAGTTTTGATTAAACTCGTTATGAGATTTGACATCAGCCTTATTGTATCTTCATTAAATTCACTCTTTGCTAATCATTTGTAATGATTGAAGTTGTGATATTCGTTAATCAATTTTTGACACAATGGTTTTCCTTCCCTATTAATCTTATCATTTTCCATATATAACTTTAAATTGGTATGAGTGACTTTTTTGTTGATTTCTCATTTAGTTTCAGAAACAGAAGAATTATCGGACAATTTTAAAATTCTCATCTTCTCAAAATCGTTTTTACAAGGTAGTTTTTTCTCTAAATAATGTAATTATTACTGTTTGATTTTATTTATCAATCCATCAATATAAACTTCTGGCCTCGAGTTTAGATTCGAAAGCAAGTACTCAGAAAAGCCACAACAAAAAGCGAATACACCCAGTTAGATGCGCTGTTAATTATATCTTTCAAGTGTATTGCTTACAGTTTGCCGATTTTCTTTGAATGCCAACGATAACTTTGTAAAGAGTATAGCCGTGCATCTTTGGCTGTGTACTTACGTATTTTCTTATTGAAAGCAGCTGTTCTTTATTTGTAAATTGTATTCTTTAAATGGCAATTGAAAAATCGCTTAATATTGCAATTTTAACAGAAGAGTAGCACATAGCACTACAATATTACAAACACTCGCTGAATAACCAGAAATGTTAAACTTAGAATTAAATGCTATTCACAGCTCAAACGAATAATGAAGTGATATAGTACAATACCAGGATAAAAATTAGCTTCGAGCGCAGTTAGAAAAGATAGAAACATTAGGCATACGTTTATATAAAATATATTTTCTAGTTCTATTTTGAACATAAAGTGGCAATTATATAGCTAGGATGAATCTTTTGCTGCTAATATTGGTTTATACTGCTCATCAACAATACTGATACATCTATTAATAGACTCTGAAATTCCTTCTGTAGATTTTCCATTAATCAATTTCGGAAAATGTTCATTTTGTTCGCGTAATGCAATAATTATTCTTGCGAGAATTAACTGCGAATGTTTCGAGTCAACGATTATTCTACGACTGTTAATTTCTTTAATGCGGATACCTTGTAATTTTTCAACATAATCTTCATATAAAGATAGTAATGTAATAACATCTTCAAATTTAGCCGAAAATATACCTTTTTTTTGTTTATCCTCTATATATTTCAAAAGCTTAGTTGCTTTATTGGAAATGTTATTAGATGATTTTAAAAATGAGTCAATTGTTATCATTGTTTTGTTTAACCTTTGAATGTCGTCATTAAGAGATTTGAGTACCACAACGAAAGAATTAAGTGTCTGATGTGTATTCTTCAGTTTTCTTTCCTTAATTAAGAGCGCACGCCTTAAAGCTGCACCAGGGCTAATTTGGTCTAATTTTTCCTGCAAGTCATTCAATAGTATGTTTACGCATTGGCTAAGTCCTGCAATCGAGCGCTTAGTATTGGTAAACTCTAAGAATGTCATTCCAATAATATGTTTATTATCATTGGATAATGCATATATTAAATTTCTAATTTTAGTAGCGATATTGTCTGAATCAATATCCTTTCCATCATCCAAAGAATTTTCAACAAAATTTTCAGAGAGATCGTGAATTGACTGATTGCCAAATTCATAAGTAATTTCTGCAGAACCTTGATCCTGCAAAGTTATCGGAAGTTCTTCAACGAAATATTGTTTGGAGAGATTACGAATTTCGCCCGTATTGTATTCATTAACTTTTGACGCAATAATGTTGCACAACTTGCCAACCCAAGAGTAAAACTGGCTTTGAGTGGGAGATCTTACTCCTCTTGCAAGCGCAAAATAGTGCATCAAGTCAATGCACCTCTTAGTAATAAAAAAAGGACCCATAAATGTGGCAAAAGCTATAGAGTCTTTATATGGAAATATATCTTTATATGGCGAAACTTCAGTAAACACCGTCTTAATAGCTTTTTCTACATTTGAAGTTAATAGATAAAGAGTAACGTCATCTAAGCCCATAGGTCTAAAACCGCTTGATATCTTTCTTGCCTCGCATTCCTGATAGTATTGTTCTAATATTGAGCTAACATCGGCAGGGTCTGGTGGATGAAAATGTGTTTCTGCAGGTTCCATAATGGTTTTAAGCTTTTCACCAGTAATTGGAAGCGCATTATAGCCAGATTTGTACCCTGCTTCTATAACCCTATGCATCTTTTTCCATTGTGAAAAATCAACCATCACTCCTGGTATCCACATAAGAGCCTCCTCATTTGGCTGAATCAGATATCTGATAGTTACATCAGGGTATTTGGAAATAATCTGTCTAACTACAGATGTTGATGAAACCATATCTGAAAGAATTCCCAATGATTGTAAAACAATATAGTATAATGGAAGTTGGTGGGGACTTCTATGATCCTCTCCTTCTAAAAAGGATGTGTTCCTCTTTAATTCGCGTGGTTCTTCTGCAGATATAAAATCAATAACGACATCTCTTGGAGTTTTAGCCTTTCCAACTGCGATGCATCGTTTAATTGCAGTTTCAAGGTCGCCAGCAGCAATAAAACCACCATCAACATGATAGCCAAGGTTTCTCAAATACTTGATTGGAAATATGCCTGGAATTGTTCCTGAACCTATTACTGCCTCTATTATTTCCTCGAGTTCCAATTGCTCAGTAAATACGTGTGCAGTTCTGTCCGTGTAACGCATTGTGTTGGTGAAGAAAAGTCTTTGTTTATGTTTTCTATGTAAAAACAGCTCCCTTAATAACTTTCTTGCAGGAGAATTATCGCACAAGTACCTAAATGGATTTCTAGAGCTAATCCAACCTTTAAGAAATGAAACTGCCCACCTTGCATAGTTTTTTTTTAAAGGAGTTTTGCATGTCGTAATATCCTTTTGTCTTGCCATCTTCCAAAGTATGACAAGTTCAGTGGTCCAAGCCAACTCCTCGCCAGGAGGATAAAATTGAGAAGCCAATGCATTTATTGCCCCAACAGAAGTTCCGCCTACAAGATCCCATCTTAGTTTTTTTCCACTATCATGGTATTTTTGAGCAATACCGCGTACGACGCCTGCCTGCCAGGGACCTTTGTTTGAGCCAGATGACATAATTAATGCATAGCATATATTATTATGAGCATCTTCTAAATGATGTCTGTTAGGAATAGGGATACCTTTCTTCGAAAATTTACATAGGGCTGAGTATGAAGCAATAAAAAGGCACAAAAAAAAAAGCTGGAGTATATGCATTCTTAGATATTAACAATTTTATTGAATTTCGCATTAGCGCATAAGAATAGTTTCTCCTTTTTCTTTTTTTTTTTTTACTAATTAGACTCACATGAAAAAGAAAAATTCAAAGCGGTAACTCTTATCTTGCCTATGTATTGTCGTTGAATCCGCACTAATGTCAAAAAAATAATAATAAAGAAATATTGCATGGTTTAAATTAAATTCTCTACTAATCAAAGACTAAATAACATGTCATTTATATATTGTAATTTATTTCTAGGGACCAATAAGTGATCGCCCCTCTAATATTATGAGTTCTAGCCATTGTGATATCAATTTAAAAATTTTCTTATCCAAAGATTCTTGTTTAACGAACATAATATGGTCTTCTAGCATTTAAAGACCTGATATGAGTATATAAATTAAAACCCATTCCAAATAAAGAGATCATCACTTGTAGAATAGACATTACTGTGGAAATAGTCACTGAAATAGTTACAGAGTTTGCAGCCGCTGATGCCGCCATTAGTTGACTGCTTGCACTTTTTGAAATTAAAGAGCTTGTGATCTCTGCTCCGAAACCAGCTAAAATGTCACTAGAAGACTGCCCTATTACTGTGCTGGCAACTTGGCATGCAGTAGCGCATACTGAGTCTGAGGAAATTTGAGAAACAATATTACACACTGCTTCCCCTGCTGTATTTGATGCTATTTGGCATGCAGTATGGCACACTGCATCTGATGCAATATTACCTGTAGTTTGGCAGATTGCTTCTCCCATTGCCTGACAGGCTATGTCTCCTGCTGTTTGGCATGCCACTGTTCCTACAGTACTACATGCTGCATTAGTTACAGCGCTGCACGCTTCCTTTACCATTATCCCAGAAGCAACGTTACAAATAGCATCATTAACCAATGCTTCTACGAAAATATGATTTATTATTTCAACAAAATATATATAATGTAGAATAATTAAACGCGCATAGAATTTCATTTATATCTACTTAACCAAATCTAAATTCTGATTTTACTTTTACTTTTAATGAACGGGTATAGACTTTGGATTCGAGAGTATCGTATATAATCCCGCCAATGACTTGCAAATTAGCAGTTTATTGAATAAGTTTTACTTTAGATGCACTTATGCCGCCCTATCAATGCCTAAGCAGAACTTTGATTATTTAATCTATTTAAGTACCACAGATTGATACATGTATCAGCTAGCTTTTTAATTAAGAATTATTTTTTGTCCTCTATTTGCAAAACGAGACTTTCAATGTTTGGTTTGAAAATAGAAACAAGATTTATATTAATCTGTATAACCTAAAGCTATAAGATTACGCAAATAATACCTTATATCTAGAATAATTAGTGACTTTAATTATAAATTGTATGTTCATAGTGTTCTTATCTGGCTAATGACTTTGAGGTAATCGAACCAGATTATTTGGAATGTATTTTATCGGTTTCTGTACAACAATTAGCTGAAGTAATTGTACAGCATTCTAACCATATTCATCATATTAAGAACAAATGCCTATAAGTGAAAAGACCCTTTCAAATATTTATGGTATTTAAGTATTATTAATTGGAAAACGTACAAAGAATTTAAAGTCAACTATGTCAAAGAAAAGGTTGTAAAAATCACCTGATAAAAAGAAAAAGAAATTTAGAATTATATTGGAATGTTACCGTTAAATTTATAGAATTATCATAAAATATTAACTATTTTACTAGATGCAACTTTCTCTGTCTAGACTTACGTCTATATTGAGAATGCAATGAAATACCCATCGAGAAAATACTTGTAATCTGAAAAAGATAGTGTGTTGTATAATATGTATATAGCCTAAATGAATTTAAATCAAATTCAGTGTTTTCTGTCTCTCGAAGCTCATATTGATGATTATAAAATATTTCATTGCTTGAAATAGATTTTCCCAAACGAGTTGGTATATTTTGGTTGTTGATGTTTTTATTATTTATTTCAAAGTTCTGCAATGGATTGAAGATTTTAGTTGCGAGAATAAGATCGTTTACGTAGCCATTTCCATTTTGGTTTTTAAATTCTGTACTGACCATCTTTGTACCATAATGGAACGGTTCTAATAGCGTACTATAATTATTTTCATTATTTATGTCATTTTGTTTATTTACCAAATTTACATCCATTCTCTTGAATAGTAAAGAGTCGAAGCCTGCAATATTCTCTGTTTTATACTTTGTGCTTTCAAATATTTGAATATTTTTATTATTGGTGAAGGGTAGAACTATAGACGAGTTATTTATCACCTGAAAATAGTTTGTATTATTTTTATCAATTGATCTTTCGATAAAAATATTACTAGATATTAAAGGATGAAAATCTAATTCGCAAGGGGAAACCGACCCATGATAATCTGCACCAATAACAATTGGATTATCAACTTTATCGCTGATTTTACTGAGAAATTGAGTGGATAAGAATGACTGTAGCGATAAATCCATTGAATTACTGATGTGTTGTATATTCTCCGCCATCCCATCTATTGTACGCAAAACTGAATAAAACAGCATAAAAGGCCCGGAGAATGATGAAATAAAGCAATTTGCAAACTTATAGATATAAGAAACTAATATTATCGCAAAAAGCAATTTGTTCATTATGTAAATGTGTTTTGTTTGATTTAAAATCATTTTTTTTCGAGTAACTGGCGCTAGACATGTAAAAAATAAATTCTAAACGAATGCTCACTTTTCACAAATACTTCGTTTTTTTAAGATATGTATACACAAAATGAAACTTCCCCCAACTTTGAAAACAAAAAAATTAAGTCTGAAGAAGCAAGGCATTTAATTGATTCAAGTGATGAATCTAATTCTGAAAAAATTAATAATATAATTGGCATTTCTATTGAAGATTTCTGGTTTGACTATAGAATATGGTGCTTCTTATTTAAAGTTAGATTAGAAAAAATCCAATCAATCAATCAATTTATTTCAAATAATATTTTGAATAAAGAAAACGGACATGCCTGCATCAAAACCATAATTATTGAGCTAGAAAAAAAAAATCCAAACAATAAAATAATTAGATACGACTTCGAGAGATTTAGGCCGAATATTCATGAGAAAAAACTATCTTTTCCAAAAATACCGAAAGATTTCTATGGTATTGACAGTTTTTTAGAACATGCTAAACAATATTTTAATTTCAATGCTTCAAGTAAAGATTATAATGAAATGCTTACACTCCTGAGCTGTGATTCATTTCCATACATTTCAAAACTTAGTTTTGTCGATAGACTTGTTTTTGTTACAATCACTGTATGTGAATATCTCAACTTCAACTACCTACAAGGAATACATGAAATTATTGGTTGTTTAGCTTTTCTTAAAAAAAATCCAATTCCAATAAACTACCATATCATTTTATCAATTGAAATAATTAATAGATGGGCAAAATTTTTAATTCTTCCAAATTTATTTAATAGTTGTAAAGATTTATTGAATAGAAATAATGTTTGCAAATCAGAACAAAATTGGAAGGATCACGAAATTATTGAAGTAAGTAATGAAAATACAATCTTTGGGATTTTACACAATTATTTCATTTCAGACCAGTTAAGCGAAGTTGAAAAATTAAATTGCGAAGATATTACTGAAAATATGCAAATAAGCGTATTTAATAATATTTCTCATAATAATTTAAAAGTTGGTGTTCCAGAATATTTTGAAAATAATGAATTTAAGCCAATATATCAAAACCCCAGCGTAAAAATAAATGCAATTGAACAAATATTAATTATTTGCAATGAATTTCACTCATTTGGTTATTTTCACATTCCTAATATTTTTGATGAAATTGAAAAAAGTATCGGATCAAATATTTGGTCTTGTAATGTGTTCATTACTTGTGGAAGCTCTCTCTTTATTGAAATTGAGAATGTATTACTTTTTTGGTTAAATTTAATATTTTCAAGTTCTGATATAGATTATAAGCCTCCATTTTTCCCTAAAATTCGAAGTTCTTTGCAGTTATCTACGTTTTTAATTGTATTTCTTAAGTCGTTGGAGCATAAACTAAAAAATGATATTTACTTAATATGTACAGACAGATTTAAGTTAGATTTGGATTTAAATGTGCGTATTGGCATCATCAGTGTATTGCATCCATTCTTGATATCAAATAATAATACAGAAAGTACAGATTCTTTCATGTCAGTTCAACAGAGCTCATTTGATGAATTTATTGGAGAAAAAAAATCGTTGTTTTTAGATCTTTTCCAAGTAATTCTTGCGATGGAAAGCTTACTTATGTCCACTCCTATTTCGTTACAAAAGAGAATCATAAATAACCTAGATAGTTTTGAATCGCATTCTAGCTTTGAAAGCATTCACCCAAACAATTGTATTAATTTTATTGAACCAAGGGAGTTATTATTTTACGATGACGATTTTTCAATAAAAAATAAAAAATGTTTAGACGGTATTGTAAATATTGTTTCAGGTAAAGATATTGTATTAATAGATATTTTATCAAGCTTTTATTTTGATAATACAATGAGTCTAGATTTAGACAGGGTCATAAATAGATTGGGTAGCTTAGAAGAGTTAATCAAGCTTAAAGAATTAAGTAACAAAAATATTGATTATGAATTAGCTACTCTTTTTGATGAAGAACTTTTATCTATAATATTGCTTCCAATATTGCGTTTAAGTTTGAAAACAACTAGGATCGTAAAAATTCCTCTTGAGAATGAAAAGGATCGTATAAATAATCAAGTAATTTGTCAATTTTTAGAATTTGCTACTCGAAGGCAGCGTGCATTATTAATCCAACAAAGACCATGTATTTGGATATTATATGGGCCGAACAACCAATTAAGAGATGAATTTGCCTCAAAATTAATAGAAAATGGAATAACTGGTGTTCAACTGATTGATGCAAATAGAGTTTTTTATGAATTGCTAGAAAAATGCAACTCCGTAAATAATTTTGACTTTTTAACTAATGTTATCAAGGATGTGAAAAGTAATTTATGCTTAATCAATAGTAGACCAAATTACAAAAACAGAGCACTGCTAAAAATTAGCACTTTAAAAAAAAAAAATACCATGAATGAGTCATTAACTGCAATGAAAGTTATAGATCATAATCAAAATTTGAAAACCACAAATAAACTTGAGCTAAAATCAAGTAATGAAAAACAATACTTAAATATGTGTAATCGAATAATAAAATTTAAACCAAACAGAAGAAAGATGTATTATAAATGAACGCGAATCATATTTAAAAACCTATTTCATTAAAATGAAAAATCTGATCTCGTATACATTGCCCAAGGGAACTTTGTTCTTAAGCTCCTATTAAATATTTTATCGATTGGTAAATCGTATTTCTTACAAAATGCAACAGAAATCCTGGGATCCATATAGTTAATCTTCGATGTATTTAACGCTACAGTCTTATTATCATCCTTTATTTTGATCTTTAAGTACAAATTTGAAATTTTGCTCTTAATAGAATCTATTTTTTTTTGCACTACATCTAAACTTGAGTTCAAGTTTATTGGGTATTTTCTCTGTTTTCCATTGAAAGATACCTCAGTAGATAGTTTTGGCAAGTCACTTATTGTAACAGATTTGTTATTTTTCTTCAAAATCTTGAGGAATGCTTCACAAATTTTTAAATCTTCTTCTAACTCCTGTTGTTGTTTAATCATTTTCTCCATGGAAGATTCATGTTGTTTGGGAACTGATCTCTGATGGTTACATAATATCGCAACTTCTCTATTAGCATCATTGTAAAATCTTAAAATATCGTTAACATTGGTAATATCCACTTCATTATTAAAATTAGATAAATTAAGTTCATCTTTTAAGTATGATTCGAGTTCCATTTTGGTTCTTTTTTCACTTTTCACAGCTGACTTTGCTGAAATTTTTGAAAGTTCACGTTCTAATGTAATTGATGCATTGAATGTTCTAAATACCTTGGCAGAAAGTTCGGGCATAATAGATTTTAGATATTGGTTTAGGGAACTCATATTAATCTGATCAAAGACATTTTCCATCTTATCCTTGTTTCTGCAGAAAATTGTCAAATTATTGAATGCTGAGGGATCAATAACGACAGTATTATAGTATCGAATTGAATCTTTGCCCAAAAAATCTAAAGTAATTGATTTTTCTTGTTGATTAAATGTAATATGTTCTACTCTTAATGAGCAGCAGCCAACAGTATCAGCTTCCTCATCTGTATCTTTTTCTCCTCCGACTCTCAAAGCTAAAAAATCTATCAAATATGTTGCTGTTCCAAGCTGCCTCTGAGTGATATCTCCACTTGTCATTTTTTTCCTATAATCATCGCGTATTGCATCAATATGGTCCTTTAACTTTCTTGCCTTTTCGTATTTATTATAATCGCTCATCCCTTTAAACCCGCTTGAAGCAGAAAGGAAAATATATTTAAATTGATTATTTATAGAGTCTCTATAGTACGCGAGCCAAGTAACTGTATTATCATGGAATATATCCTTCCAAGCATGTCCTTTCATACTATTAGGTACCTTTGGAACAGGTGCATCCTCCGCAATATTCAAAGTTACATCTTCAGGAAATATCCGCCTCTTCAACATACCGGACTTTGGATGTTCTCCTCTGCCTTTAAACAGACCAGGTGGTTCAATCCTGAAATTTCCAACCTTTTCTTTAATCCAATCAACAAGAGCATATACAAATGGAGATTCCTGGTCTCCCCTGCATTTTTTCTGGAGTTCCTTTTCTTCCTTTGATAAATTTTTTTTAGCCTCTTTCTCATCCTCAAAATATTGTTTTATAATATCAAAATTACATTTTTCCCATTCCAGATTATTATGTAGTTTGTCACCAACCGGTATAGAGTTCATAAATGCCTTCCTTACATTATTACTGAATTTCTCTTTTTGAGCCCACTCTGTATCTTTCATGACTGACCAATAACTCGCGATTTCTTCCGCTTCTGGAGGAAGTTGAATCCGTTCGCCGTTATATTCTAATGGTACATTATGAACTTTATATGGTGGAGCAAACATCACGCCTTGGTGTTCAAGATATTCCCATTGAATTCCAAGCTCTTCTTTCGGAGGTCTTTCCCACCACTTATTGAGAGGCTCATAATCCATCTCTGTTTTCTTCATAACTTTCCTCCGCTTGTTCGTATTGCTCAACGATGAATCCGTAGCTGATGCCATATTTTCCTCAATTTGAATTAAATTACTTAATTCAATTTATCAACCATGGCGCTTTAAACTAGAAAAAAAAATGATAAATGCATGGCCAAACAAATGGGCAATGAAAATTTTTAAATTACTTTTAATGTGTGATATTCTGCACACGATCACCCTTTCTAAAAATCAACTTTCTTATCGTTTAAATCTCATTAACTTTAAAAATATTTAATTTTAAATATATATTATACTATTAAATTAATATATAATAAATAAATATGTATACAATTTTTTGCATGTATATATACAAGTTATAAATAAATATATCTAACATATTTATCTGAGAAATATATGTTAAAACAATGGAGAGCAAATACGGAAACAAAATTATGGAAGATAGAGACTGTTTATCGTCAAAAAATACATCCTATGGCTTATCAATGTCTAACTGTATAAAACCACTACCAAAAGATATTGCAAGGCTTGCACTTTATATCGTTTGCATTTCTGACTTTAGCTCTATTATTCAAGCTTCGTATGACATTGCATCGTCGGCTACAGTTAGTACAATATTCGTCATTTTTTCGATCATATGTTCATCGTTCGGGCTTCTTGGTTTTTATTCGATTACAAAGAATAACAATTCTACTATGAAATATTACGTGGTCTATACTATTTTAAGATTAATATTAGAGTCGATTACATCTTTTGGAATGTCGATAATATTTTACATTTATTTTAAATCTGCGATGTACGACGAAAACTTACCCGCCTGGGCCGTTTTTTTAATAAATGCAACATGCTTAACTTTATCTAGAATTGCATTTTCATATGTTGCATTCTCCTTCTATCAAAGACTAGAGACTCAGAACCAAGAAAATTTTGAAAAGGTTACAGATAAAGTTTAGATGTGGCACTTCTATTATTTTAATAGTGAAATTTAATCAAAACTAGATAAAATAACATGCTATGTTTGTAATTTAAGTATGATTTTAAAAAATAATAATAAAATAAAATAAATCACCAACTTAATATATTTATGTTTGTTTTTGAAACAATTTTTTACAGATAATAGACCTTGCGCCACACCATTGATTCCACACTAAAAAGAATTTGCATGCATTAATGGACTGGTCAAATAATTTTAGAATTGTTATTAATGCCACATCCAGACACTGTTAAAGGGAAAATACCTAGTGTTTTCCATGATATTACCACGAAAAACTCATTTATTCCCGATATAACCATTAATTCATATGAAATCCATGTGGATGGATCATTTCAAGATATAATTAAAGAGAAGCTAAGGAGAGAAAAATCTGGAAAAACAATATATAATAAAATACAAATATCTATCATCAATCGGTTTTGGAAACTATCAAAAGAAAGAAAGCTATTACACTATATACGCAATAAATGCCTAATTTCTTTGAATTGTGCCGATCCCAATCATGAGCAGCTATTTCAAGACTATTGGGCGTTAGCATATCCGGATTATCCAGAAATAAATCGAATTTCGAGTAACTGGAGGCTGCTAGGGTTCCAAAATGATGATCCAAGATTCGATTTTAAATGTGCAGAATTATTAACTTTAGAAAATTTGGTCTATTTTGCGGAAAATTATAGGAATATATTTAAAGTGATCCTTAAAGAATCCCAAAGGTTTTCTTCGAGTGAAAAAATTAAATACTCACACCAGCATAGCATTCAAAGATCTATTATCAATTCCCACAAAATTAATGGCATGATGAGTCCATTTGAAACCCCACACAACTTTCAGCCTTCATCTAGTAATTTAAGTATTATCACCACTCCAATAAATATGAAAGATTCAAAAAAAGAATTTGGTAGTAACTTCGAGCCGTTATTACCAAAAGTTACAGAGTTAAGGTCAACTATTAGCGAAATAAGCAATAGTTCGCAAATTGATCAAATGAATTTTTCATATCCGCTTTCTACAGCGCTAATCAACGTTTCAATTATGATATGCCTTTATCTTAATTTTATTCCAAGTATATATAAGATTCCTGGAGTTCCAAATGTCTCAGCAAGCAGGAAAGCAATGAAAAATTTTATGAGACTAACCAATGAATTTTCTTTCAATACAATTTCTGAGCTTTTCAGTGTTTGTGCAATACGATTTCATGCAGAGTGGCTGGATATTGTAAAATTCTTAGGACATAAAGTTGCAATTTCAGAATTCGATAAAGTTCTTAAAAATGTTCAAGTAGTAATGGCAGAGACTATTGAAAACCTTCCAAAAGATATAATTGAGTTTAGACAAATTTGTAATTTAGAAAAATACTATTAGAATCTACCTTAGAAGTATGTAATTAACAAGTGCTAAATTACAGTAAATAACTTGAATATATAAAATCAATTTGAATAATTTAATATCGTTTAACAATCTTCATTTTCAAAACTTTCTATTTGGAACGAAACATCCACCTCTTGTGTAACTCTTGGTTCCCTTGGCCTTCTATCATAATTTAATATGCTATTTACCTCCAGAGAGCCGATTGACCCACCAGTAATAGAATTATCTTCACTAGTTTGAATATTTCCTAAGTAGTGGCCGGCAGACAATATATTGTTATTTACTATTGAATTTCTTAATATACTCTGCAAAATAATATTATCAAAAGATGAATTTTGTCTTTGAATTATTCTATCTTCATAAGTTTGATTATTAAATTCGACGATGTTATTAGAATTAACCAAATTCGTTATAGATGAGCTGTTAATATAATTATATGCAGCTAAAATATTTAATTGTGCAATCACATTGTTATTTATATTAGATAAATATTGATCGTTAAGGGTTTGAGTAAATAAGGCACTGTTGCTTAAATAAGGAATTGGAATTTGATTCGTGTTTGAAACATGAGTTTGTGATGATTCAACTTCAGTTAAGTTTGTTTGAATTGGTTGGAAGTCTTGAGACACTAGATTGATGGAATTGTTTCTAACACTACTATTTGGTTGTCCAGAATACAAAGCACCAATCATATATGGCAATATTTCCATCTTACATTGTCCTACTTTAAGAACCATACCGGGCAATACTCTAACTGGATAGCTAAATGGTTTTAAACGCAAAAATGTACCAGATGTTGAGACGTCTTTAACAAACCAATTTGATAAGCATCCATTAGATCTACTCAAATAGTCAAGGCCTTCATATTCCCTATTTCTTATGGATGAATAGTAAAAAATGCAATGTTCTCTGCTAATATATCCATTACTTTCTGTAACCTCTACTTTTCTCAAACCAAGAGCTCCATTTTTCCCTCGGCCAAATACCATCCCAGAAGGATGAACAATTACGGACCAGTACATGCCATTTTCTGTTTTTTTTGCCCCCTCACATGGAACAAAAGATTTTGACCCAATTGGAATATAAACTTCTAAGCACTCTTTAATTTCTTCGATTTCCAACTCCTCCAAAGGAACTTGGACAATTTTGCTTTCTTGCGAGAGTTCACTTGAATCTAATTTATCTTTGTCATTGCAGATCCCAAACAAGTCTTCAAAATCACTATTTTTAGCTCTATTAATGGTTTTATGTTCACCTTTGTTATAATCATCAATGTTTATAACTAAATTTAATTTATTACTCCAACGTAATTTTTTCCATTCATTAATTAATATTCTGCTATCGCCATTTAAATTATCTTCGTTCGTTATTTCTTCTATTTTTCGAATTTTAACAATTATTTCAACTCTATCCGCCAAGTGAATTACTTCATCTGTTGCAAGTCGGTGCTTGGGTTGAATTTTTAGCATTGTTCCAATACTGCTTCCTAAGTCTATTACCCCAATACCCCAATCTTTTTCGATTGGAGAGCTTTCATCAAATTTATGTGAAGTGTTACTTTTGTATTTCAATTCTTGAGCAACTTGGTCGTGTTCTTTAATGTTTACTATTAATAAGTGATTTGTACTTACAGACGAGTGAGAAACTTGGATAGTAGATTTAGAATGCCTTCCAAGATCCCAAGGAAGAGGAGACCTAAGAGCTCCTAAGTCATATATTTTTGATTCCACACGATGTATTCTATCGCTTAGTATACGTAATATAGGGTATGTACTTGTTTTAGTAAAGGGGCTTTGGCCAATATTTAAAATTGTAGGTTTTAAAGCGATGCATTCTTCCACCCATTTTTTAACTTGATTTTTAAATATTGCATTATTATTAAGAGTAAAATCAGAATTTTTTTCCAAATTACCGGTTTCTTTGTCATCAAGTTTAAAAGGCAGAGGCGGACAACCCATCCACTTTGTTAATAAATTAACTTCTAATGGCCCAATCATATAAATACCGTTCGACCATATCATACTTTTTAATTTTTTATCTTGTATTATTGATGACAACTTCGATAGATGGTCAATAATACATCGAGTTAAGTCTTCCGCAAAAACTATCCCAATTCCTAGTATTTCATCAGAAATTATTCTTGCAAATAATGTAACTGATATTATTGGTTTGCAGAAGCATAATTGCCACCATTTTGGACGATTCTGACCTATTAATTCGTTGTTTGTAAGTAGGATTTCGTTATAAAGTCTCTCATCCTGAGAAGAGTTCTCTATTTGTTTGAAAATTCCCAATGAAACAATAACGTTATGGATCGTCATGTTTATTCTAAAGTTGTATCCTATTAGTTGCCTACAAACTGGACATTTTTTTCCCAACAAGCGGTTATGAGTAATGCAATATCTACAAAAAGTATGCCCACATGGAATTGTGACAGGCAACATATAATAGTCGAGACATACGGGACAAGTAAATTCGGACAATATTTTATTAGAAATGTTTGTACTCTCGAAACCGTTTTTTGAAGAATTATTTACCTTTCTAGATTTGTTTTTCATTATGTCATTTTCTAATACATCATATGGTTCTGTATTGACTGTAATGTTAAACATATTATCTTTATTATTTATAATGTCTGAACCATGTTCACAATCCTGCTTACGCTCGTTTACAACTTCTCTTTTTATCATATTATTGTTTATCATATTTGTTCATCCGCAAAGTTACTTGGATAAATTAGTACAAGTTGATATAAAAATAAATAGAAGGTAGAAGAGATCAATAAATGTTCATTTTAATTATAAAATAATATTTGGGAACAACATTAACAAATATTAATGTTTTGTTAATTTTTAGTTTAGTCGCCGTAATATTCACAGATCATGCATTATCGAGACTATTTTTACGCGGGGAAAATGGCGGAGGTATCTGTCGTGTTATTTTTACAGTCATTTTCTTTGCATCTCTAAAAAATGTCAATAAAAGTGGAATTTTCCGGTGGATTGGAGGTTCTGGCAGGCGACAGACAAAATGTTGAGGTTAATTTGAATAACTTAAAATCTAGTTCTATGAAGAGCCTAATTCTATATGTAGAAGAAAATATTATTCAGTATAGAAAAGATCATTTTATTGAGACAGGGTCAAAGATCAAACCAGGAATTATTGTACTAGTTAACAACTGCGACTGGGAGATTTTAGGCGGAGAAAATTACGCTTTAAGCGATGGAGATCTTGTTACTTTTATTATGACATTGCATGGTGGTTAAGTGTGCATTTAATGCAGTTAAGTCAACCGTTAAAAAGCAAATAAAAATTAATTATAAATAAAAACTATTATTTATTAATATGCCCAATTTATCATTACATCCTTCGTATGACTATAATGGTAAGAATATATCATTTTCTCCATTCAGCTTCGATCTTATAAAATAATACATGAAATGCATTAGGAAAGTTACGTTTAAAGATTCCGAGAAAATATGAAGTCTTCTTCCTGGAACAATTGATAATTTAAATAACGGATATAATATCCAATAGAACAGCATAAATACTCTTGCTAGTAGTATGAATGCAACAAAATGGGCGAGAAGAGAAGAAACTTTTCGCGGTTTCTTGTTATAAAACATAAATATTTGTGGTAGTAAAGCTAAGGAAAGTAGTGAATCCATGTATGATTCCCAGAATGATATAATTGGAGGTGAGCTGGATTTTCTTAAAAAAAATATTATTGATCCAAGAAAGAAGTTTAAGATGTAGACAGTCAACCAAAAGATTTTCTGAGAAGTTGGGTAATATTTGTTGCTCTTTTTTTGAATAAAATGATTACTTCTACCAGCTCTTGAAATCCAACAAATTATGAAATTTGTAACATTCAACCCAAATGTGTCTCTGTTACTTTCGTATGTTTCGTAGAAGTTAAAATAAATGTAGGCGAATGTGACAGCGGACAAAAGTGCAGTCGAGCAATCGCATAAGTAAAAATCTAACCCAAGTTCAACATGATAATGCGATGAGAGAACAGCTGTTATTAATACGTGGTTGCATTCAGCCACAACTAACATTAGTATTGTTTGAAGTGAAAGCCCAACTACGTTTTTCTCGCGTTTCAATTTGAGGAACAACGCCAAATACGCACAAAACCATGATAATGCAGTCGCGAAGTTTATTACGTCAAGTATAAACGCAAAGTTATGGAATATTGGTTTTTTCTGCATAAATGTTACGTATCGAACAATTGAGAAAATATAGCCTAGATTTTCAAATTTATAAAAATTAAGGGCGCATAATTAGAGCGGAATTTTGCTTAATTATAAACTAGTAAAATACTATTCTATTTTGCTCTTTTTATTAGGATCGTTAGGTTTATTTATGGGAAGAGAAGAATGATCATTACCTTTTTCATTGCCTTCAATAACACTTGCGTTCGTTCTTTCAATACTACTTTGATATTCTTTTTTTGAACGATATATCCACCTCTGATAAATATAAATAATAAATATTATGTCGTCCCTGAAACATGCCATTCTATGCATCCATGGCATATCTATAATAAATGAAAAAATATCATCAATAAAGGTGTTCAACGCTTTATACACCAGAAATCTCCAAGGTAAATGATCCACGGATTTTAATTTATAATTAATATAAAGTTGTGGCGTCATCATAATAAAACCAAAGGTATATACTGTACCTGCAAGCGTGGAAATAATGAAAGAGTACCAACCCTTATATTTATAGTATTTTAATGAGTATATTGCATATCCAACGATGCAAGGCGCAAGTAAAACTGACATATATTTAATTGCGATTGAATCATAATACCTCGAGAGCTTTTCTTGCTCCAGTTTTAGCTTAGTCCCTTCATCAGGAGAATCTAAATGAGCATCAGAATCATCTTTAATTGAAAAAAAAGGAAATCTTCCACTCAATATAAATATCTTTGTTTTCCATAGTTTCCAAGCAGAAATGGCTATACCGATAAAAATTTCAATAAGCAATATCCAGCTCGTTTCATTCGAGTCAAATAAATAAAGACCAATAATTAACTCAGAAATAAATGATGCAAGTATCGAAAGCCCACTCAAACCATACATCGATTCGTTTTTATTCCAAAAGCTGATGTCATTCTTAAATGCGAGCATCTGAAAGGAAGAATGTAATATAAAGAAGGCCAGGCTAAAAATTAAATAGTATTTATTAGTTTCTACTAGTATTCTCTTAATCATCATAATGTCTTTTTGACTCTGTCCTAGACCGTATCTGCTTTGAAGCTCCCAAGTATCCATCATCTGTCTCTGAATGGTGTATTTAAATAGTGAAAATGTATTGAATGTGAGAGTCAAGTTGAAAGGCTGGTTAATAGTTGTGGAATTTAACATTTTAAAGTTGCGTTCAATACACCAGAAGTCTGACGGATAGATTATGGGTAAGTAAATACCTTCTGCAACATTATATTTCATGAAAGATAGAGGTGGTACGTTGCTTTGACCAATATTATAATTCTGGTTATCATATATTACACGAATATTAATATTATCTTTCCAATATTTTACTTTTTTATCATGCTGGTCCACAATGCTTTTTTGATCATTAGAATCCAATAAACTTATTAAAGAGTCTTCATCGCTTAGTTTATTCATTGTTTTAGTAAGATCAACATAGTTTATAGGAACAAAATCATTTTTGTCTTTGCCAATTAATGAAACAACAAGAAAAGCATTTATATCGTTGTAAGTATTTGATATGTCTTCAATGTTATACCTGAAAAGCTCCATTGGAAGATTAAAAGATATATTTTTGGAAAAATTAACATCAGAATTGTCGTATTTAAGGTTTCTAATTCTCCAAACTTCAATTACAGATGTAATATTAATAATGTTAGCTGCTTCCAATAAAATAGATGATTTATTAAGGTATTCAAACTTCAAATTTGAAACAAATTCTTCATTTCCAAAGATTATGTGAGCATATAAATCGTAAATATTTCCTGGCTTGTAATAATTACCAAGTGGTTTTATTGATTCTCCAGTGGTTTTATTAATCGCTGCATTCTTATGCCCACCCATAAAATAATTCATTACAATTTGAAAAAATATCACTCTTATAACTGTCCCTAGAATCCCAGAAAACCAACTATTCTGGGTTTCTTCCGCTCTGGCGGAAGTAGTTCCGCTTATATCTGAGTTTTGCATTTAAATGTAAATAAGGTAGCTTGTGTAAAAAAAATAAAAATAATTACCGCAATAAAGACATTTAAAATTTTTGTTTCTACAACCAAAGTTAAAGTATTTATTTATCGTACCATTCTCTTATATTTATTAGTCTTCTCACTCTACTATAATTAAACTGGGTCCAATTATTTATCTACGCTCTAATTTTTAAGTTTATATATTTTTTTTCCGAGGATTTGAAATGTTTTCCAAATGCCAAGTGAATTTTGTTCCACTAGTAGTTATTACTGTCCCAGACTATCAAAGTGAAGTATATGTTCTTTATATCGAATTCCTCGCCAAGAAGGTTCTATCTAGATTTAGTGATTTTACAGTTATATTCATTTTTTCTTTGTAAGAAATGCTAGGCCTATCGTTTTTTATACCATGCCGGCTTTCAAACCTTAAATTAAAAAAAAATATAACTATTGGTTTTATATTACAACCTCTGTATATTTGCTTTAATTGTTATCAATTTTTGGAATTTTGCACCGGAATAACTAGCTATGCAAGAAAGTATAACCTTTCATACTATTAATTAATGAATATTAAATTTTTTCAAAACTGAATTTTGGCATTGGATTTATTTTAAGCCAAAAATATGTAAAGAATAATAATTATTAAACATAAATTAACTGAAAGAATATATAAATTTCTACCTAGTTGATAAATATTAATTAATCAAAATTTAAAATACAAATAATTATTCAAATTTCACTGCAGAATTACAATTACTCATTGTTCGGATTAAATGCCGCAATAATTATTTAAAAGAAAGATTAAAAAATGAAGATAGAATTTAATCAGACTTCATATGAGAAGATTCTTTCACACTCAATAAAATATCCACAAAGTTTTATTGATGGAGTATTAATAGGTTATTCTAGTGGGCAAACAAATTTGATTATTACTGATTCATTTCCGCTTTCGCATGGGCCAAAGCTCCCACTTATGGTTACTCTTGGTATACAATATGCCCAAGGATATTGCGATATACTAAATCGCCTAGATAAATCTCCTAAACTTGAGATTATTGGGTTCTATTCGGGACTTCCTGATGAGAAGTGTCTTAATTCCGGAGGATCGAAGACATATCTTGACCTTATTTCAGAGAAGCTATTAGCAAACAACAAAAATTCGATACTTGTCACATTTTCTGGACAAAAAGTGCTATTCAAAGAGAGCATTAATGTGTATTTACTTAGAAATAAACAACTACTATTACACACGTTCATCGAAGATCCTTTAAGGCTCGAAACGAAAAGACTAAAAGACTTAGAGTACTACAACCTATGCGATTTCGAAGATCATTTATGTAATATACAACCTAAACTTGTAAATAATCCATTGCCAATTTAAAAGTAGATCGTATTTTGTTGATTCGAAATGAAAAAACGCAAAGTAGCTTCTAAGCGCCTATTACGAGAATAATACGGCGTCTCGATATAATCAGTTTATGACTATTGTCAATAGTAGAATAAGTCTATATGCGCGAATACCTAATTACACTACTTAGGGCAGAATATTTAAATTATTTGCTAAGTTACTGTTGAATCTTTCTTTCTACTGTGATTAACATTTTTACAATCTTATAGAGCATATATGAATTTACATTGCTGTTTACACATAACGTGTTTATAGCTTGTATTTTAAATCTGAATTTTTGATTCGAGGTATTATATTTATCTAAATATATATAACGAGAATATTTTGCAGAATGGACGCCTTGTGTAAACTTTATGAAGGTTTTTCATCGCCTGATGGCTCTATAAGACAGGAATCAGAGACACAATTTAACAACTTGAAGCAATCCGACCCAAATACATTTCTTCAATTAACTCTTGGGATTTTACAGCAACAACCGAATTCACAATATCGAGTGCAAGCAGCTATATCGTTAAGAAATGTTTTTAGGGAGTTTGTTCTTACTCCAGATAATTGTATATGGAATAAGGTTTCTGCTGAAAACCAAGCAATTTGCCTTGCAACTTTATTGAAATGTCTTGAAACTGAGCAAGTGAATGTAGTTTCCTTAAATTTAAGTGATACTGTGTCTCTTATTGCAATGGAGTTGTTTCCATGTGGGAAATGGCCAGATTTACTACCATTTTTATTCAGGTTAATATCTAATTTACAGAATTATACAGGCGCAACTACTGCTCCAGAATCAGTTTCGATTCCTGCGCGTCATGCATTTAGGATTATTGGAGAAATAATGCCAGTTTTAGATGATGTAGTCACTTCTCATAGAGACAATATAGTCTCTACAATTAATACAGCACTGCAATTTCCAGACGTGGAAATAAGATTCGAAGCTATTGGACTTATTTCTTCAATTGTTGAGTCTAACGATAAAAAGAATTGGTCACCTTTAGTCCCACTTATACCATCCATTTTAGAAACTCTTCAAAATTTAATATCTGCTCAGCACGCTTTGGTTATTGATGTGCTGTATCGTTTAACTACAATATCTGAATCAGAACCAGCATTTTATCGTCAGCATTTCTCTATTTTCTTCCCACAAATTTTAAATATTGCAAAGAACATACAGTTATCAACTGATATAAGACAAGCTGCAATGGAGTGTTTACTTTGCATTGTTGAAACTCGTCCAATGATGTGCGTGAAACATCCTTCTTTTGTTAATGATATGGTTTCAACTTTACTAAGTTTTATGTTAGAATTTGATGATGATCCAAATTGGTCTGAAATTAGTCCAGAACAAGAAGAGAATGATTTGGAGTCAGATATCGATGATGATGATTGTTTATATCCTATTGGAGAAGAAGGTTTAGACAGGCTTGCAAGAGCTCTTGATGCAGATTCCTTTATTCCTATATTCTACCAATTTGTAACAATTTATATGCAAGAGACATCTGCCCATCCATGGAAATATAGATATGCAGCTATAATGGCAATTGCGCAGACAATTGAATATCTTCCAGAGGATGATGACAATTACCAAGATAGAATTGGACAAATTATTTCCAGAGTATTGGGATTTTTACAAGATCAATTCCCTCGTGTAAGGTATGCTTGTTGTCAAACGATAGGACAAATATCATTAGACCATTCTCCTTTTATTCAGGAGGCATTCCACTCTTCTGTAATTCCACAATTGATACAGGCAATAGATGATCCAATCAGTAAGGTTTCATCACACGCGTTATCCGCATTAATCAATTTCACCGAAGAGGTTGTTGCTGAGGACCTACAACCCTATGTACGACCCCTTATGGAGAAGCTGTTAGGAATATTACATAAACATCCACAACCTCCTAGAATTGTAAGAGAGCAATGTATCACGATGGTGGCAGTTATTGCCGGAGTAATTGAAAATGACTTTACTCCTTATTACTCTACAGTTATTCCGTATCTCAAAAAAACTATGAATGAGGCCTCTCCCCAACTTAGAACCCTTAAGGGAAAATGTATTGAATGCATCACGATCATTGGATTTTCAATAGATTATTCCATCTTCAAGAATGATGCTCAGGAAATAATGTTGGTATTTCTACAATTACTTGGTAGTGGTCTAAAAGGGGATGATCCACTAAAAGAATATTTACAAGAAGCTTTACAGAGAATGTGCCGTATAATGAAACAAGATTTCGTTCCATATTTGCCTCATCTATTACCAGGAATCTTTAATATATTGGAAACGCGAGAAGATAGTCTGGCAACTAAATTGCTAAATTCCAACGATTCATCTTCAGATGAAGTTGATAAGAGTGACGGCGGTTCATTAGGAATGCTATCAGCACATGACTTCATCGGAATGAGAACATCATTGGTATTAGATATGGAATCTTCATTGGACATTCTTAATACTTTTATTGAAGTGCTTGGGCCAAGTTATCACGAATATATTGCAGGCACAATAAAAGTAATTCATCCACTTATAAGATTCTCGTTATCTGATGAAATTAAAGAAAAAACATATGAGGTTTTAAGTGGTTTATTAAAGATAATGCGAGAATTAGCGGAAAGAGACTCTAATATTAGGACACAATTTTCACAGATAATGAATGAACTCATCACTCTATTCTTGTCTGTAATGGATGAGGAATGTAGAACTGGTACTATTGATAGCCAAGTAATTGTTATTAACGGGGTACAAGAATGTTTAGATTCATTTGGCAACAATATATTGAATAATGAACAAGTAGCAATAATTGCATCTAGATGCTTTGATATGCTTCAACAAAGTTTTGTTAGAAGAAGAAAGCTTGATGAAAGATCAGTAGGGGAAAATGGCGAGATACAAGCAAAATTGGATGTTGATGATGATGATGACAAACGTTGTATTGAAGAAGAAAAAGAACAAGAGCAAGAACTTAGGCTAAATATTTTGGGGATTCTCGGTGTTTTGATGAAATACTACCCGAATGTATATTGGGAAAGAGTGGGAAATATTACTATCCAGTTGGTTTCCCAACATATAGTTAAAGTTCATAACAATGTAGAAGATAGAGTACTAGGCTTCCACCTTTCGGCAGACGTTTTCCAATATTTATGTCCAACGGCCTACCAACATTGTCTACCATGGATACAACATATTTTGGAAGGTATTAACGACCCAATTGCAAGTATTCAACAGAATTGTGCATATTCACTAGCACAAGCTGCAAAACTAGAACAATTTTCTGGAGTATTAAATGATGCACTACAAGTATTGTTGCTAAGATTGCAGAGTAAAACCAAAGGCAAATCGTTTAACCTTGCAAAGGATAATTGTATAAGCGTCTTAAGCAATATTATTGTTCATCACCAAGGATCTATTAACAATATTAATGAAATAGTGAACCTTTGGATTTCGTTATTACCTATAAAATACGATACAGATGAAGCACAGAACTCTCATACAGCATTGATGAATTTAGTAGACTCAAAGAATCCACTCATTTTGGGTCAAAACTTAGAAAATTTTCCTAGAATTTTGGCAATATTCATTGATATATATGGTACCTCAATGTCTAATGATTCACTAAATTCGAGAATTAAACTATTAATTGCTCAAACTGGCCCTAATAATCTTCAAAGTTTTGCAGCAAATTTTTCAAAGAAGCAGATTGATAAGCTTCAAAAGCTTTGCCAATAAAAAACTAGCCAATTATTATTAATAATTGTGAAATCTTGTTTATATCTGAATTGTTGATCTACAATTTGATTCTAAAGAGATTATATATTTTTTATAATTAAAGTTTTAAAGCATCGTTTTCGTTAATCGTCTGCTCGTGAAGATTTGAGCACTCTTTCTCTATTTCTGTATTTGAAATCTTAAGCAAGTTTTGAATATCGTTAACATTTTTACTAATGGAGTCTCTTCCTGGAAATATATCTTTCAGATTTTGATCAAGCGTAAATATTTTCGCATTTGATGGGTGAACTAATTTGTTTTCTTCGCAATATTGTTTAATCCTCAATGCACACGATTTTATTGAGACAATATCTTCACCCATGAACTTTATTAAACCTTTTATTTGATTTTTTTTCTTGTCACGAACTCTTTTGGTCTTTTTTATTTCTTGTTTATCGGTTTTTCTTTGTTTCAATAAGTTCTCTCTAATAATTTGATAGACATTTTGAATATCGATGTTCAGCAGGTTGATATTGAAACATATCGAAAGAATAGCATATAGCTTCCTTAATGTAATTACATTCAAGTTGCAGCTGCTCATAATGATTGCAATTTGAGACTCTATACAATCCTTGGATGGGATTAAGTTGGTCATAATTCTTGAATTTGCCCAGTCTGTCCCAATATGTTTATCAATGACCGTTTTTATCGTATAAGTCTTTTCTTTTGCTTTTATTTTTTTTAAGGTCCTACCTTCCTCATGTTTTTCTTCTAAATTAAGGGAAGTTACAGGAATGGATGAAAAATGGTTCTCAACTTCTTGAGAAGGTGCTTGCATATTTTTAACTATGGTACAATCAACTTCAATGCTATTTTCACAGTCATCTGATGAAATGTGTCTGTACCCCATTATAGATCGAAATAAATAAAGAGAAAAGGTTGAGAAGGCAAGGGGGGGGGAAACATAAGAGTGGAGAGCTTAAAATAGTAAAAAAATTTAATAAATAATTGAAACACAAAATCACGTGTAAATAAACAGGTTAGGATCGAATGAGGATAACTTTCCGTGAAATAAAATAATTAAAAATACCATATAAACAAATAATAGCTAGAATCAGTGACTAAACCGTCAATCAAGTCGAACCATAATTAGAATTTATTTAAGTGTTCTAAACCTATTCTAGAATTATAGAGCTATTTAAGGAGGATTTTGAATGTATAGCACAATTACTTGAGCAATCTATCCTTCTCCGAACTTCTCGAAAAAGAAGGGTTGTATGGAGAACCTCTCTCAAGTTCTCTTTCTTTCCAAGTCTTCCATCGCAAGAAATTTCTGCGATCAATAATTTCTCTGTAAGACAAATACTCGCCACCACTTCCACCAGCTCTTAATACCTTGTAGTACGAATATAGCAGGTGTGAATACCACATTGTATAAAACATAACTAAGATCAATATCGAAAGCAATAGAACTGGATTTGACAAAACCTTCAGATTGTACAATTTGCCTAAAGTGGGAGCATAAAATATTCCAAATATAGTAAGTAGCTGAGAAATTAAAAATGCAAAAATAGAAAACTTGATTAATCCCTTTGATTTACTAAAAACTCCGAAAATAGAAACTAAGGACGATAATATAGATATATCCAATGTAAATGCTACGAACTTCCCTTCTATTGTTGAACCTCTTATGAAACGTATTATTTCAGTAATTATGAGTAATAAATCACGTGGTAGATATTTATTCATAAGATTGACAGCATTTAAACCAAATCTATTCAGAACTTCAAAGTGAGAACTTCCTGAAGGCAAAACTTCCTCTTGATTAGAACCCAACAAACTAATAGGAATTGAGAATAACACGGATATTGTCAGAAATAACAATATAATATTCAGCAGCCCATGTAAAAAAACTGAAAGTCTTAGAGATAAGCATAAACAGCCTTTCCTTGCACCGCCAATCAATGAGCCATGCTTCAGCTGAAATCCTTCGACAGAATCCATTTCAATTGTGGCCATTGAATAACTGAGGAAAAAAAAGTTTAGTTCTTTTTTTGGGAAAATATGTAATAATAAGAATTAATGGCCTGCAATGGATACATTGAGTTTTGGGTATTAAATGTCACGTCTTAAATAATTTGAAATTGTTATAAAAAAAAAAAAAAACAAAACGTTCGTGTCTTTGCGGTATTTACAATACTGTCTGTTTTCCCTCGTAGGTACCCAATTTGCATTGTTCTAATGAATATTTTTAACTAGGACTTTTTGCGCGACTTTGCCTATACTAGCCTATTAAAGTCTTGGGAATTCAAAATATATTGTATTGAGAGGGTTTCTTAAAACTTTAAAAAGTAACTTCAATACAATGAATGGTGCAGAAAGTAAAACAACCTCAATTTTAGATAACAACGGAGTTAATGTAAATAAAGGCATGGTTGAACCAGTTACATATATTTGTGGTGGTAAGTTTTTTAAAAAGTTATAATTTTGAATGATTTCATTATTTAGAATGCGGTGCTGATGTTAGTTTGCTATCTCACGGCGCAGCAGTTAGATGCCGAACTTGCGGATGCAGGATTTTATACAAAAAGAGGACGAGAAAGATGATTCAATATGAAGCCAGGTAAACTTAGTATATTTAAAATTAAATAGGTTGCTGAATATTTAGTCTATTTTATTCAATAATTTAAGTCTTTTATAACTTGTTTATAAGGCTTTTCTGTTGTTAATTTTAATAAAGTAAAAAAAATTGTGTATGCCGCCGGGATACTGATCGCTGGTTTTGTATGAGTAAAATAACTGCGTATAGCTGACTCGTGGTATACATTATTTATGATCAATTTGGATAACAACACTCCATTATTTTGCAATCCGATGACGCCACACAGAGTTTATGAAGTATCGATATTACTGCTGATAGGGAAGAAAGTCAAAGAAAAGAATTTTGTATCAGCAATTGAGGTTCATCCTAATTTACCCAAGCTCGAGGTAAAAGAGAGTGAAGCAAAGAATTTGAATTCAGGCTCTAAATACATACAGTCCAAAAATTCTCTTTTCACTTTGGATAGCAAAAACTTTGACATCTATAATGAGGTTGATCCACCACCAAACAAGGGATTTTTTTCATTTTCTGATTTGACATCTCTTCTTGAGAAACTCCCATCCACTGAATTAATAAAGTATGGCAATTATAAGAGCGATTTTGTACGTCAGAATACTGAACTAAAGGCATCTGAGGAGCCCTTGACGTCAAGAATGATTTCTCGGTTAAAGCAGATAGCAATTGGGAAAAGTCTACCTGAGTACAAGAATTATATAAATCAAGTTCCTTTAGAGAAAAGATCATCCGAAGACCCCAGAACTCCGAAATGTGATACAAGGTTGACAAAAAGAGAATTTGACAACCTTTATAGAGAATGGCGTGTAAAACTACATCAATATGAAAGTAAATTTTCTTCTGGCGCTTCAACTAGAGTGAATACCCCAGAAGATGATCTTAATCATCATAGTAGATATTGCCCTGATATTAAAACTTTAAAAATATAACTATCAGTTGCTATCAGAATTTGGATAATCCTCATTTAACTTTTGACGGAATTTGAGTAACAAAGCTAAATTTGTAATCTTTTTGCCCGTTTAATTGTTCAATTAACATCCATCCATATATTTTGTTTCAACCATTTATGACAAATATTTTTGCAAAGTTTTTTTTTAATTTAATATGGACTGGAAGTATACAAGGGGTTTTAATGAAATTGAAGACCTTTTAAAGCGTGTTAAACACATTGAACTCCTATGTGAATCTGATGTGAAAATTGATGAAGTTTCAAGCATTGAACAAGAATATATAAAACACAAGATTAAATTGTTTGAATTATATAATACAACTTACACAATTTTAGATCATCTTGAAAACGACGAGAATCACCCAAAGTTGTTGACAAAAATTAAGTTGGTGGATTTAATTAGTCAAATGAAAATAGAAATTCGGGAATTAAGGAAAATTTACAATAAGTATTCTTCCAGTTTGCGCATTAATCAGCTGAATAAAGATGATAATAAGTACATTGATATTGAAAATTATGAAAAGGAGTTTATTGAAATAACTGAATCGAGATTTAATAAATTATTTACCGATCCATTTTCAAAAATTACACATTCAACAACTTTAAATGATTTCTTGCTTAAACCTGATTCAGCAAACAAAGTTGAGCATAGGGAAATTGGTGATTCAGATAAAACTAAAATTAATGAATGGAGTTTGGAAAATAGAAGAATAGATGAAGATATAAAAGAAGTAGGAAATATGGCGTTAAGAATCGCAGATAAAGCAGCACAGCTTGGCCGCGAGGCTAAAGCACACAACATAAGTATTGAAGAAATTAAGAATACTACAGAATTTGCTACAACCGACATCTTTAACCTGAACAGAAAGGTACAGGAAGTTATCGGTACAAATAATAACACTACCTTCTGTTGTAGAATAACATTGGTCACGCTAGTTTTTATCTCAGTTTCACTTATCATTGTGTTGATATTTAAAAAACTAATTTAACACTCGATTAAAACAATCTGTAATGATTACTTAACTTTATTTAATTTTTCCTACTGGCATGGACTATACAAAGGGATAATAATTTTTATTTTAATTCAGGGTTAAAAGATTTCTATTTGTCCAAGAACTGATTATGTTCAGGAGTGGAATCTTGTTTCATAGTTAGAACTTCATCTTCTACAGTTTCGGCTTCCAACTCATTGTTTTCAAAAGTTTCTTCTTTACTTTCACTTATAGCTTGTTTATCTGAGGTTAACTTCACTCCATTTTTAATTTTGCTAAGAATTGCAGAAAAGAAATTTGAATTAGAAGTGATAGTCTCGTTATCTTTTTTACTTCCTGAAGGCGAAGTAACGTCTTGTTCTGATTCGATTATTTTTTCTAACTTCTCTGGGCTATCTTTATCTTTGATTCTTTCTACATGGTATCTTATGGGTTGTATGTATGGATTATTTGTTCCATTTCTCGATCCGTCAGACTCGAGCCTCAAAGGATGCTGTATTACCGGAGGATTTGTATTTAGATTCTCAAATGTTAAGGCAGCAACTCCCGTGACTGACTCTGGGGCCCAATTTTCTGGTATCTCTACGCATTCCATTAAATGGTCAACATTATAAATAAACGGTGGTGTAGCCTCCGGATTATTAGGATTGATATACTGTTGAACTTCCATTGCATGAACCTTCAATCTAATTGGCTCCAACCAACCACAGTCTTCTGGCTCCATGGTTTCTGATCCTCCGTAAATGAAGGTTTGTTTATGTTGTAACGGCTCAGTAACTTGCCTTTCAGGCGCAGCAACGACTGCAGCAGGTGTGATGCTTGCACCTGTTACTAGTCTCGAAGGAGCATTCACAGACTGCACATTTAGACCAGCCGCACTTATCATCCTGCTGGGAGGAGCCTGATTTATAGGCATACTGTTAATCTGAGGAGGGCTACAGCACATTAATGGATTAGCCCTCTGTGTATATTGCGGAACTTGATTATTCCTGTGTGAAAATGCATTTGGGGTGCCAAATTCTGAAGCCCCTCTGCTAGTGGGAGGTCCAGATCTTAATTGAAACATTCTGAACAATATTTTAAAAGAATTTCTAAGAAATTTCAGACTAACAATGATTTATTCAGCACAACTATTTACATGTATTAGACATATTTACACGTCCATCCGTACACATCATTACGCATAGATCTGCATTCCTGTTTCACCACTAATAGAATGAATACCAATGTGATTCAATTAATTTTAACATGTTATATGGCTTGTTTAGAACCTTGCTGTGTGTTGAATTGATTATTACATATTGCTACATATGAATAAACCTATCCTTTAGAGGAATATTTTTGTGGACTGCATTTTTGCGCCTTTATTTTTGCGGTAATTCCTTATTAGAATTTTTCCCGACTAGTGATTCTTTGATTTTTCTTGAAATGCTGATCTTTGACATCTAACGTACCTTCTTGCATGCTAGAACTGCTCTTATGTTTCAAAGATTTGTTGTAACAAGGTTTAAATGAGAACTATATTTTACTATGGATGGGTTTGCGAAGTGCATGGATAGTATTATAAACTGTTTTGAATGCTTTGCGAAGTTTCTTGGCCATTTCCTAATAGCTTTCGTGTTTTTTGCAATATCATTCCTTTATACAAGTGGGACATTTTTTATTTTCCCTTTCATGATAAAAAACTCAGTTATTCTCATACTGACAAGATTGGCATTGTTTTTTTTTACTGTAAACCTTGTTTACAATTACATTTTATGCCTTATTACTTGCCCGGGGTTTTCAAAGCCTATCAGCAAACGGGAAGAGTCAAGGAATGAAGTATCTCAATATGATATTGAAGCAGGCGAACTTTTGTTTCTCGAAAGCAGAAATATTTTTAATGATCGTAATTCTCAAATTGAGGATAGTTTTTTGCCAGAGGAATATTTCAAAGACCATGATAAAAATAACTTATTTATTGATCAAGGCAAAAACTACATGATCAATTGTTCAAAATGTAATGCGATAAAGCATCCAAGAACTCACCATTGTTCAATTTGTAATAAATGCATTTTAAATATGGATCATCACTGTCCATGGATAGGACAGTGCGTCGGGCTTTATAATCGCAAATATTTTATTTTATTTTTGGCTTGGTCATTTTTAAGCTGTTTTTTAATCTCAATATTTTCAATCCCAATGATTATTATATTGCTTTCATCTTTATCTGGAATTAATTATTACAGTGATGCATCACTCTATGATAACGTTACTTTCCAAGGACTGCTTTTTTCATCAGTGCTTTCCGTTTCTTTTTCTTTAGGTACTGGTACATTGCTTTTTTTTCATATTTATCTATTAGTAACGAACCAATCAACTATTGAATACCATCAGAACTTGTTTTTCAGAAAGAGCCTTAATGGAGGTGAAGCTCTGATAAATCGATTCGATAAAGGATTATCCAATAATATTAGAGAAATCATGGGCACAAGCAGATTTCCTCTATTATTATTCCCTTGTTTTTATTAGCATTAAAATTAAATATTACTTTAATATATTTTATTTTTTTTTTTGCCTACAAATTCTCGTATTGCTTCTATTAAGCTGAGAATTTATTAATTAAATCTTCTTTGTTGTGAGTTTTCTTCAAATATCAATTTCTTGTTGTCTCTAATTCAGGCTATTTTGGATTATTAATTGTAATACTGGAGTTTTCAAGTTAACATAACTCAATTTAAACTATTCATTAGTGATTTCTCTCAGTTTTGTTTAAATTTGTTTAATTTCATGATATTAACATAGAATTTGAAATAAATAATTCAGGCATTTTCAATATTAAATCTTGCCTTTTTTTTTGAATTAACTCGTGCATCAAATTATCATTCTAAGGATAAAGAAGAATCCAAGAATATTTGAATAAAAAATTAACAAGATTATTGAGTAGTTTTACTTTTCATTTGAATTGTGATTGCAAATTAATCTTAGTTCTATATTAGTTATATCTTGGGTTTTATTAAATTATTGCAATTAGCTTATTTCAAGCATTATTCAACGTATACATTTTATTTTGTTTCAATTTCTAAAAAATAATTAGTTTATGAAAGAATATTTAGGTAAAACCTATTAAGTTATTTATGTAAAACATTATCTGAATAAAGTGGTCTTGACTTGGTTATTTAAAAAAAATGTTAACTTTTTCAAAAATTAATATGGATAATTCGCACGAAGAGAAACTCAGTAAATAGAACAATTAAAGTTCTAAAAAATATGTAGTTTACGGATAATAAAACATACTAAACGTTTTAAAAAATATAGCTTTTTTCCCTCATGATAGACGTAACTACACATGAATTAACATAAATTTAGAGCTAATTACGAGATAAGAGTTGGTTTACATATCATTAGAACACTATGGATGATCCCAGTTGATTATCTATTCGCAAAATTTATCGGGAATATGAATAAAGTTACAAGTAATATTATTATAACTTAATAAAAAAATAAATAAATGGTTCAACTTTGCAAACCTTATTCCCTCAAGAAAACAGCATTTATTTGGTGATAAAACTGCCTCTTATACCAAAAACTGATAATCAGCTAAAGTACTGTCAATGAATCACAAAGATGGTATCTTCATTAGCTCTGCTTAATTCCACTTAACGTAACTTCGTAAGTTAATATTCAGTTTAAGTATACAAGAATATGAAGACACATCAAATCATTTCTCAAAAGTTGGACATTATGGATATCTATACAGAGATTAATGACTTAAGCTTTTATGTATGAAATAACTTCATTTTTAACTCTTCATAAACTGCGCAATATAAAATCAAAACAATGAGAATTAGAAGTTAAAAGTAAACTCGAATAAATTCTGCTCGCTGCAATTGAAAAATTCAAAATTTCTAAAGGAAATAATCTCAAAACAATGCTGGAAACGTTTGATGTAATTATCCAAGTAAAAAGTTATTAAATACTTTAATTAATCATATGAAGCGCCCCCTTTTCAATTGAACAAATATCTTCTGTATGGTGGTTGCCATCACCTCCGATAATATTCAAAATATCGCATTGAAGCGTTGATATCTTATCGTCGTTACTAATAAAATCCCAGTCTGGTATTCCTCTTGCTAACAAGCACTTCGAAGAAAAATAGTTTGGAGGCTCTTGAAAGTCGCTGTTATTTACAAATTTACATGAAGTTTCAGAATGGGTCGAAATATCAGGAGAAAATCTACTTGCAAATTCTTCGTTGTAAACCCAATTATCTATTTGAGAAGTTTCAGTTTCGTTCAAATAAGAAAATATTCCGCTACGAATGCTACCAACATTTTGTGAAATGATATTATCTATCTTGCGCCATTGACACGGAATTTCGTATTCTGTATTTCTCAATTGTGGCCTGAGACTTTGAGGAGTTGTATCTGCACTCGAAACAAAAATATCTTCCCCTTCACTTTTGCTCAAAAAAGGGTCTTTAATTGACTCTCCAGTTCTGAACTTCGTCTTGGATTCACTCGTTGAACCTAACTTTCTAATTAAAGCCGTATTTTCATTAGATCTCATAATATTAAATTCTGATAGAGGGGTTGGAGGAATTTCAGTAGTCCTTAAATCATTTATGCTATGAGCAAATGTACAGTTTACATCGCGGCAGACATCACCTCGCTTAGTCAGCTCACAAAGACGTGTAAACCTAAGGTCCGGGAGAGGTCTTAGTTCTTGAACAGAATGAGCAAATGCACATAGGTTCCCCCTTGTGCATTTACCTACATTATAAAATGCACACATCTTTGTTTTATATAACTGCCTGCGCACAAGCTCCGAAGAATTTCTTCTCTGGAATAGAGAGGCGTTGGATGCAAAACAACTAGGGCCGATATTTGTAGAGAAGTTATCCCTTAAGCTTTCCATTTTATGTACACCAAGTTTTGAGATAAGAAAAATATATCTGATTAAGTACTTTAAATGCTACTCAGTTGCCAAAAATAGAAGAAGACCTAAGCTCCAAATTACTTACTGCATAATCCCAGTTAGAATTAATTAATCAGAAATTGAAATAGTATATTTCACAAGAATACACTCTTTATTAGACTAAACGGTATCTGGAATTGACTGGCATGCCACCATTTATAGCGGGTTATGTGTACATTTAAGAGGCGGGAACGCGCATGTTTATATTAAATTTAAATGCATACCGTGCGAATGCAAATACCTTAGAAAAATTACAATTCGCGAAATAATAATGGGTGCAAGTCTTATGCTGTTGTTTGAAAATTTTTCTCTAATTACGTAATTAATCAACATAAAACTAACGTTTAGTGTAAAATTGAGTGCGTAACAATTTCTTCACCCAAATTTGAGAATAAACTTTTTTCAACTTGACCAAGGTATTTAGCATTAAAAAAGCTCAGTTGGTTTAATTACATCGTCGATCTTTAGTATCATCTTAACAGCTTGTGTTGCTAATGCAAGCTGATGCTGTTTCGACGCTAACGATTCAAATACCTTTATTTTCTCCATGCTTTCTACGCATAGTTTATCACAATCTATTCCATAATTAGGGTCATCTTGCGAAACTTGCTTTTGCTTTGCTTCACCAACTAACGAAATAGAGTCTAAACCGCAATTATCTGCTAATGCATGGGGTAGTGAAAGTAAAGCATCGGCAAACGCCTCAACTGCAAACTGTTCAATGGATGAAACGGATTCTACAGCCTTTTGCACCGCAATGCTTGATGCTATCTCAGAAGCGCCTCCACCCGGAACCACCCTACTATCCCTTATTAGATTTCTTACAACACATAGTGCATCATAAATACAACGTTTTGCTTCATCTACTACCATTTGATTTCCTCCTCTAATTAACACTGTAACCGCTTTAGATTTGCTACATCCTTCAATAAATATTAGTTTATCCTTTTCTGTTCCTGATGTCACTTCCTTAACTAACGCGGCGCTCCCAAGCTTATTTTCTGCTAAATCCTCAAATCTTGGTACTATATGAGCGCCTGTCGCAATGGCAAGTAATTCAATTTCAACTCCACCAACCCATCTAATCGATGGGAGCCCACGCTGAGAAAGCATATGGTTCGCCTCATCATCAAATCCCCATTGACAAACAACCATATTAGCACCTGATGAAACTACTTTGTCTATCATTTCTGAAAAGTACTTCTGCTCAGTTTCAAATAAAACATCAAAGTCAGATGAGCTCTTTATATCAATTTTATGTTTAGTTTTTGGTTTAGGAGGCTCAAATGGACAAGTTAGGAGGGCTATCTTTGCATTTTCGATTTTCTTGTTCATTTGAGGATGGCTCATCTCCTTATCCAGGACAATTCCATTAACTATACAACTTTCTTCTAGTCTACCACCAGGTTTTCCCTGAATATTAATTAGATCAAAGTTCACATCTCTTCTATCCAAGTCTGCAACAGCTAATACGGCATCAACAGCCATTTTTGCAAAATGCTTCTGCTGGCTACTGACAACTTTAGACCCTAATGCTGTCATTGCAGAGTTAAATAGAAGATTATTTTGAATGTCGGAAACTGTCCCATTTTTTAGAGATATTTCTTCGAGTTTCTTTAATGCTATTGAGCATGCATACTCAAAACCGTTCGCTATTCTGATCGGGTGAATTCCTTTTTCAAGCAATTCAACTGATCGCTCTAGCAAAGCACCAGCCAATATTACAACTCCTGTTGTTCCATCACCTATCTCTGCATCTTGTGACTTAGACAACTCCACCAGCAGTTTTCCGCACTCGTTATTAATATTCATTTTCTCCATGATTGTCGCACCATCATTTGTAACGACAATTTCGCCATCAGGACTTACAACTATCTTGTCCATTCCTTTCGGTCCCAAACTAGTTCTTAATATATCAGCAACAGACTTGGCTGCTAAAATATTTGATTTATGCGCATCGATCCCCTTTAAACGCTGTTTTTGCTCTTGCTCTCTCAATATGATAAAAGGGTTCCCATATTCATCCATTGCAACATTCATACTTAATAAATAAATTACGCAATACAAAGATAATATATGGCCGGAAATATGTTGTTTTCAAGTATTGATAATAAATAAATTCAGTTTATTCTGTTGTATTTGTCTAAAAGGGGGGGAGTTAAGGCGCCAGTGTGGTTTGAAAAAGTAATTGATGATAAAAAGATAAAATAGATAAGCATTTTCTGGAAATTAAACATTTTACTAAGAATCTAAGTATACATTCTTAACACTTTAATACTCCTCAGTATTGTTTTCTGATCGACTTTATATGGATTTATTGTTCTTGTATCATATTCCTTCTAACTAACAACTCCTCAAGTTGAGTTGTTGTAAAGTTATCTCTCGATGAAAGTTCCTCAAATCCAATAATTTTGTGTATGAGTTTCGAATTTTTAATCAATGCAATAGTTGGTAAAATATTAATATTTAAGTTACTACAAACAAAGTGCGATTTTTCCGCATTAATCTTAATAAACTTTGCCTCTAGATGTTTTTTAGAAATAATCTCCAGATGACGATCAAAAATTTCACATCTTAGAGTTGATGGCCTGAAGAAGTGGCAAACTACGTTTTCGCTTTTTTTTATTACATCGAAGAACTCTTTTTCATCTGAGATGAAATCATATTTCCCATGGCCAAATTGTATAAATTTGTTTTTTTGTTTGAACTCTTGCCTCAATTCTTCAATTCTTTTTTCTCTTAAACGGTTAAGTTCATTCTCATCATTTTGAATGTTATCAAAAGCTCTAATTTCTTCGTCAATGATGTTTTCGCTCTCCTCTAGAACCTTCTTTATAACATTTATGCTGTTAGAGTCCATGATTTTTTTTTCAACACCATGTAGTATTTCGTCAATAAAATGTTTGCTAGCGCTATTAATTAGGTGCAAAGATAGCCGCTCTAGTAAAAGGGCCTTTAAGAAATTTATCTAAAAAAGCCGACAACAAGCGGCAGCCGATATGATTTTCATCTAAAGTTAAGAAATGATTTGATTGTTTATCTTTCAACCATTTGAACAGTGATATTTATTTTTAAATAAATTTATAATTAAAATGTAATTAAAATGATCTACCGTTACTACTTATGAAGCCCTATTTTAGTCAAGTCAATATACTCTAAAAAAATAAGCATCCAAAAAATTCCAAAAAGACCAAAAAATGCAATAATAAATCCAGCGAGCGTTTCAAGAGGGAAGTGAAAATATAATGCAGTAAAAAAACTGCTATATGAAATTATTGCTAGTAGCGACAAGCAATACCCTCTTATACAAGAAACAACGAATTTGTTTTTGATATTATAGCCTATAGCACACCATTCAATAGATATAATTAATATATACATTGCATACAATACAATATGATCCGAAAAGTCAAAAGAGAATAATTTTTTCTCTGCAATATTAATGATAATGTGAAGAAATATAACTCTATGCATTGCGATCAAAAAGTAAATTAAAAGTCTCGGAAAATGTACCAACAACATTGGTTGAGGGGACAGTATTGAAAAAAACCAGGGTATCATAACCATAAAATACCCCAAAAATCCAGAATTCTTCCCCAAAATATAAGAATATAATCTCTTTCCAAACATGTAACAAGGAGATACATATCCACTAGATGCTAAAAATAATTTAAATAGCATTGAGCCATTATTTAGTTGATTAAGATGATCTTGGTTAACACCAATGTTACTACTTTCAATATCGACTGTGTTTATTGCAAATACTAAACCTCTTTTGAATTCGATTAACACTCTATTACCCAGCGCAATTTCAATGGTTCTCTTTGTAATATTTATTACTTCCTCAGACCAATTTGTACCACGCCTATGAGTGCCACCACAAAAAATAATATTACCATCTTTGTTATTTTTCATTGGCAATGATAGATCCAAATTATTTCTCAATACTCTAAAAAACGACATTTGACCCATAGAATTTTCTATTGATCTCAAATTTTCGGTTAAAATGTTGCTAGTATCATTGTCTAAGTTGAAATGTGATATATATTCATCTGCATGTATTTTTTTAAGTTTAACTACATGTAAGGAAACTCCAATGAATATGAATATGCACATTATTGAAATCATAGTTATTTGAACAATAAGTAAATTAAAAATTTCCGTTCTAAAAAAGGAGGTAGTATTTTCATTCCTTTTCCGACCATTTATTCTCAGAGTTGTTCCAGCCACGGAGCCCCTCCATGAATCGATATTTTTAAATTCTTCATTCATAAATATTTGGAATTAATAGTTATTTTCGTATTAGTTTTGAGTGTTGCGAGTAACAAGATTCTGTTCTCCACTTTATAAACGTTTCTGTATCCATATATATATATATATATATATATATATAGATAGATAGATAGATAGAAAGATAGATAGATATATTTTACTTTTTAAACTTCTCTAAATTGATTCTTAGAAGCAGTTTTTTTACAGCAAGGCTAATACCGCGTAATTCAAAATTTATTAAACTTTTAATTGCATTTGCCCACAGGTATTAGCTAAAAAAAATATATTACATGAAAATGTCATTTATTGCGGGGTAACAGTTTTAGAATATAAATTTATTATTTTTTTAATTAAAGAAACAGTATTTGATTATTCTAATAATAAAGTATTATAAATTGACAAAATTTATGGCCACTCTATGCTAGTAGCTGTCGTTGGAGTTCTTGGATCTTTAACTTTAAGTTTTTTCTTGTGGAAATGCATGGATGAAATAGCTTCAGATGATATAAGTACATTTACTATAATACCTTGTTACTTGGGTGCCCTAATAAGTATTTCTCCTATATTAATTTTACCTTTTGATATCGCAGGTTCATTATTGGGCTATGAAAACAATAATTATTTTTCTATTGTAAAATTTTTTTGGAAATTAGCATATCTTGTATTATTTATCTTATGTTGGGTGGTTTTTCCTATTCTCCTGGAATACGAGTTATCAGGCGATTTTGATCACAACAAAAAATTAAGGACGAGCCTTGAAAGGAATAAAAATCGCTGGATAACTCAAATCATAATAATCGCAATAACATCAATATTATACCTTACAGTTTTTAATTTACATGATTCCAAGTTTTCAATTTCGTCAATGTGTATTGCTGTTGCTCATTTTTGGGGGATGGCTCAAATAACATTTTTATGGGGATTTGGACTAGTTGCTATTCCATTGAAAATAAAAAATTCCCGTAAATTGGTAAATAAAAATGATATTATTAAAACTTTAAATAAATATTATACGATTTTACACAACTTAGAAGACTGGAAGGCGATAAATCACCATGAAATAAAAAAATTAAATGATAAATTGAATTACTTATACAGCATTTCTAATGAGGAACGCAAAAAGACCATAATTGGGAAAATGATTAAAACAATTAATGAAAGTAAAACTGTATTGATCAAAAACAACTATTTAGGAGAAACACACCATTCGAATAATATAGATTTTAAGAACTTTTCTGAAAAAAGCATCTTAATGATCGAAGATTTGATAACTCTTAATCGTGAATTAAAATTATTAGTTACTGAACAAAAACGTATATATTACCTATGGGAATCAACATTATTAAATTCTTGGAAACTAGAAAATTTGATTGTTGATATTGAGCCGCATCTATATTCTAAAAACGAGAACAACCCATTAATATTCTCATCCAGAGCAACTGGATCAGTGCATACCTCCAATAATAGCCTGAAGAATGATGACAGTTTATCAGTAAGAAGTAATTATTTGGTTATGAATAATGAAACAATCGATGGAGTATTTCTTCCAAATAATAATTTCAGAATAAAAAATGCAGAATTGATTAAAAATATAAGATATTTATTAGAGAAATTGTTTACGATTAATAAAGAATACTTAAACCAATTCCTTTATATATTTTCATTAGTTACTAGTATTGGAATAATTTCTGCAGAAGCTACTATGTATTTCCCAAATTTGAACATTTCCCTATATTCACATATAATAAGAACATGTTTGAGGATAAAATATATGAACAATTACATCAAATTTATTTTAGTTTATTTTATTTGCCAGTGTTTACTCATTTATGTTTATGTATGCACATACTGGGGATTATTTTATTTCAAAATCCCAAAGAAATATGGGATTTATTTAAATAAGCACACAGATGGGCCATGTATCGTTTTTTTCTCACAGTTTTTATGCAAGCTTTCAACTGCTTTATGCTTCCACTATCTCTCAATACTTAAAATTGAAGAAACAGAATTTGGGAAATTTTATGGAAAACAAATTCAGCATCTTCTAGATATTTTTGGGAAAGATTTTAATATATTTTTTTTCCCTATTATTGTTGTACTAGTTTATGCTATTAATGTTTTTGATTTACAGGGAAAGTTAATTAGGAACAGTGGAATTTACTATGTATTCTTTGAATACTACATTTTTGATGATTACGTAATAGGATCTAATTTAGAAAATGAATTGAGCGAGAACGAAAAAATTTCCAATGGAAAGAGAATATCTGAAATCCAAAAAATAAAGAAAACGATGGAATTGAACTATTGTGGAAGAAAAATGGTTCAATTATGAATTCATGTAAATTTTAAAATTTTAATTATCAGCATAAACTAATTTATTAATAGATAAATACGAAAGTTATTGTTATTAATAGTTTAATAGCAATTTCTAAATAAAACTTTAGTAAAGAAAAAAAAAAAAAAAAATAGACTTGTATCCAATTAAGTCTTTTCTTTAATAAATAAACCAGCCAATAAACATTCAACGAATATCTTCATATCACAGAAATAACTTTCAGACATTGAATAACCAATTATCGCTATTTAATCATTTCTAAGTAGGGATTCTAAATATAATTTCTCTATATTTGATACTTTCTTTTCCATGATTTCTCTAGCTGTATTTACTTGCTCAAAGTAAGCATTGTGTAACGTTTTAATTTCATCTTGTAAAGACTCAATACAATTACTTGCCTCAATTAACACTGTATTTGTAACTTCGTCAATTTCGCATTTTTCTCTACAAAACAATTTATTTTCAAGTAGAGTTTCAATTTTTGTGTTGCATTCTGAGCCACCATTTAAAGCTCCTAATTCGCCTAGCCTATCATCAAATGCTTCTATATTCACTTGAAAAATGTCAGCACATTCCTCTTCTAACATCCTGCAAGTATTATTTATTTCATAAAAATTTAAAAATTCATGAATAAGTTTAAATAAAATCACAAGTTTTTCATCTTGAAGCAAATTAAATTTTATATTACTTTTTTTCCTTAAAGCCTTTGTAATATGAATCCTTAAATAACTCTTAATACTCTTGATCAGGCGTTCGTCATCCAAAAATTCATGGATCTTTTCCTGAACATATTCTTGATCTAACTCATTCATTTTTCACCTTAAAAAAATATTATTTAATTAGAACTTCAGAAATAACATAGTTTGAGTAAAAATATATAATTCCAATTTTTATTTTAAAGAAAAATGGTAAAACTAATACTTAAACTGATTAAATTTTTGATATTAATCTTGTATATTCTTTTTTTACGCGCCTTTGTTGTGTGTTGAGTGGCAGCAGTTTTTGAGAGGCAAATTGATTAACCGGGAAAAGAATAGATTTTACTATTTAAAGATTGCATTAAAAAACAAGAATTTTTGTATTGCCACTTTAAATCATGGAAGCAACCTATGGTGAAAGTTCTACTCTACGACAGAGAAAAAGAGATATAGTTTTAGGAAATATAGTGAAAACTAATGAAGCTTTGCAAACAAAAGTTAAGAAAATAGATATATATGGAAAAATACATGAAGATTATTGTGTTAAGTCAACAAGTAGGAGCATTATTTCTCTACTCGTATATATTATTGTGTTTTTTCTAACATTAAATGAAATTTTCAAGTATTTTAAAGGTGAAATGATAGATAATATAGGAGTGGATAATACAATTAATAACAAATTAGACATTATGCTAGATATTACCTTTCCAAGATTGAGATGCGAAGAAATTTCCGTTGATAGTGTGGATTATGTTGGCGAAAATCAAGTAGATTCGAAAGAATATATGGTCAAAATTCCGATTGATTTGAATGGACAAGAAGTGCGTAATATTAAATATAACCAACAAAATGATTTAAAGATTGAATGCATGAGCTGCTATGGGGCAGAAACTAATGAATTTTTATGTTGTAATGATTGTGATTCTCTAAAAACTGCATATCGATCCAAAGGATGGTCGTATTTAGATATTGTAAGTAAGGCACCCCAATGTATTGAGAAAGTAGGATGCAGAATCAACGGAAGAATGCAGGTAAACAAGGTTTCAGGAAATATTCATGTCGCACTAGGAACTGCAACTATAAAAAATGGAAAGCATGTTCATGAATTCAATATGAATGATGTTTCTAGAGGGTTTAACACAAGCCATATAATTCATGAATTAAGATTTGGCTCAGATAAAATACCTTTTTTGTTTTCCCCATTAGAAAATATTCAAAAATTTGTACACAAAGGTACAAAGATGTTTCACTACTATGTAAAACTAATACCAACTCAATATTTTTCAGGTAATGGTGAAGTTAATCTCTATGGGAATCAGTATGCATTTACAGAAAGAGAAAGAGATGTTCACGTGCAAAATGGTGAATTGTCAGGGCTTCCTGGAATTTTTATTGTTTACGATTTTCAACCATTTTTATTGCAGAAGATTTACAAGAGGGTTCCAATATCTCACTTAATTACATCTTTTTGTGCCATTGTTGGAGGGATTTATTCAATAATGTCGTTGCTAGACACATTTGTTGCATGGCTTTTCAAAAATAATATAAATAGGTACATAAATTACATTTATAAAATGAATTATTCAAAATAACGCAGATAATTCAAAATAATAATAAATATAAATATTAATCGAACTTTAATTTTCATGTGAATGTATCGTTGCATGCGCTATTTAGTGGGGTTTTTATTGAAAGTATTGCATGCGCTAAATTTAATTTATTATTTTCATAATTATTTACAAGGATAATTCTACAACTTATTCCGAATTATTAAATACAAAATATATTATATTTTTACTTTAAAATGAATTCAATTATAGAAAGTTCAAGTAATGAAATGGTAAATGTTGCTGAATACTTGTGTATCCGATTAAGAGAGTTAGGATGCGATCACATCTTTGGAGTGCCTGGTGACTATGCGCTTTCATTTCTAAATGTTGTAATGGACAGCGAAATAAAATATATTGGAACATGTAACGAGCTCAATGCAGGCTATGCTGCTGATGCTTATGCAAGAGTTAAAGGTATTGGAGCATTGTCTACAACATTTGTAGTTGGAGAATTAAGCGCAATTAATGCTACTGCAGGTTCGTTTGCAGAAGATGTTCCAGTAGTTCATATTTGTTCTGCACCAATATCGAAGCACCATAAAAATGGAACTTTATTACATCACACACTATTTGATTATTCTAAGACATTAAAGATGTTCGAGCAAGTGACGGCTTCAGCCGTGAAAGTTGCAGAAAAAGAAACAGCTGCTGAAATTATTGATAATGCGTTGCTTAAATGTGTTACATTAAGTAAGCCAGTATATATATGTTTATGCGCAGATTTAGTCAATGAATATATTAAAAGACCTGAAAGTCCACTGAAAAAACCAATCTCGAGAAGCAATATTTCTGAACTAGATGCAGTTATGAAGAAAACTGTTCAATTGATTAAAAACGCAAAGCAGCCCGTATTCATACTAGGATATGAATTATTAAGAGTTCATACTACAGAGTCAATGAATGAATTATTAGAAATATCAAAAATTCCTTTTTCAGCAATGATAATGGGGAAAACAACAATTGATGAACAGCATCCTCAATATATGGGTATATATTTGGGTGAGAAGGGCAATCCACATGTAAAACAATACGTTGAAGAAAGTGATTGTTTAATAGTGCTCGGAGAAAAAATGATGGACTTCAATACAGGTTTCTTTTCAGAAAAATTGCCTAAACATTGTATGGTTTATAATCATTTAGGGAAGTCGAAAATTGGGGAACAGGAATTTAAAGAAGTTTATGTTGAAGACATTATTCAAAGAATGATAAATTTGTACAAAGCAGGAGAACTTAAACAGTACAACTTTTCTGGTTCTACGCCGCCTTATCCACAAGCAATGCATCTATTCACTCATAGAAAAAATAAGGGTCTAGGCTTGGAGCCAGTAAGAAATCTTAGTATTGATAGAATGTTCGACATAGTAGCATCCTCCTTACCTGATTCAGTAAATGTTCTTGCAGAAACAGGTATTTCTCTATTTAGTGGATTGGAGTTGATGCTAACAAAGAATTCTCAATTTTTTGGTCAGAGTTTCTTTGGATCTATAGGATATACAGTTGGGGCGACTCTTGGGTTATGCATAGCAAGCAAGAAACGAGTATTTTCTTTCATTGGAGATGGGAGCCTACAAGTAACTGTTCAAGATTTATCAACAATTTTTAGAAATTGCCTGAACCCCATAATTGTAATTATAAATAACGACGGATACACCATAGAACGCGTAATTTGCGATGACACTTATAACAATATTGCAAATTGGAAATACTCTAAATTGCCAAAAACTTTTGGTTTTCCAAATATACCATCATTCATTTGCAAAACTGAAGGTGAATTCCATAAATCTTTGAAATTTGCTCTTGAAAACCCTGAAAATGCTTGTATAATTGAGGTTGTTTTCGAAAGATGGGATTGTAATATCATTCTCAAAGAAATGGGGAAGGAAATGGCAACTAACAGTCAAATTATTGAGCATAAGAAAAAATAAATTTATTCCTAAAACTAAATTGAAAAATCTAAAATTACTGTGCTTTTATGTATTACTTTTGATAAAATATAAAACCTGAACTTTATGAATATTTCTTTGAAATTTCAATTCTAAATAAGATTTCATGAATAACTTCATATTACCTGATATCTATAACGCCCAAAAAATATTAGATCAATCAATAGCTGATGTTTGCTTCATCTGAACACTTTTTGTTTTTACTTCAGATACTGGCAACTGAGCATTGTTTAAAATGGAGTAATTGTCTCTTAGTCTGAAAATTGATATATACGCAAGAACTGCCAAACAAATTAATATTATTATTAGATTTATGATCAAATTTCTGATCCAAACTGAAATACCTATCTTTTTGCCAAATACGTTGATTTCAAGAGTCTGTTTCCTGTTAACGTTAATACCAATTATAGGGTCAGAAATATTATGGCTAATATCTTCATCGCTCGATAATAATAATGAATTTGTTACTCGAAACGGCTTTTCTTTACCTTCTCTTAACTTTAAAATATCATTCAAAATTATTGATAATCTAGCACCTGCAATTAATATTCTACTTCGAAAAATTTCAAGCCATGCAAATTCTAATGTAACGTCAACGTTAAAATTATCAATGATTGGTTGCTTTGATATTGGATGAAAGTAAATTTCATTAGTAACTATTTCAAAATTTTCTTTAGCCCAGTCATTGATCATTTCTATACCTCTCTCTTTCCAGAGGAGTAATTCCTTGTCAAAAATATCTCTTATTGCCAAAATATGTGTCCATCCGCCAAACCAAAATTGAGGTTTTTCAGTTTTTAATTTTCGTGCTATGCCACTCTCCCAAATTTCAAATAATGATAATCGTTCATTTGTCCCATTAATACTCATCATTCCCTTAATTTCCCTTCCAAGACCATCTTCAATAAACCCAAAATGCATGGGCTGATGAAGGTCTCCAATTAAATTAATTAGAAATTTTATCGAGTCCGAGTCAGTTAATTGTATGCCTTCAGGATAATTTATTTTAAATTTTGAATTATCTCCGATTAATCGGTAATATAAATGCTTAATCATTGGTACAAGGCAATGCCCAGTATGTTTACAATTACTATCTGACTTCAAAATAAACTTTTCTTTAAAATCGTTTCCAAGTTCTCCATTCTTAAAATAATCGCCTTTACTTTGTCCTTGAAAGTGGAAAGGAAGAGTTGAGGGGTGTTTTTTTGAGACCCTTTCCCCCCAGCCAGAAATATCAACAATATCTTTTCCATTCATCAACCTTCTGAGTTTTTGCGAAAAGTTATTTTGAAGGCCAGATATAGTGGTCATTCCGATTGCACTATGCCCTTCTGCATCAAATGCCAATACCTGGCCCAACAACAATAATACTTTAATCGTGCATTTAATTGAAAGAAAGACTAACATGTGTAATTTATATTAATTTGACATAAATATATAATAATTTCTATTCTCTTTTCAGTTTATAATTTCCTTATTCTAATATTCTGTTCCAATTTAATAAAAGGGTTTTGGAGGGGCGAAAACTATATGGCGCCATTGCCCTAAAGAAGAAATATTTCAGTAATTCAAGTAAAATTTTTAGATTACACACTTCTCGATGTTTGAGTCGGGTTGGCGCCTCTTTAATTGTCTCGTTATTTCAGTTATTTAAACTTGGATTAGTTTGGAAATCACAAGTTCTAGTAGATTATACTTCATATTAATGGTCAATATAAATTTATATTTGTACTATAAATTATAGATTTAAAGCAAATTTACGGTTCATTCTGAATTTAATGATTTAATTCAGTTGTTTAACTGAATTATTTAAACATTAGCTTTCGGAGTGAAAAAAGAATTATTAAGGATATTTTTGTAACTAACTTTGGCCAATACAGAGCTATCAATATTAAATTAATTATAATGGACTCAAATGAGCCAAATATAAAAGTTTTAAGAAACCAATCAAAAAACTCTAAAATTAGTAATGGGAAAAGCTCAAGCATGATGAACAAAAGCTTTAATCAATACAACATAAAAAAGAAGAACAATAAACCATTTCAAAGAAACTATGAATCAAATAGTATTCAAGCAAGAAGTGGCTTAATTTCAGATAGAATTGCAAATGCAGAAGTAACAAATGGTAATTCCACAGAATTTGCTGTATTCATACTGGTTTTGATTGGTAGTGAAGTTGAATTGAAGCTTATTGACAACAGAGTATATCATGGCATTTTTCACTCAATTAGTAAAAAGGAGGGGAGTAACGAACAGTTTGTTTGTATTCGTTTTTGTAGAAGAATACATGAATTATACAGTAATGAGCTTTCAAAACCCATTGAGGACTATTGTATGTTTCCACTTGGTTCAGTTTATAGGCTTTCTACAACGAATACAAATGGAATACCTACAAGATTTGATTCAGTTTCTGGGGAATTAAAGGGGAACAAAATATGTGGAATTAACGCATTTAGGACTGATAACGAGATAAGTCATGACGATAGGCACGTGCACGAACGCATATTGAAACCATGGATGTCCGAGGATCATAGTTCAGATATTATTGAGGATATTCTAGGTAGTGAACCCATTGATCGTTGGGATCAATTTGAAGAAAATCTCAATAAATTCGGAATTCAGGGTACTTTTGATGAGAATTTGTATACAACACCGCTGGATTATAATGAAATATCTGAAGAGGAAAAGAGAAAAGCAGAGATTCTTGCAAGTGAAATCGAGATGGAACAAAAAAATGCATCTGTAAACAATTTCGAAAATGATGAAGAAATGAATTTTAGTTCTGTGCATAGAGACATTACTGAGCAAAGTAATTCGAATAAAGGCGTTAATAGCAAATTACAAAATGAATCAGTATATGAACTCAATCAACCTAAAACAAATGATGAACATTCAGAAGCTACTGAGGAGCTTTCAAATAAAGATTCCCTATCTAAGAGCCGCAAGTCAAAGTTTTCTTTCAATCCTAATGCGAAGGAGTTTTTGCCTAGAGCAATTTCCAATAACTCAAAAATGTGCGGAGATCGTTTAGATAAGTTTGATAATATTCGGACTAATGAAGTCGCAAATAATTCAAATGAATACCAAAATGACAACTACCATTATTCACAAAAAGGTGTGCATTATGATCATTCTAATCGGCACTTTCAACGCCATTATGACAACCAACTGAGTCAAACCCATCGTGATCTTAGCATTGTTAATTCTGTGCAGTCTAAAGGAGCGCAGTTTATAGATGGTTTAAGAAACGAAGTTATCAACGATATGTCGGTTAATCAAATTTCATACGATGAATATTACTCACTTAATACTCACCGCCCCGACTATGTTGAAAGTAAAAGGATCGGGAGTCAATACCCAGAATTTTCATACGATGTATCAAATACACAAACTGTTTACTATTATGCTCCTGAATCTGAAGATATTCAAAGCTCAGGATATTATATGTCAGATTATAATACAGGAAAATGGTCCAACTATTCGATGCACAATCAATACTATATTCCAAGTAACAATTCAGAGGTTTACAACCATTATTGTAATTATCAAGGTAGAGGAGCATACTATTAAATAAATGTATATATGTTAATTTATCTTTCTAAATACAATTATTTAGTGATCTAGTAATAGAGATATACTTAGAAATGATTATATTACCATCTATATAGGATTCCTCAACCACTTCATTTCTTTCAAACTGTAAATGCATATTTAACTCGTCGCTTTCCAGTGCGCTAAAGTCGTTCTTTATCAGAATTAATAGTGTTAATGCCTGAATAAAAGCTAAGTTAACTGCTCTTTTTTTGTACATTGGAATCGTTTGATTTGAATAAATAAATTTAAAAGCCATTTTACCATTTCTGATAATTCTTCCAAGTTGTGATTCGATATTTGATATATCATTTGAACTTCTTAAATGTATTAGTAGATCAATATAGGCGAATATGCACTTAATAGAGCAAACATTGAATGACTCACTACAAGATTCTAGTATTTCTGAACCTCGTAGTATAAATTCAGAAACTTTCGATACTTCATCCTTAGCATAGTATGAGTAAAGGCTAATAAATAAGCATAACTCCGCAATCTTAATTTTTGGAAAAGCTTTTGCATATTCTGAGTTAGAAGTGTTTAGAATCTGAATGTAATATGATAACTGATCTGCAAGCTGTGAAAGAAAAATATTATTATATATATTTTCGTTATATATCGAGTTAACTTCCGAGTAGCAAAGCAGAAAATTAGGAATTAATTTGTTCCAGCAAATCAAAGAATTAACTTCAAATAAATAATTTACTTGATCATTTTCTGCAGTATTTAAATATGAAAAAATATTGTAAATTGGAAAGAATGAATTTAAATTCTTTTTTTTATTTTTATCAACTTTCAAACACAAATATCGGCTATTTGAAGGCTCTCCACTGGGATAACTTTCAACAAACTTCATAGTTAATAATGACGGATAATCTGATTGTAAGTGGCAAATATATTCAGATAAATGATCAAGAATTTTATCCTGTTCTTCTTTTGTTAGAAACTTCGAGTTTTCCAATATCTCGGAATGAATTAATTCCAACGTAGAAATAATTATGTAAGGCAAACAATCAAATATATTAAACTTAGAATTATATAGACAAAATCTTCCATCTTTAGCATTTATATTGCGCATTAATAAGTAGAGCTTGGAAATTAATACATAAATTTTTATCAAAACAATGGCACCAATACTTGCTGACTTTGAAAGATTTCTTAATAATCTTTCTGCACGAATAATATACTTTATAGAGTTTCTAAAATCATTTGAATTCATGAACATTGAAATGGTACAATATATTTGAAACAGTTGGTCGCTTTGAAAAATATTAGCTTTATCAACCAAAAACTTAAAACTATCGAAATTTACTTTTGATAAAGATTGTATTGAAATTGATTTTAATAAATATTGTTGACCTAGCTTTTTCATTTCTGGTGTTTTTAAGAGATTGATTCCTCTCAAAAATATGGAAAACTTTGATAAATTGCCAAATACATGGCTATTTTGCAGTATATTAAATGTTAAAGATGATTTTTTATTAACTAAAATAATTCTTTCCAAGTCAGAAATGAGAAAATCATTGAACGAATCATAAAAAGATACATGATTTGATATCTCTTTAATCGCTTCGTACTTTTCAATTATTAAATTTAACTCTGATAGTAGGTTCGACCATTCATAATAACCAAGCTTTTCTGTGCAAATAACTTTCAGTCTATACAGATAAAGAAATAATTTGTTACCATAAATGTATGGATTTGGAAATAAATCTAGTCTCATTAACTTGTTATTATTATTTGAATAATATTGGCAATCGGTATCTCCTGCTAAAATATTATAATTTATTAGTATTTTATCTATTATGTGACAAATTAACAATTTGAAATCATGAGGAGAGCTTTTGAACGAAAATTCGAATTGCTTATTAATTTGTGCAAAAATACTGTGAATTACTTTAATTTCAGAGCTAGAAATCTCTCTATAGAATTTATTATCATTGATTTTCTCGTATCTAAACATATTATCTATTATAGTCTTAGTTTCAAGGTCTGAATTTCCAATCAAAATTTTTTCTTTGAACTTAAAACCAATTGATAATAGCCAAATTACATCGCATATTTCCATTTTAAATTCTGATAATAAAATTAAAGTTAGATATTTTAATGGCCGAACATAAACTTCTGTGTTATTATTTTATTTGATTATTATTTACTAATTAAAAAAAATTTCGAATACTTTTCTTTGATAAGATCCCCACACAACTGCAATATATTTTTATACCGCATGTAAGTTGAATAAGTTAAACTATCGAACAATTAATAGATATAGAGAAATCATTTAAAAAAATGTATAATTGATCATTAATTAATACATACTTTTGGTTTTTAATTATAATCTTTACGTTGCTATATATTTAATAATGAACTCAAGTGCAAATGATATAAAAAAATATGCAAGCAATATGTCTTATTTTATTTCACCACAAACTATGGTGAGCAGAATGTTCGAGAGCCAGCAAAATTCTATATCTGACATAAATATAACTCATAATGAAAGCTCATTAACAACTTCATTAATTCCATACAACAGATTATTTGATTCTACAAATGAAGATAAAAAAATTCATGATGAAATAATACAGAGATCTAATCCAGAAAATCTCGCAATTGCATCACGATATTTTAATTTACATTGCCCAATGTGTGGTAGAATTATACCACACAAATTTTTTTCTAATAGCTTTAAACAATCAACCAGTGAAGATAATTTATTCAATCTGAAAAACTTACAAGAGCAAAGAAACCGTGGGTACGACAGCTTTAACATTGGGAATGAATCTCAAGTAGAAAAATCAAAAACACTTCTTAATAACTCAGATAATAGTGAATTTGGAAATGTTTCTGATATTAGTGATAAATTAAATAAACGTTTCAATGGAAGGTACGCAAATTACAGTGTTGATAACCAGAATTACTTTTTTTTCTTAGAAGAACTATATCGCCAAATCAATATTAGAAGTGGCATAAGTAGACTTCAATATTCTGTAATGAATAACCTTGTCGAAAAAAACTTTGATTCAAAAGAAGCTAATAATGAAGGAGATATTCTAGAATTTAATACAATAAAACCTCCAAAAGGAATTGATGCGGAAATAAATAACTTAATTAACCTCAATTCTGATTTGTTAATGACAGGCTATTATGAAAAATTCTTTGTAGAGATTAGAAAGCTTGGAAGTGGTAGTTTTGGTCAAGTATATCTTTGCGCCCATGTACTTGATGGGATTACATTAGCAAAATATGCCATAAAAAAAGTTCCCGTTGGAGACGATAAAAATTGGCTTTCAGCAGTATTGCGAGAAGTAAAAATCCGTGAATTATTGCATCACCCAAACATCGTGCAATATAGGCATTCCTGGTTAGAAATGTACAGTTCAAATGAGTTTTGTCCTAAGGTACCTTGGCTTTTTCAATTAATGGAATATTGTAACTCTGGGTCGCTTGATACCTTAATTTATTCTGCTCCAACATTTAGCGGAAACGTAAAAAGTTATGAAGAACATGAACATAGAGCTAATTATCTTTTATCTTTTTCAAAAAGCAATGGAAAATACATTGGTGATGAATTAAACTTTGATTATAATTATTTCTCAGAAAAATACATGGATGAAAATCATATATGGAAAATTTTTTTCGATATTATCTTTGGTTTGCAGCATTTACACCATAGAGGAATATTACATCGAGATCTAAAGCCGTCTAATATCTTACTTCACATTACTTTTGATAAATTTCTTGAACAGCCTATTTGTCAGGCGTTACTTTCAGACTTTGGAACTGCGCAAGTTTTAAAAAATGTAAATTTTAAGTTATTTTCATCAGAAATTATTCCAGATTTTAATTCAATTATGCCTGAAGGTCAAAATATTTTGTCAGATGATCAGGAAGAATGCACTATCTTGTCAAATCAGCGTCATGGTTTTACAGGAACAGTGGAATATACTGCTCCAGAACTTCTCACAAAAGATGAGAACGGCAACTTTATTGGAGAATATAACATCTATAGCGATATTTGGTCATTGGGGATTACAGTTTACAAAATGTGCTATAATCAAGTTCCATTCAGAGTTGATACAAGAAATGGGCTTGATCCGGAAGACCCAGAGGAGTGCATCAAGGCTATTTTTAAAGGAATGAATAGCCTAGAGTTTCCAAATGTTCCTAACAGAACTAATGAAATAAAGTTCTTAATTAGGTCAATGTTGGACCCAAACCCAGTAAATAGACCAAACACCGATGACATTCTACGACACCCCATAATTCAAGATAAACTGAGATCATCAGAAATGATCAACGCAAGCATAGAACTTGCAAATATTATAGGGCATAAGAACTATAAATTAAATAATCAGATTTAAATTAACAAAAAAACACTTATCGATAGTACCTAAAATTCATTTAGCAGAATAATATAATCGCCACACTCAAAAAAAACTTAAGGTATTATTTTCTTCTGTTACTAGGCGTAGATTTCGACGTAGGCGATTTAATGTTCTTCTTATTTGTACAAGAAGAGCCGCATTTAATTCCGCAACATCTAAATAAGAGTCTTAAAGCGATACAAATTGATTCCATAGCAACATATAATGCCAAAAATGCGCATAATATGTAAAAAACTCTATCATGGAGGCTCTTTGGGATAGTTCCTACGATATTTGGCTCAAAAGATTCAATTCTAGAAACGTATCCATCCAATTTTTCATTGATAAACTCTGAATAAACCAACATATAATCAATGTAGGGATTCAATAAATTGATATATCTATTCATATAACTTTTTATATGCTGACAAACTAATGGATACGCTTCAGAATACTTTTCAATTGCAGGATCTAAATAAACGAAAATTTTGCTGTAAATAGATCTAATCTGCAAGTCCAATTCCTTAGGAATATTGCTATATGATGCAGTAATAAGACCTTTGAAAAATATTGAAAAGTTCTTCAACTGGTTGGCTGCTACTCTCCATGATATTGTGTGGTGAGAATCCTGAGTAAAGTTAACATTTCTTTCGTACTGTGAGATGATTTCCGAAAGGTGAGAGACTTCCGCTTTTAATGAATCCAAATCAGAAGAGCATTCACTATTTTTTTTGAGAAGAGATTTAACTTCAACTTCGCATTCCCTTAGCCTAGCGTCGCATGATAGGTTAACTGCATAAAGTTCTCCTAATAAAATAAATGCTATACAGCATAATAGAAAGAGTGAATTTGTATTAAGCATGCTCACAGCTTCCAACAGATAATTGTAATAATAAAAAATACCAATTTCTCAATTGAAAAATATACGATATAATATTATTGCCTAAAGCATCCACTTGAACCTTATTTGGAAACTAACAATCGCATTAATAAACTCTATTGAGACGTCATAATATCTTAAATATGCGCCAATCTGCCAGCGCTACAAGATCATCTACCCACAAGTATTTCAACAAACAAGAATTCATAATATCGTAGTGTGTTAGTTAATAAATTTCTAACTATGGTGAAACTCGTTTGATTGGAAATCTATCCGCTTTCGTCAATTAATTCATCGCATGAGGAATTTTCATTCAGTGTGTATTCCCCCCAAGTTTCAACGCTGGCAGGAATTTTTCCTATGTAGAAGCTGTTAAAGTTCAACTTTAACAATAATTTATTTATTAGATTAATGTTTTTGCTCTTGCAGTTGGATATATTGTTGAAAAATCTGGAAAGAAGCGATTCAAATTTTGAACTAAATTTTTCTACCAAATTAATATATGTAGTATCGATTAGTAAACCCTTGATATGCGTGTTGGTGCAAAATATGTCGTTTGACCTCTCAAATTCGCCTTTTTTACAAAGATTTCTGCCATATGTTGAAATATGCGCATTCTCCTCATATTTTTCGTTTTTTGTTCCTGTTATTTTGTGTGAAATCTTTTTTTCTAATTCGCAAAACCCATAAATATTCAGTAGGTTGGAGTGGCTAGCAAATAGGTAACAAAGCGACAAAATCATATATAGTGAATGTAATAGTTCTCCCTCTGAGAAGAAACATAGTGTTAGTATTTCATTGAGTAAACGGTCTTGATACGAATTTAGTTCTTCCAAAGTTGAAATATTTTTTATATTTTGCATCATTTTGCCCCATTTAGGTATAATTATATCTTGATAGATGTATTCTAAAATTCCTGTTGTTAACAAAAGCATTTTTTGTCTTAAAAAGTAAGACTTATATATTAACCCACTAATTGAAACATTAGGCTTTTTTTTGCTCATTTCACAGTCCAAATTATTTGAAGTTTGATGTAGTATCCAAATATTGTTAAGCAAATAATTAATATATTTTAAATGGAAAACTAATCTAAAAATTAACTCGTATTTACACAGCAATTCTCTAGGCCAAATCAAACCGAATGTCTTTATTTCATGAAATTCAATTGTTAAATATTTGAATGCATCCGAACATGAGATATTTTGTTTATCTTTTTGTATAAACTTAAAATCTTCTTCAAATAAAACTGATTTTATTTCCCACTTTACAGGATTAAATAACTCCTCTGTTACCGATTCTGTAATCAAATTTTTCTCAACTTTACAAACAAATCGATCAGATTTATCTGAATCATTTAATACTCCATAATATTTAACCATAAGTTCACTCCATTTACGTGTGATATTACTAGACGAATTACAGTCAGCTCTTTCCCCTCTAAACCCTAACTTGTGAATGTGTTCGATGAATTCTTGAATGAGAGAATCATTTGCACAAAAAAATATTTCATAGAATTTATTAATGCAATAACTGACATCGGTAATTGAGTTGCAAACACTGTAAATTAATAGTTGTGATTCAAAAAACATTGCGTTGATATATAATTTAACTTCTTCATTTCTTATTAAATCAGATTTATTGCTCAGAGAGTGTAACATTTGTTCCAATGTATTTTCTAATTTTTTACAATTTAACACTCTATTTTCCCTCACTGTGTCAAAAGACAGATTTTGACTATGCAAATGGTTGATATGAGAAACAAAATGACTAACTAAGCCAATATAATTGACTTTCTCAACTAATTCATGCATAAATGAAGGAAGTATAAAATATATTTTTCTTTCTTTTTCTCTGTAAAAATTTTTCGAGTGAATATTTTCTTTATTAAACTTTTTTTTTTTAGTACTTAAATTGTAATCAATAAATTCTGAAAAATGATCAAAAACAGTTCCAAATTTTAACCAGGGCGTTAAAAAGTGTTTAAACCAAGAAAGAAAAACTTGATTGAAAACAAAATTTGCAATTTTCTGAGATGATTCTTCGCCTTTAAATTCGTTATTTGCAATTTTATATACTTGGTCAATAATTTCACACCCTTTTTTATGTAAGACTTGAGCTGAGATTAAATCCAAAGCTTTTAAAGTAATTAACGCCTGTTGAGAGTATGTACATATATTTTGAACTGTGAGCTGCCCTTTTCTTAGGTATGATTCAAACTTTGTAATTTTAATCATAAAATGCTTCAAAAGTTCGCGGAAAGAATCACATAATGTGTTTGAAATAATTCCAAATTGAGAATTGCCACTCTCGTGAACCTTTAAAAACTTCCTTATTCTTCTATGCAAAGAAGATAGTTCTAAAGTTTTGTACGAAAGCGGATAAAGAGAAGGATTTTTTTTGATAATATTCGCAGGCAAAATGTTCTTTATTTCAAGTAAATCATCCAAAGTATTTTCAGGCTTTGATTCTTCAAGAATTTTATTGTTAATCATATCTTTATATATATATTGTAAATTACTGGGATCATCAAAAATTTGGTGGGAAAATGCTGATATCCCTTCTCTTCCAGAAATAAAATGCAGATTCAGATATTTTTCATTACAAGTTGAATTGATTTCAAATATATATAAATCTTCTGAGACAAAATCTAGATGCTCACAGTTGTGAAAAAATTCAATTATTTGTTCAGTAACTTTGATGTAATTACCATTATTACATATTAAACAGTTCAAAATATCTTCAAGTATTAATTGTTCCTGTATTTTTACTGAAAAACTACTGAGATTATTCGGAATTATATTATGCTTTATAGTGTTATTTATGCCAATCTCCATATGGTCAAATACAAAACCAGTAATACTAGGAAGCGAAATTACAGATTTTGATAGAAATTTATTTGAAGTATTTAAAGTCAATTTATTTTCAGAAAAATTAATACTAGGTTTATCCCAACCAATTGGGCGATTCAGAACTAATTCGAAAGTTTCCAATTGAATTGGTTCTATTTTTACTTTAGAGCAATTAGACTGATTATAAATCAGCTTTTCAATTATTTTGCTATCCAAAAATTTCAGAGTGTTATTTTTCTTATTTTTCAGAATTTCCTTCATCAAAAACCAGTTTGGATATACCGTTCCTTCAATTTTTAATGGAATGATTGTCCAATAGCTACCTCTTCCAGAGATAGAAGTATTACCAATAGACAATTGGCTGAATTGCATTTTTAAGTTAGTATTAATTGCGTTAGTAGAAACAATGTGCTCACCATTGAATTTAATTGTGAATATTTCATTATATTTCACCGAATGCGCGTTTGGAATGGAGGAATTACTAATCCCTCCTAGGATTGACTCATCTTTTGTAATTGCTATTTTTTCTAGTGACCACTGATATTTCTTTATGAGGAAATCATTTGATCCGTTATTATTATTCAGAGATTTAGAAATTTCTTCAAATTTAGATAAGATAAATTTACCAGAAGTTTGTTCAAATCCAACTATAAACACTTCGTCATGAATAAAAGATGATATATAGAATTGATCACCATATTGAATATGCTCTTTTTCATTACAAGAATTAATTAACAAATGATCTAATTTTAATAAATAAAATTCTGAATTTAAAAATAAATTTCGGTAAAATTTGAACTTTTCTCCAAAACCACTTCTTTTATATATTGAATCAAAATGTTCAAAACTGCCCAAGTTTGAAAGTCCCAGTTTGTAGTTTTCCCCACAAAATTCATTATCTTGAAAAACCGTTAGATATTCACAGCTTTGGCTGCAGGCACGAATACTTATCTAAAATGATTGAATGTACTGGCTATAAAATTAAAATATGATTAGCTTACCTTTTCACCAAAAAATACATAATTATTTTCTTCTTGTTTTACTATCTTTGAAATGGTCGGGAAAGATACATTCATAACTAACCGATCAAAGTTTTGAGTAATATTTATGGGTAAAATATAGTATTTTCCAATCAATTAACTTGGAAATAGTATGATATCTTATTAATTACATTATTCTTCTTAGTAGAAGAATTATTTAAAAAATAAACCAGCTCCCCTCAAAAAAAATCAAATCTAACCCCTCCATAAATATGCAAAATAGTGAATCCAAATAATTGGTAAAGTTATTATTCGCGATTTTATACATCGCCAGAAAGAACTAATAAAAATTTTATCTAGATTAATTGTGATAATTATAACTGAACCAAGGATGGCTCAATGCTTGTGATGCAGAAAGTCTTTCATCGGGGTCAATGCAGAGAAGCTTATTTAATAAATCTACAAATAAAGGATCATTGTTCGAAAACAACTCATTTATTCTGTTCTTATGTATGGAATTTTCCTTTAATGTAGTAAAAAGTCTAATTTTGTTTAAGTTTTTATCGAATAAATGTCCGTCATGAGTAATAAAGTGATTTATTATTGAAGAATTATTTATCATCCGTATTGGTATTTTTTTACCTATCGTTGTAATGATGTTTGCTAGCAATTGTTGAGTTGAACTATTATGGTCAAAAAGTGGCTTTCTAAGCACTAATTCTGCCATTACACATCCAACACTCCAAATATCAATTTTCTCGTTGTAGGCTAGTCCTAAACAGATTTCGGGAGATCGATAATACCTGCTCTGGATATAAGAATTTCTAGTATTTGACGCTTGGTAAATGCTTAAACAGCTTCCCCAATCAATCAATTTAATATTTATCTCGTCTTTTTTGTCAAAGTTTGTATTGTTTAAATATCCAAAAATGTCTTGTGTATCAATACCTGCAATAACTATATTTTCTGGTTTAATATCGCAATGAATTAATTTAAGTGATTCATGAAGGTGTTTAATGCAAACTAATAATTGATTAATAATCCTCTGAATTCTGCCTAAAGTTAAATACATTTTTGCTGAATCATCTTCTATAAAAGACAGTAAATTTTTACCTTGAAGCTCTGAAACAATAAATATATCATTATAATTCACTACAACATCAATAAAATGGGGCACAAACTTTGAAACTGAAGATTTACTCAGAATGTTAAGATAATTTGCTTCAATTATAGAGTTTCTTAAATACTGATCATCCGACAAGCTTCCCATAAGCCTTTTTAAACAAACTAACTTAAATGATAGCAAGTCAAGCCCAACATAAACTTGGCCAAAATTTCCTCTATGTAAAACTTTAATGAGTAAAAATCGATTTGAAATATTAATACTATTAATATTTTGTTTTATTAAGTGAATTAATTGGTTTTTATAAAAAACATTTAAAAGTATATCTTTTTTATCTAGATTATTCATATGTTCAGAAGTCGAACTTATTGTTCCAAAAAATATTAAAGCGATGTCTTCTAAAGTTTTTAAATCAGTTTCCATTTTTTCAAAAAATTTGCCAATAGAAAAGTTAACCCTAAGATTTAAGTTAATACTAGGCTCGCAAAGTTCGGTTTCAACTGTTTTTGAGAAAGATCCTTGATTTCCAATATTATTTATTTTTAATTCTTGATCATCAGAAAGATATTCAGTTAACTCGTCGTTATATATGTAAATATCTTCGTGAAAAATATTATCTTTAACTTCAGGTTCATGCTTTAAAATATTTCCGTCATCTGCATTAAATAATAAATACATTGATCTTAAATAATCAACTATTTTACCTGACGATATTGTCCCTGAATTATAAATTGACGTAATAAAGTCTATTGGCAGTTCAAATGGGATTATTTCACAATTATTCAATTCATTTATCAATTTTTGCATCTTTTCTTCAACCATATTTTCAGTTTGAAAAGAATCTTTTTTCGAGAAAAGTATTCGATCATATAGATTAATCATCCAATTATTTAAATCTTTAAAATTCTCAAATTCAATATAATTTGTATAAATAGGAACTCTCTCACTGTTAATTAAAATATTGTCTCTCCCTTTAATATTTGTGCTGGAAATTAAATTGCAATTTGCCACAATTGCAATAGATACCTTAATTATTTCTTCATGAATATATTCCCCGTCTGCAAAAAAATCATTATTTGTATTTATTAAAAAGTTTTTCTGAATATATCTTGATAACATCAAAGCAAGATCGTCATTTTGAATTTCATTTATTTTTAAAATATTTTTTATGGTAGTATTAAGTTCATTATTCATTTTGTTTTCAGTATCGAGGGAAAATTTAGTCTTTTTTACAAATTGATAATGCGGCAACAAATTGAAATTATAAATAATACATAAATTCGGAATTTTTTAGTTTCTTCTAAAGGTAATAGAGTTTGCTCTAGGTATTGAACGTTTGTTAGCCTTTATTGAGTTAATCATTTCATTATTTGTTGAATTTTTTTTATTTAATGTTTGCGCAAATGCATTATAGTTTCCTTTATAAAACATATTAGAAAGTAAGTCGTTTGAACTCGAATGAGTAAGCATTTTATTTCCAGAGTTATCTGTTTTTTTGATGTACCTACTTTTTTCTATGTTGTAATATGTCTCCTTGTTTGCACTTAACAATCCGCTTTCTCTTATCTCAGAATGGCCTCTTGCTAAGCTAATTGCTAATGTTGCAGCCGGAAATACTGATAAGTCGCTAGTAATTGTATCGGAATTTATGAGCTCTTTGCTAACTATTTTTGATTGTTCATATTCTGGGCGTCTATAAATTATATATTTCCCCGTTTTTGTAAACCTTTTCAGATTCTTTTTTTCAGAAACACTTGAACTTATTTTGGTTTTGAGGTTATTTTTTGAACTATTTAAATTATCAGAATTCTCCTTTACTTCAAACCTTACTGTTTTTATTCCATTTTTTACTGAAGTATCAGAAAATCCATTTGAAATATCGGAATTGAAATCTTCATTTGATTCTCTTTTCAATAGATGTCTTGAAGTTGTATTTTGTTCATTTTCTTCGACCAAGCTCGAAAATGTATTCGATATTGAGCTAGAACTATTAGAACTTAAACAATTTATATCGTCTTCATTTTCTGACTCAATATTTTCTGTGTTTTCTTCTGATTCACTTTCAAGTGTTTCATCAAGCTCTTCTTCGCTCAAGTCTTCTTCAAATTCGCTTATTTCTGATTGGACATCAGAATTATCTTCATTTTCTATGTATTGGATCGCTTCCTCATCCTCTCCTCCACTTTCCATTTGTTCATAATCCCATTCCAGTACAGCATCCCCCCCGGTAAATTCGATAAAGTTTTTGTCTGATTTCAATAATTCGTCCACCTTTAAAGCCATTTCATACATCAAGTCTAAAGGACTCATTTCATCATCATTTAGACCAGGTAAAATGGCAAACCCCACTCTTTGACCTTCATAATTCAACTCAGTTGCACATACTCTATTTTTTGATATATTTAAACTTTCACTGACAGAATTTTCAATTCCTTCAATATAGTACCGAAAATTTCCATCATCCTTAATTTTTTTTGAAATCCAAAGATTTCCAGAAATGCTACCTTCAGGTAAGGCTACTCTTCTTTTCCGTATCATCTTATTTTCTTTGTCTAATATACCTATGAAGTCAGCAGTCACCAATGGAACACTACTATGTACATCTTTTTTTGTGTCTTCGCTAATAATTTGATTATTATTTTCTATGTTAAATCCATCTTGATAATTAATGTTAGCCTGGCTAATATCATTATTTTCTTCAAATTTAGAACTTTTTAAATCTAACTTTAATGAATTTGATTTCTCGTTTTTAAATGATTTCTCCTGTTTCAATTTTTTTTTCTCTTGCCTTTCCAAAATTTTTTTCCTTTCTCTTTCGCTAACTTTTTGAATAACCAAAATGAATATTCTACAACACAAAACATGATTTGGATAGCCATTAATTAAAACTGCAATAGTCAAAGTTGCTGATTTATCTCTTGTAAATAAAATTTCAAGTTTCCCTAAAACTGTTTCCGCAATTATTTTTGGGTTTGCATGATTAAATGAGAGTGGAAATCCCAACACTCTATGCATTAATGGAACTTTTGATTCCATGGCAAACTTCCAGTCACTAAATTTTGTCATAACGTCAGGATATTCTTCTTCGCTCGATATTTCGGAAAGCTCTATGATTTCCAGACCTTTTTCCAAAAAAAGATTTAACGTTGGGTCCATATTCCATCTTGTTCCGAGATTCTGTGCACTCCTACGAGATTGAATCTCATAATGTAGTATATTTTTTAATAGATTCTTCATATTTTTAATGGTTGATTTGTTTAATATTGATGAATATGGCTGGCTTCGGAACCCAGGATTATGAACTAAAGGCGTATTCGTACACGAAATAAATAATGAACCATTCCATAGATCAAAAAATATTGACCCCGGATTTATATTTTCTTGAACATTATACCAAATATTTATTTCATTAAAAATAGTGTCAATACTTCTATATGGTAGTTTTATCGTCTTTATATGTGCACTATTACTTTGTGGCTCAACTCCGGCAGATAAAAGGCGTTCCCTCTTCCTAAATCTCAAAGTGACCTCGCGAGCTCTTTGTTGGGAAATAAACCTATTTTTTAGTATATAGATTTGTCCTGTTGTTACTTCCCAGAATTTGATATATGTGCTATTATCTACTTCGCTGAAGTGCCATGACATTACCCAAGAATGAAAATGCCCCCCAGCAACTGTGCCAATACATACGAAAGCTTGAATTTTTTGCTTTAACAATAAGGAAACATGCAAAAGGCAATGGTCAATAACTCCACCCCCATTACTCAGTAGTGTAAAGTCTGGGGTGAACCAATAATGTGACTTATCAAACGAATATGCGCTTTTGGATTCTTGACTACCCCTTTTTAAAGAATCATTTTTAGACGTTTCATTGTTAAACTTGTCTCTTGTTCTTTTTGGAGGTTCTCTAAAACTTGTATTAATGAAGGGGATGCATCTTACAAAATGAAATATTGCTCTTGGAGTAATAATACCACTTGGCGCAGGAATTGGTCTAACGAATTGTGTAAGCATAAGCTCATTTCCTCTATGATTAAAAGAAGAAAATATAAAGAATCTCCCAATTATTCCTGTGCCTAGTTTACTAATTAATGTTACCTCAATAGAAGCTTTTTCGTTTTGATATACTTTTGGTGCTTGACTCGGTGAAAGTTCTACTCGACTTCTTAAAAAAATGTCAATTTTTTCAGATATTCCAGTATCTTTTGAACAAATTGCTTGATTACCCTTTGGTTTTATAGATAATATATCTGGAGTAATAAATGCTTCAAAGGAAATATTAGCAACTCTATCTGTTGGGAAAAGGAATTTTAACGGGACTTCTTGTTCCAATACTCTTACCTTTAACTTTTCATTTGAGCCAGATGTATAAGAACTATAATATCTTTCTGATGTTGGTCTTTTTGCGCCTTTGATAGAAAATATTGTGTCCCAAATTGTGAACGAAGTAAATCCTGCATGTTGCATTTTAGAACCGCTTTGATTATCTGAAGTAACCCATAAGTCTATATAAATCTCTCCCAAACTCTCTAAGTGAAAAAAGTAAAGTTCTGATATTGGTGGTAACTGCAATGGTAAAATAATGTAATCATCTATTGGTCTGTCTTTTAAACTGCTACAAATATTGGAATTAGACTTTGAGGTTAACCCTTGATGAGTGATTGAAATGTTAACTAGAGTATTTTCTAAATTCTCAAAAGTTATAATATTGTCAACTTTGATTATTTTAATCATTAAATATAATCTATCTTTTACAAAATGAATAAAATTCCCTTTCTGCCGTTGTGAAGGATAATTCTTGAATGAAATATTTCCTGTAATCATCCCAAATTCCCAAGTAGCAAGTATTCTACGCTCTTCAGTTTTTTTTACTTTTTCTGCTAACCACAGAGGTTCAGATAGATTTGATTCAATAACTGTATTAGTCTCGATCAATCCTTTTAGTGGGATATGAGTTCTTGCCTGTGAGTTTATTGTTTTGTCTTTATTATTATCAATGACATCTATATCAATAAAACAATTTTCCAAATCTGCTATTGTTCCTCGCAAATAAATTGATCCTAGGTTTTCCCATACAGGCCAATTGGTACCTTTTTGTATGTTGCTATACATAGTATAATTTTTCAACGTTGTAGGCCAGGTTATGTTAATTTTTAATCTTGGGCTACAATTAGCAGGATGGAGTTTTGCTTGGTCTAGTTCTGCTTCTATTAATAAACTATCAAGTTTTTGAATATTATCTTTTTGATCTTCCTTTAGCAGGCCAATAAACCCCAAGAAAGTATCCCAGATTCCTTTTCTTTGATCAACTATATTGGATTCGATTTTCCCTTTATTCTCTTGTTCATTTATCGAACTTTCTAAATTCAATGTTTTACTATTAGCTTTAGATTTTTCGGTTAATACATTCCCCATTTCATTTTCACTATAATTAAAGGAAATATATTGAAATATTTTTTTAATTGGATCATTACCTATCCTATTGTTATTTCCCAATAAATTTCGATATCTACTTTTATTGATACTTTCAAATTCAGTATTTTCAATAATGGTAAATTCTGACAAGAATTCATTTGAATTAATTTCAGTATCTATTTCAAAGAAAGAATTATTATTAAAAGGAACTTTTTCAACGGCCTTTTTTTTTAGAGAACTAACTCTGTCCATAATATTATCATGAGTTAATAGTTCCTTTATTTCAAATCGATCAAGTGAAAGCTGAAAATCATAAATTTCCTGGAAGTATAGATTGAAACAAATCCTATAAACCTTTTCCAATGTATGACCATCACCTAATCTCATCAAGTAGCACTGATGCTGAAGATCAGAATTTGCGCATGTATTTAATTTGATTTCAAACATCGCGTCTAATGTATTAAGTCTAAAATTATGATATTTCCAGGCAGAAAGCTTGAGTTTTTCTTTTTCAATATCATAATAAGAGCCTCTATATTCAAAAGAAGGATGAAACTTTATTTTTTGAGGCTTATCTTTAAGGAGGCTATGCACAATTGGTGTTCTCAGGCGATGTTTGAGTTCTCCATTTGACAAGATATATTCTTTTGACTCAAGTTGCACGCGAAATTCCTCTCTCGATGTTCCAAAATCTATTTCTATAAATACGCTGGCCTCTTCATCACATAAGTTTTCAATGCTTAAGTCCCATATTACGACTTTCCATCTCCTTTGAAGCATATATGACTTGTCTAAATACTTAATGAGTTCTAATAATATAAATTCTTGGAAGCTTACCATTAGTACCAGAATTATTTTCTTCAAAATTTATCGCATCAAGTTCGTCAACAGATTCATATTCATTATCAATAGCTTCATCTTCTTCAACATATTTGCTTATAAAATCGTCCATACTCAATACTGGAACATTTGCTAGTTCATCGATAAATTGAGGTCTTTCAAGCTCTACTGCATTCTAAAAGAATAATAATGGAAAACAATATTAATTATATACTTACCTCATCGGTATCATCTGGAGTCTTTTTGACAATTACTTCAGCATCATCATTATCTTGATTCTCATTATCTTTTTTTTTCTTATTAAAAATCTTTGGAGTTTTTATGTTTGCATTTAGTAGCGTTATCGGGTTTATCATTTGAAACCACAAATAAATTAGCCAAGAATTTATAAATTAATCCATTATGATAATTATTTTTTGATTAATCCAATAAGAGAAATTTCTACATGCAATATAATAACCAATACGCAAATCTATCTACTATGGCTAAGCTGGCGGTAACGTTATATTGTTGATTCAAAGATCATCTAAATTCAAATAAAAACTAAAACATTAATGATGTTTCAGCATATAATAATCATTCGTTTCAAAGAATAAAATATTGATAAAATTTGATAGAAATTGATTATATTTTGAAAAATAAAATTTTTGAATGCTATTAGAAGTTTAGAATATTCTGTTCGGACAAATGTTGATAATAAATTAGTTATTTTAGAAATAATTACAAGAAATAATCATTTTAATCTTTCTTTGATAGTTAATGTTTTAAAAAAACTTTATTTGGTTCAAAAGAAATTTATTTATTAGTTTCCCCCTCTTATTACCCCATATCTGGCGTAAAAGCGGATTAATTGAATAAATTATTTAACAATTATTAATTTAAAGGTTTAACATCCACTTATATTAAAACTAAATAGGTGCAATATAATATATATATATATATATATATAGGCAAAAAATTTCAATATTGTTTTAATTTCTCAGATTGTGAAGCAGATAAATGGATCTAACCCAAGTACTGTTAAACTGCCACAATTCAGTAGAGTCAATTAGAAAAAATGCTGAGCAGCAGCTTCAAGCTGCCCAAGAGCAAAATATAGGAGAATATTTGACACTTTTAGCTGAGGAGCTGTTTAATGAGAGTAAGCCAGAGTTGTCTCGCCAATTGGCCGGATTACTATTAAAGAATGCAGTTTCAGGGATTGAACCCAGAATAGATATTGAAAGAAGAGGAATGTGGATATCTCTCCCACAAAATGTTACATCAAAAATTAAGGCGTTAGTATTAGAGTCTATTTTGAGTCCAGTTGCAAGTGTTAGAGGCGCGTCTTGCCAAGTAATTGCAAAGCTTGGGCGTGTAGAACTTCCATGTAAAAGATGGCCCGAACTTCTTCCATATTTAATCAGACTTGTTCAAAATAACTCTGACAACAAAATGTCAATTATATATAAACGCTCCTCATTAACGGCTTTGGGATATTTGTGCGAAGATTCAAAAATACTAGAAAATGAGGTTTCGTCCCTAATAATTACAGAAGATATTAGCAACCAAATTTTAACTGCAATTGTTCAAGGTATGAATGACCCTGACTCAGAAACTGCCTTGGCAGCAACCAAATCATTTTACTATGCATTGTATTTTGCAAGGAGTAACTTTTCAAATGAGATGGAAAGAAATTTAATTTTTCAAGTTTTGTGCACTTTATGTGGGACAGAAGGAAATAAAAGAGAGCTTCTTCAAACTGCGGCTTACGAATGCTTAGTCTCTATAGCTACTGAATATTATGATTACTTGGGTTCATACTTATCAGTATTGACTCCAATGACCATAAAGGGGATTAAAGGGGTATATGAACCAGTTTCTATTTGCTGTATTGAATTTTGGAACACTATTGCAGATTTAGAGATCGAATTGTCGCTCGAGGATGAGCACAATAATACATCGCCAAGTACAAGTTGTATGCACTACATTTCCCAAGTCCAGGCGGCGTTAATACCTGTGATGCTGGAGACGTTATTAAGACAGAATGATGATGATGACCTGGAAAGTTGGACGGTTTCTAAAGCAGCCGGAGCTTGTTTAACGCTTTGCTCTCAACTTCTTGGTGATAATATCTTAGAACCCACGCTCGGGTTTATTCATTCTAACTTTTCTCATTCAAATTGGCATAATAGAGAGGCTGCTGTTTTGGCTTATGGAAGCATTCTTGAAGGCCCCAGTATTCAAAAAATGCAACCTATTGTTGAAACATCGGTAACAAATTTATGTCAGGCTTTAAATGACAATGTTGTAGCTGTAAGAGATACTTGCGCATGGACGATTGGAAGAATTGTTACGTTTCACCCAACTATTATTTTTCCATTGCTAGGCCTTCCTCCTCAACAATCTGTTGAGCATTCTAACGGTTTATTGTCATTATTATTGCAGAGACTATTGGCAGATGAGCCTCGTGTCTGTACAAATATTTGTTGGATAATACATCAAATTGCGGAATCTTCTCAGTATGTAGAAGGCGGACAAAAGGTTTTAGATATTTGGTTTCCTTATATTGTTCAAAGTTTATTACAAGCATTTAAAAGGGAAAACTCTGATGAAAACAATATGAAACAAGCATGTTTTAATGCTTTATCAATGGTTGTGGCTAATTCTGGGGCAGACAATGATATGAATTTGGTGAATTTAGCGCATGAACTAATTATTGGCGAAGATATTGGTCTACAAAAGTTAATGGAAAAAAATCCTATTCCAAGATCTGATGCAGCAGTTCTAAATATACAACTAATTTGTGGGGCACTATATGCATTAACTACAAAGCTTGGGAAAAGACTAACACTTCAGTATTCGCAAATACTACTTCGATTGTACTTCGAGCTTTTACGACAGGGTGGTTCGTCCGAAGAATCTATTCTTTCTTTGACTTCTCTTATTGTAGCAATGTCCCATGACTTCTCTCCATATGTAAACGAGTGCATATCTATAATAATCCCTCTAATTCAAGGCTATGATGAGCTCGATACGTGCAAATATTCTATAGAACTTGTTGGCGATTTGGTTAGATCAGTTGGAAAAGGAATTAATCCATCTTTGGAAATTATTATCAAGACTTTGTGCGCTTTGTTGGCTAAAAACGATGTAGATAGGAAAGTTAAGCCATTAGCAATAATTGCACTCGGAGATATTTCAATGAATTTGGGGGAGGACTTTATTCCATACGCAATATCAGTATTGCAATTATTTCAACAAGCTTCAATTACGCAGTACAATGACGGCCCAGTTAATAGTGAAGACTGGATAGAGTATTTAGGCGAACTTAGAGAAGCTGTTTTACAAGGATATACTGGGATTGTATATGGAATGAAGGATGCAAAAAGACTAGAAATATTAGGGCCCTATGTTCCCAGCATTATTCAGTTTATTGATAATATCGTCAACGATTATAGCGGCGAATTTCCTAATGATTCAAACTTGAAGAACGCCACAGCGCTAGTCGGCGATTTGATAACTGCGTTTAATGGGCAGCTTATTCAATATTTACTTTCCAAGGACAAAAGATCTATTCTCGAAAACATTTGTACAGTTGGCGAGACTTCTAGGGACCCAGATATTATTAGTAATATAAAGTGGGTAAGGAAGCTCTGTAATATGTAAGGAAACAATAAGATACGCAAACTATGAGTTCAATTAAAAACTCAAACTAAACCTAATATTAATAATTTATCGTAAATAAATATTCTAAACTATCAATTTTTTCTATAAAAGTTAATATTTTCTTCTAAATACTTGCTTTTACTGGGTCTGTTCAATTCAAATGATTTCTTGGAAACTGACTACAATGTAAAATGACAAAACATATTGTACATCTTTATGCACATGTTAAACAATTTCGGTATTAGATTAATGAATATCTAGCCTTTAGCATTTACGTAATATGGCGCGCGACACTGTTCTACGTTCCGTCAAGTAACTGGTTAGTAAAATTAATATCTATTCAAGTACTATGCCTTTTGTGCGTGTGCTAAGGAGTTGCCACTAATTTAATTTATTTGATGTATTCATGTCTGACAGAAAGATTTTTGATATTCAGTCTTTAAATAGTCATACAGAGTTAATGAATCAACAGATGCCCTTAAGTGAAGATAGTTCGGTAGTGCTATCTAAAGAAGGTAATAGTAAGGAGTTGGATATAACCACAGAATCATTTAAATTTGATGAAAGTGATAGTTCCAAAAATCATGTTGTACAACCAAAATCAGAAGAAAATATTGAAGGTAAAAGTTCACTAAAAAATGGAAGAACGATTGAAATTAAACGTGGCAAACACACACCTAGGAATTCACTCTTTCTAACGATGTTTTGTTGTATTGGCGGTGACTCAAGTGTAGCAAGGCTTAAGGTTTCATATTTGGCTACAACCTTTTTTGCATCTAGTATTATTTTTGTTTTTATACAAGAGCTAGTAATTAGCCAGCTTACGAACGGTTATTCTATTATAAAAATACCTGATGGATATTTGTTTGGACCTCCTCCTCAGGTAGTTTTTGATATGGGAGCATTAGATACGAATCTCGTTAGAAATGGGCAGTTGGCTCGACTCTTTTGGTCATTTTGGCTTCACACTGGATTTATCCATCTCTTCATTAATCTTTCATGTCAAATAATACTTGGCATTATTCTAGAGACTCGCTGGGTTATATGGAGATATGCGATACTTTACTTATTGGGTGGTATTTCTGGTAATTTAGCCTCTGCAGTCTTGGATCCGTGCACAATCTCTGCCGGCTCATCAGCTTGCTTCTTTGCGCTTTTGGCAGGGATTATTGTATTACTATTAGAAAATTGGAGAAATTCTCGGTGGCAATTTTTATACGTTCTATTAGTTATTATTGCCTCTTTAATAGGGATTTCCTTAAGTTTCATGTCAAACACAGATAATTGGGCCCATATCGGTGGATTTGTTGCAGGATTATTATGGTCCTTTGCAAGCATGGAGTCATTTTCAAGAAAATCCAAAGCTTTACGTAAATCAATAAAATCTTCAGGAAAAAATACGATTCAATTGCCAAGTCAAGATAATGTTCAGCTTTCACTTCAAATTAAGCCAACTGATGTTGAAGTCGGTCATTCCAAAAGCCAGTTTGAAGAAACTTCAATAGTAGATTCTATTTCTGATAACGAAGCTAAAAATGAATATGTTAAAGGACGCTTTATCCCAGCAAATTGCGCATGCAGCGGCGGTGTTCAAACTGTCAGGGTTATCTCTTTACTGTTATTATTATCGTTACTAACTATTGGGTTTTTGTTTTTGTTATATAAGCCATTGTACACTAAGTTCAATTTGGTTTTAGGCCATCTCTCATTCTCAGGCATACAAAAATGCAGTTGCTGCGATTCGCCCGAAGGCGTATTCTGGTGCTCGAGTTCCCCAACATGGATTAGAAGATGTGGATAACCCTACAATACATATATGCTTTTCTAAGGCTCTAATAAAACACAAGTAGAAAAACTAGAAAACATAGGGCTATTAGGATCGAATTAAAATTAGTCTACTTGATATCTTAATTAAGTCTACGCATTAATATTGATAAGAGTATTGATTATCTGTGAGTGGATTGTATGTATGGCTTAATGGCGTTGAATAAACTGTGTAGGGAACATTGATATTTCTGCCCTGATTATATGGGAACGACATATATACAGGATATAACGTAGTCTGAACGCTCGATGTAGAACAGCAACAACATGAACATCCACATCCACTATTTGCGTACTTATTACAGCACATAAACTGAACACTTCCATTACTACAGTTACAATGATTAGTCCTGTGGCATGAGCTTCTTGAAACACTACACGCGCATGGGTTCATCATTATATTGCATGGCACGTTTCCTAATTGAGACGAACAATTATAGTTTATAGGTTGGCTAATATGTTCGTGAATCTTTTGGATTTTTGGTGGACATTTGTGCCTTTTTACTTCTTGTGTTGTTGTTGTTACAATTGCTTCATGACAGCCTGAATTAGTAATGTAGCATTTCTGGGTGACGTTTGGTGATGTAGTATGAGTGGTTACGACCCCATTACCTTCGCAATGACAATCAGTTGACTTACACCCAGATGAGATTAACGCATTTGAATTTTCATCATTTGAATTTGTTATCGGGGAGCAAATATTATTTGAAGGCATGATTATTAAACGACTTTAACTAACACTTTCTGAATTTGAGCAAATACTTTAAATTTCGTATTAAAAATTTACAACTAAAAATGTTTACTCTTTACTGGTTGCATATAGTCCGCTTAAAAATGGAGGGATAAAATGCGGGTTCATTTTTATTTAAAAAAAAAAAAAAAAAAAAAATCAGTTCGCCAAAAAATTAATATTCAGGTTTCAAACTGTTAGCAAATTACAGAAAAAATTTTAGTAAAATAACGATATTTAATTAAGCATTCTAATTATGGCGGTAGCGGCATACAATTATATTTGAGATCATAAAGTCTAAAGTAAAGGTATTTATTTCAAAGAAACAAATACACATAACTATGAACAAATACTTGGAAAAATAAGGCTAGAATGCGTTTCTTAGAGCATTCAGGATTAAACCGATTGTCAGTACTATTAAGTAACTTAGATGTAGGTGATCGAATTTTGAATGGAAGGATTGAGTTATTCACTTGCTCTGAAAAAGTTGTTGAAGAGTGTGATTTAAGTGAAAGAGTTGATCGAGAAGTGTGTGTATCACCTCAATGGATTTCAAACTCTCCTATTGGGCCTGTCCAACGTCAAGATGTTCGTGAGTTACTGGTGAACTTGATCAGTACAATGAATCAATGTTTTCCAGATTATGAATTTAGCTTAATAAAACCAGATAATTTATTCAAAGAGAAGAGCTTTTCTATTGTATACAATAATATTAACTATCACCTTTCAAGTATTGTAGAAAGAATTTATCCTAGTTTTCTTTTAGAGTTGTGGGAAAACATTAGAGATGCCGTCGAAATTAAATATACGGAAATATACTCGTATAGATTAATGGGGAATGACGAACTAAGTCCATTTTTGGATGATGGGTCTTTGTTTTCATTTGATTACTTTTTTTATGACACTAAGTCCCAAAAGATCTTATTTTTCGCTTGCACTACAAAATCTAAATTGAACATTGGTTTCACAGATAACGGTTTAGACAGTTCAGAAGAAAGTATCGATGACAATGAAATTGGATCTGAATAAACATTTTTGTTTGAATTTTGAAATATTTCACCACGCATAACCATTCATTTTTGTGTGGTATCTTTAGCTATTTTAATTTATATAAATACATATTCATATACTTATTATCAATTATTAAATTACCATTAAATTTATTTTTACTCGATCTCTTATTACTTTCCATCTTTGCTCCAATTATTGAATTGAAAAATATTTCGTTCTAGATTACTGCGAAAAAATGTAAATATATATATATATTCGAATATTTAATTGCAAAGGAAATCATCATAGGTTGCAATAATTGATTGAAAATTTTAATTTTGACTATTAATATTTTGAGAACATAATTAGCGCAGTGCCATCAAAGATTATCAAAATTTATTTTCGTATTGGATTTAGTTGTGTAGGTTGGTTATTTCGATTTGATTAAAGAATAGTGAGAATAATATTTGTCTGTACTAATTACATTTTATTCACAAAATGAAGTTCAAAATAATCTAAATGTAAATTTATAAACTTCATTAATGTTGGTCACAACTATATAAATTAAAAAAATATTTTAAAAAAGATGTCACATAATTTCGAGCATCGAATGTAAGAATTAAAATACGCATAAAAAGTTTTAGTTGCTGTCGATTAGAAATATAATATATTAGTATATTCAATCTGCACAAATAAATTCAATAACTTATGTTTTGTTCAAGCATAAATAGTTTTGAGCTCTTTCCTTTTCAGGTTCTTTCCACTGAAAAGAATGAAAGATTTATGGGATCAACTCTATTATTAACTACTAAAGATAACAAGTATATTTATAAGATATTAAAGAATGATAATTGCAATGAGTTGGATTTTTATAGTTCCATTAACAAACAACATCTCCTCAAACGTCATGATATTATTCCTAAGTTTATCAGATTTGTGCTTATTATTGAAGTTGGAAAGAAATCAAAAAAAATATATTTAAGGAAATCTTTTATTAATTCAATATTAAATAAAAAAATGCACAATTTACAACACTTCAAAATTGAATCTGCAATCGAAATGAAAAATTTTTTGAGCGGATATTCGAATATTAACATTATTGATTTGAAATTGGGAACATCTTGGATAGGAGAATCTAAGAATGATTCTATTTATAACTTAAGAGAAGTTTTTACTAAAACATTCCCAGATGAAGATCTAGTACAAGAGTTCAACGATATTTTTTGTAAGATTGAACGTATCCCGGAAAAAACTGAATTCATGAATGGCATGCTTTATAAATTAAAGTCTTTACGTAAATCTATTAAACAGTATATGATAATTAACAACTCATGCCAATATGAAATTGGAATTAGAATACAAGGACTAATTAGTGATAAAATTACAATTTCGAGACAAAGAGGTAAAGAATTAACTTCTAATGAAACAATGAAACTTTTGTCTGAATTTCTAAAACTTTCGCCGAACTTGATTAGATTAACAAGAAAAAAAGTTGAGCTGCTGAAATTCTGGTTGGAAAGGCAAAAAAGTTATAGATTTATTGCAACCTCAATTGTATTAGCTTTCGATAGGTAAGAAAATATATTACAAAAAAAACTAGTTCTATGTTGTAAGTCGAGGAATATTTGATTGTCTAATTATAAATTCAGGTTAAACGTTGAAAAATGCGACATTAGATGGTTGGATTTCACGCATGCATTGAAACAAAACAGAAAGAACGAAGAAGATTTTTTGATGAATGAAGGTATGTTATTTATTTTATATTATTTTTCATTAATTATTTATAGGGTTAATAAAAGGTTTAGATAGCATTTTAAAGTCAATTGAAAATATTGAAATTAAAACGAGCTATTGACGTTAATCAAATTATTCTTAAATTAATCATTGAAAAGAAAATAAATATTTTTTTCTTAATAGAATTGGCATTGTTTTGAAAATTATTGATTTAATGCCAATTAAATTTAATGGTTTACGTAAAATATTTATTTAGATTGACCTCTTGAATTTTTCTACAATTTATTAAATAGTGTCGTTTGAATTGATCAACCATTTTAATTATTTCCATTCTTTTTGTAGCTTCTTTTCAATATCTAGAATTTGTTGCCCCAAACAATAATATTTCTTCAACTTTGGTTAAATATCAACAATTTTGGATTTAGTTCAATTTAACATGAGCAAGCTTTTTAAATGAAAATTTATTAATATTTAGGAATGATAATACATGTTTTTTTAACTAATATTTCAGTTATCCAAATAATCAGTTTTAATGGATTCAATATAGTTGTAATAAAGCCGATAGACTTATAAATTTATAATTATTATTCCTAGATATTATTTACACAAAATATTCCCAGCTTATTTATTTTTTCGCACTTTTCATTCGAAAAGATATGCAATTTGCTTAATATTAAAATATAAGATTAAACTTAATATTATTGTTCATTCAACATTGCTAGAGAAAAAAAATTCAAATAATAAACCAGAGGTTCAAAAAATGTTTAAATTGTCAATGCAGTTTGATGAGAATAGATGAAAAAATAATTACGAGAAAATATTAAGTTAACTTTAAACAAGTGTTTGAATATAAGGCAACAACTTTGTCTAAAGAATACTTAAAAAATTGAGTTGGATTTACGAAGTTATTCCAAGAAAGAAAATTGATTAAATACAACATTTATTACCATATTATTTGAAAAACCCAAAAAAGTTATTCCCAATTTCTTTGATTGAGTTTCCAACTATTTCCTCATCATCTAAAACTATTTCAGATTTTGGGCTCAGGCTATTTTCGTCAATAATTATTGAATTTGATTCGAAGTTGCTACTTGAGTAAATATACTTATTTAATATTAGTTCATTGATGCGTTCCTCTTCTATCTCTTCGTCTTCAGGAATACTAATATTTATTTGTAACTTGGAATTCACCAGTTTTATTGAGTTCTTAGTATTAGGGATTTGTATGCCATTTCTTTTAATGATTAATCTTTCATCCTTTTCATCAAAAACATGGCTGAGAATTGACTGATACTCTGTTGAGTTGTTATTTGGGGAACTTTTGGATATTTTATACGTTTCATTGCGTTCTAACTCATCCACAATACTTTTTAAAATTTTTATTATCTCTTTGAATTCATTATTTGATAATTTGGAGCTTGCTTCCGATGTTTTCAGAATTTCGGTAATCCATTTCAGCAGTAGAGCCCTCTGCTCTAGTGGATTCAATGATTCAAATTGATCAAATATTAAATCGTTTTCTGGAAAACCACATTCAAATAAATGGTTAATTTCTGTCGCAATTGATCTAACTTTGGTATCAGCAGATGCACAATTTCCAATTTCTGTATTTCCAACGATATTGATATAACTGTTTGAAGATGTAATAATTGCTTTTATTGGGTCAATTTTTTCGCACAAATTTGGGTCTATAATTGGAGTCAATTGATTTTTTGCCATTTTAGACTTTGCATTGTCGTTTTCGGAATCTATACTAAGAATATTAGTTTGGTCCCCAAGTAAACTAGTGTTCAAATAATCTCTATTATCTACATTTGTATGCTCAATTATTGAATTTATTGAAATATCAGCTTGAAAATGCGCAGGCTCGCTCTTCTCTAACATGAAATTATCATTTACAATAGAAAAGCTCGGACTACTATTTGTTACTTCTGGCAGAATATTTTCAAATTGCATTGCGAGTGCTTTAACTTTACCATCTGGGATAATTTTATTTTTTTTGAGTTTGCTTTTCCTTGAAGTTTTTGAATTATGTTTTGAACATTCTTTACAAATTGGGCTTGAATAATCTCTACAAAGAATACAATTTTTAAATAGTTCCTTATCATTGTCCTTAACTGGCGTTAATGAAAGAATAGAATCATCTTCTAATTGGTTCCTAGTTGGTAATAAAATTTCATAATCAAAAAAATTATCATTTTTTTCGGGATCCTTAGTATTCGATTCATCAACATTATTACTATTTATTGAAATGTTTTCAATATCATTAATTAATTCTTCCATAGATACGTGATCGTTCAAAAATAAAGAACATGAGCCTCTTCATATGAAGTTAATATTTGATGTAATTCCCTAAATAACATTACATATTTACAAACTATTCTCCAAGATTAATACAATAGTTAATATAAGCAATATAAATGAAGTTAACCTGTCATAAATTGCCCTTCAATTTAATAATTTATCGCTTACTCCTTTTTCAGTCACTTTTCATTGCGCGAGACATTAATCACGTTTAGAATAGGCTTAAATATTCCACATCGAGATCTAATAAAAAATCGAATAAGTTTTCAAAAATAAAAGCTCAAATTAGAATATCAAAACTAAAGATAATCAACGAATACAGTTGTTCAGTTAAATTGATCAGGGAGTATTTGCAATTCTTTCACTACAAAATACAGAATAAATAAATATACCCCACAAATCGCGCGCCTTTGATCTCGGTAGCGAATTCGTTTCCAATAGCGGATATACCAAGCATTGCTTTTTCAACTCAGGTAAATATGCAGTTTTGAGAAGATATAATTTTCCTAAATTATAGTTGATTCATGCAAGAAAATAAGAATCTAGCTTCACTTATTTGTCAGGAATCGAATATTTCTGGAAACGTTGAGTTAGATGAAGGATGTATAGTCCACCCTTCTGCGTTAATCGATGGTGGAGTTGGCGGAATTATAATAGGAAAGAATAATATAATAGAAGAATCTGTTAAAATTGTTAACAAGACTATTAACAAAATGCCAATTGGTAATAACAACTGGTTCCATGTAAGATGTGAAGTTGACAGTGCCTTATCTATAGGCGATAATAATAGTTTTGAAGTGGGATCCAGAGTAAATAAGAACGTAAAAATAGGTAACAATTGTATAATTTCATTAAAGTCAAGCCTTCCCCCGAATTTGGAGATTTGTAATGATATGTGCGTTTCACAGGTTGGCGATTCTTTATTATATGCACCTATTAACTCCTCTCCAAATAAACATTTGTGCGAACAAGTAAATTTTCTGAACAATATTCTGCGTGGAAGTTCAATGGAAAAGAAAAGGTAAAATATAATTTAAAAAATAAAGTTTAACAGCTTGATTGCCTTAACTTTTCATGGGGTTAAACCCATATTATTTTGTTGATGATATTGAGCTCTAGTCCCAAGATTAATGATGAATATGGACAAGAAACACAATTCTTTTTTTTCTAATCTTAAAGGCAAATACAAAGTATTCTCAATGAACAATGCCAAACATAGGATTTTTAGTCGAAAGAAAGCCGGCTCAAAGAAATGTGAAAATGAGAAAATTAAAGGGATAAATGTTTCTTTCGAAAATACTTACTTGGATTCAATTGTAAATTCAAGTAACGAACATATTTCTTCTAATTGCATGAGTTCTTCGCCGGACAACATGAGCCATGACTCAAATAATTGTAATAGTCAAGAAAGACAAGGATCAAAGTTCGAGTACAAACTTAGCAAATCTACAACGAAGATTGAGAATAAAACAGCTATCAATTCCAATTCTAGCCCTTCATTGAATGAAACATTTTCAGATAATTCATCAACCAGCTTGTTTAGCGATTCGAGCACAATTTTAAGTTCTAAATATAAAAGCAATCATTCCAGCGATACTCAAAGTTCGACATATAATCGTTCAAATATCCAGGATTACAATCAAAATACCGATTATAATTGCTCTGATACTTCACGTAAAGAGAACATCTCACAGGAGCAAGGGATACCGATTAAAAAAAGAATAGAAAATGCGGTTGAAGGCAAAAAAAAAACTAAGCTTCAACCTTATAAAAGAAACAATAGCGGAGAGAATAACAATTGCAGGGAAAGTAAGCCTTATCTGAATAAAGAGATACTGGATATCTTGAACAGTAAATATCATAATAGAGAAGAGAAGAGAACTACACAGCAGGTAGTTGCGATTGAAGATCTCGGTGTTGATGATAAAAATACTGAAATAAATGCGATTTCTCGCTCTGAGAACAACTCTTACCGCCAAGAAGTTGAAAGATATTTATTCAAAGACTTGAATGTTTATTTTGGCTGGGAAACACCTTTAGTAATTCCAATAATAACTGAACCTGATTGCTGCTATCAAAGCAGTTATTCGAATTATGATATATTGATTGATTATGCTTGTATAGATGGTGATAAATGCCATTTATGTAGCTTTATAGAGGGCATTCACTAGTTTTAAAAATTTCAGCTAGTCAATGTAGCTTAGTATTTACCTCGTTTTCATAAAAACTTAGTTCCTTTGCCCACCTTTTTTTGATAACATACAAGATAGAGTCTCTTCTATTCATGATGCGTGAAAATATATCACGGTTAGTACAAATTTCTTCTTTTTTAAGAATAGTAGTATTGCAAAATATTCCCATCTTTTTTGGAATTTCATAGCAAAATTCCTCCAGCTTTGATGCGTATTCTGCTGAATTTTCTGAATCAAAATTGTTTTTTTTTAGATGTTCAGAACTGACATAGTTTTCTATAATCTTGCAAGAGACAACATTATTAATTTTGTAAGTTTCTATAAGTTTTTTTGTAATCTTTATTGGAGCTCCAAATATTACATCATCCACAACACGCATAGATAATAGTGTTAGTGCTCTTTCCATCATTTTAAGTATTGGAAACCCATCTCCATAAATCAATTGAGCTGTTGAGTCATCATAAATTCCAATTATTAAGACTCCACCAAAAATTTTTTTCACTCTTTCAAGAAATCTCAAATGACCGATATGAAAGATATCGAAGCTTCCATCAATATACGTAACATTGGGATTTGAGTTATATACTTGCTTTGCAGATGCTATTCCACAGGCAAAACTTAAAACTCTACTTGCAGAGATCAAACTTTGGCAAGGAGAATAATCTCCATCAAGGAATTTGTCAATTTTTGATGCAATAAAGTTTTCTTTTCCATTCATACCAGAATTATCAAATTTATTCAACGGCAGAATATCTTCAAGTTCTAGGCCCAAAACACGAAAAATACGAGTCATAACTGAAGTTGTGCTTACACCTTCAGTTCTTTGAAATATTTTTAACCTACCCAATATTCTTGGCTCATTATATGGATCAGTCCCATCTGAACATAATACAAGGTCATCGCCATGCGCAACAAATTCGCAGTTTAATTGATTTAGTAAGCTCCCCTCAACTATGTACGGAGTTCCGATAACAATTTCATCAGCCCATTTGCAGCCTTTCATAAGCTCTCCACGTTCATCCTGGTTATAAATAGGATAACATCCCTTTAAATTGAAGCAATCAAGATCAGAATTTATACCAACTACCAATTCATTTCCGAATTGCTTTGCTTTCCTTAACGCATTAAAGTGGCCAGCATGCATTAGGTCAAATACACCGTCAACAAAGATTCTTGAGTTATTCGAGTTTTTGGTATTCATATTGATGAGTTTTAATTATGGAGAAATAAATACCTTACTGTGAAAGAAAGTCGTATAGCGTAAGACTCCATGAAAAATAAAAACAATAATCAAAGATACTATTTTAATCAAATATAATCAGTCCGAACCCATGATTTTTTTGTAGCATTTGAGCAGAAACTTCGAAATTAAGCTATTTAAGAATTCTTTAGATTGAATTTATTTAAACATTCAAGTGGATTTGCGCGTTCTTTACGCCATGCGGCTTTTTACCCTCACATCAAAAATTATAAAAGTAGAATTGCTAAGATATCTCCAGAATATTATCTAATAGTAAGGTATCAAAGAAAAGACACCAGAATATTGTAAGCTTGACAATAGTAAGGTATCCATTGTACACAATGGTGGTTTTTTCTGCATCAATTGTTAGTAATAGAAAAATTCTCTTATCAAGACAATTTGTTGAAATGACAAGAGGCGATGTTGAAGCTTACTTGAATAGATTTATTAAAAAAATTGAGCAATTTTGCTTAAGCAGTGAATATACCTATATGGAGATCGATAACATTAGGTTTATATATCAAGCAATCGATAATATTTATCTTATCTTGATGACACCCATTAATTCTAATATAATTGAAGATATGGACACATTGCAATTATTTTGTCAAGTACTATACGATTGTTGTAATAACCCCCCTCCAATAACGGAAGATTTAATTGCAAATAATTGCTTTGATGTCATTTTCGCCTTTGATGAAATTGTTTCTTTTGGGTATAGAGAATCAATAAATTTGAGTCAAATAAAAACGTGCCTTGAAATGGAATCTCAAGAAGAAAAGCTGCATAAGTTGATAAGGCAGAACAAGGAAAATGAAGAAAAAGAACGCAGAAGGCATATCGCAAATAGGCTCGATAAAGAGAGGGTAACAAATGAGGCATTTAACCAATCGAACTATGCATCTACAAATTCAAATAACAATATTGTAAAGTCCTCATTATCTGGGATTGCAGCGTTCGCAGAATCTGTTGGAGTCGGTAAGATAGCTCAGTCTGTAGGAATTGGCCCAATAAAAAATATTTCGAGGAACGATAATAATCTAGTTAACAATTCAGATCCAGCGGGAGATAGCCGAAACTTTGGGATGTTTGTAAACGAATCAACAGCTATTCAATCCATGAACGCTCCAGGAAAAGGGATGCTTATTGGGAAAAAGAAACCAATCACAGAATCGAAACCAAATATTAGTCTTCCATCAAAAGTTATGGATAATCATTCAGATTTTAAATTAAAAGAAAATATATGCAACACCCTGGATATTAAGTATACTGAAGATGATTGCTCATTGATTGAGGAGAAGATCGAATTTTCACTCAGTGTTGATGGAAAGATTCAATCTAAAGTTGAAATTCAAGGAACTTTTCAAGTTGCTTTGCCTTCAGAAGCCTTTCCTGAGTATTCAATAACTGAAGACCCCAGATTTCAATTTAAGACTCACCCAAACCTTAATAAGGAAAAATTCCAAGATTGCGGTATCTTGGAATTAAAGGATGGCATAAATTGCACGCTGCCAGTAAACACTCTGATGCCACTTGTTAAATGGAGACCATCATCCCACTTCCAGAATAATCAAATTGAGCTTCCATTTTCTTTTTCCTACTGGCCTCTCGACGCAGGAAATGGGTATACAAATGTTACTATCGAAATCGAACCCTCCCAATCAATAACTAATTTTAAATTAAATATTCCCTTGACATTTGTATCTACATATAACACAAATCTCGGCGCATTCGAATCAAATAAAAACAGTTATTCTTGGGACATTCCTCAACTATCTCCTTCAGAAACGGCTGTACTTGAATTTAGTACTAACCAATCTAACTTTTTACCTATAGATCTATGTGCATCCACGTCAATATCTGTTTGTAAAGTAAGAATAATGAAGGACAAAAATTATGTAAACCCAAAGCGCTGTATCACTAAATATAATATAGCTATTAACCAATAATAACCTAGTTTTTAACTAATATTCTCTTCATTTCTAATTCAGTGATTCTAATTAATTGCCGCCGAAAAGACATTGTTAAGTGGAAGTTCGTGATATTGCAAAATACTCGGATCATTTTTCATTTTTTATTTGATATTTAGCTTATACCGACGTGTAGTTCTTAAATTTATAGCTCCCTCGCGCTATTCAAATATGCATAATGGCCAAAGTAAGTTGCTACTTTTTACAACTTTCGACTTGAATCGAGCTTATAGAATTACAACAAAGCTATGATATTGAATCGGAAATAGCCGAATATAGAGATAAACAAAGGAAAAAATATCTTAATCAAAAGGGGGTCCTTACGGATGGGTCGGTGTCCCTTTCGGCTAGATCAAATCAGGAGGATGCAAGCTTAGGCGCTAGTAGAGTTAATTGTTCAAATAACTTTATAGTAAATCGCCCCACTTCATCTTCGGAAGCGCAAAGGTCGAATCACGAGATGAATAGCCGGTATCCAGGATATGATAATGAATTTAATAGCAATTTAGCTGAATCTTTTGAATTAGATACAGACCTTAATCAACTAGCATTACAAAGAGGGGAAGCTCGTGAAAAAACTAATGCATCTATAGAAAACTCCTCGTCGGACCACACTGCGCAGAATGCGAATGGCTCCTTGGCAAACAAAATCAAGATGAACAGATCAAGGAATCCAAAGAAGAGCACTTCAAATCAGAGTTCAGGGATAATTAGCTCATTCAAGTCGTGGACTCATTCATTAATTGCCCATTCGTCTAGACAAAATTGCCAAGGCAGGCGCCAGCGACCAAGAAACATAGATACTACGGTTAATATGGAGACTGCTAATACTGAATGCCATGGAAGTATATCGCAGATTGAAAATCGTGAGTCAAACATTCTACGCACAGAAATCTCGGATGAAGAGCTTGCAAGAAGAATACAGATAGAAGAATTAAATGGCATTGGATCATTTCATATAATGGAAGATAGCTCAAATCTTCCTCTATATTCACTTGGAAGCTTTCAAGATGCTAATTATTATCCTAATGTAACAGTTTCTTCATCTGAAAGCACAGCAATTAGTCCTTTTCAAGGCGTTTCTTACAAATTTGAATTTCGATCTTCAGACGATGAACAATAAAAAACCGAAAGGTATGTATTGACAAATTACTTAACCCTGAATATAGAAAAATCTGATCTTTCGATCAGGTCACCCTTTTGGATAAGGATCTTCATGGCTTTTGTTAAATAATATGGGTCATATCCAATTAACGCCAAATCCTTGACTATTGTCGCTTTTCCTGCCCTTGCTTTTATTGGAATCCTATTTTTTATAGCAACCTCTGCATCGATAATAGCAGATTGCTCTGCTGGCGATAGATTGTCAAGTAATAGAATATTTGATTTAATTGCTTCTATTGTTGCATTTTTGAATAATTTGATAGCCATCTCGACATGTTTCTCGCTTGCGATATTCTGCATTTCCATTTTTGCAAAGCTCTCTGCAATTCTTGTGATTGCCTCTAACTGTCTAACTGTTATTGGTATTCTATCTTTGCTTGCTTTGTTCGTATCTTCACGGTTATCTTCTCTTATTTTGACATAAAAATTTTCTAGTATCGCAGCAGCATCCAGAGATAAACGTGGATGGATAAACTCTCTGCAGTAATTAATGTACTTTTGCAGTTGCTCGAACTGGAGAGAGTTAGTAGATTCTGAGCAGTCGCCGTTAATCTTGCCTTTAATACCAGAATGCAGCTCCACAATATGCGAGGCTATTAGCTTATCTCTTTCAACATTTTTTTCATCTTTTAATAAAAATATAAGGTCAAATCTTGATAGAATCGTAGATTCAAAATCATGTTGTTGTGTTAAGTCCTTGCTATCATCATAAGAACCAAAAGTGGGGTTTGCAGCGGCCAATATAGAACACCTTGCTTTTAAAATAGTCGTAATTCCTGCTTTTGCAATACTTATTGTTTGTTGTTCCATAGCTTCATGAATAGCTACACGATCATCATCACGCATTTTATCAAACTCATCAATGCATACGACCCCTCCGTCTGCAAGTACCATAGCTCCACCCTCCAGTGCATACACACCATTCGCATGATCCTTAACTATTGCAGCAGTAAGACCAGCGGCGCTACTTCCTTTACCTGACGTATAAATGCATATTGGGGCAACCTGTTCTACAAACTTCAAAAGTTGAGATTTGGCTGTTGAAGGGTCTCCTAACAACAAAACATTTAAATCACCTCTAATTCTATTACCATCAGGTAGACACTTTGAACTCCCGCTAAAAAGTAAGCATGCTATTGCTTGTTTAATTGTTTCATTCCCATAAATTGCAGGGGCGATACTGTTAACAATTAGCTCATGAATATTTGGTAAAGATGAAATACGACGAAATTCTTCTATTTCATTGTATTGGTTGCTAATTGATGAGTTCTTTATCAAAGTATTTGTATTTTTATTTGACCAACTACTCCCATAGTTCATTACGCCAATAACGTACAAATAGGATGTTCTGAGAGAGCCATTTCTACTGCTAGAATGAGCCTTCGATGATTCCTTATCTGTGGAAGAAAGCACACCTACAACATAGAGCCTATTTCCTGGAATCACTTTGTCTATAAGTCCGCGTGTCATATGTAGTGAAATATTACGAGGAATGTCTCCAGTAGGAACGTGTTCTGGAAGTTCCTGGAATTTCATGCTTTGTATATCAATGTATTCAGACTCATCGCAAAGAGTAAAATATGGATCCAATGGGCACTTTGGTGCATCTCCTATTGGAGTTGTATTGCAAACTCTTGGAAGCATTGTACCTTGACGCCAAATTGGGATATTTATATTTCTGGTACCCTTACATTGGCGACATAAAATTTTAAGCTTAGAGGCTTTCTTTTGAGGCTTTGAAGATTGGATAACTATTCCAGGAACGGTGACCAGTTTTTCCATAACATTACTTCTGAGATCCCTAATTAAGGTTGGCTCTTGATTTGAGACAATTTGTAACTGTATATCTGGAACAATCTCGTTAATCTCTTCCTCAGATATTTCTTTTTTATGTTTTCCCACAAGTTCTAAATATACTTCTTTTAATACGCCTTCACAAATTGGAATATATTTTAGTGGTGCATTCTTGAAACATTGAATTAAACAACATAATTCATTGCTCGTCCTTACGCCATTAACAAAATTATCAGAGTCATTTTCTTGCCCATCTATAAGGTTCCCATCATAACTTGCATTCTCAGTGTTTTCTCCCATTTCTGAGCAAGAAACCTCATCAATACTCAAATGGTGAAGTTCGAGTCTAAGTGTATATTCGCCAATAGAAATATTGTTTATTAGCATCTCTCTGTAAATATATTCTCCACCTTGATTAAAGTTTTTGATGAAATTGCTAAATTTACTTCTACATTCTTCTAATGAGAGTAGACCTACTGAACTATTTACTGTATCATTATTCCAATCGCCCTTTTCTAAATCTCGAGTAGGATGGCTATAATAAATCGTTCCTATTGAATTTTGCATAATAAAAGGGTTATATAGTCACACGAAATTTATTAATTAATTTGCTTATATTGCAGCATTATTCAGAAATATAATTTCAAAAAAATGTGGGGATGGCGGTACCGCATCAATTGCGCTAATTATAGCTTTGCGAATAACCGAAAATATAGGGCTATCTCTTAATTTTAAAGCCGGATGTCAAATTTTTAGATAACTGAAAGTCACATGTAATCCCTTGCTCATCTAAATTAATATTACTATTTTCAATTTTCTTGAATGCGAACACACAATAAAGACCAAATACTTCGTTTTCAGGTTGGGTAATTAACCCAGAATTCTTGGGGTTATTTAACCAGTTAGAGAATCTAATATTTGGAAAGTTTTTTTGTGTAAATTCAGTGAAACTTGGAAAATCTGAATACTGGACAAGCTCTAGGCCAACTTTGCTTGCAAGGCCGCAAAATGACTCCCAAGGCACAACATATTCGTATTGATTGATATGCTCAATTAACCAGAAGTCGTACTTAATACCCCACTCAGTTCTGAAAAGTTTGATTCCTCTCTCCAAATCAATATTGTCTGAAAAATATTTATCCCAATCATCACAACTAAATGAAATTTTATAAATTGAGTTTCCACTCACATATTTTGTGTTATTTAAGTTTCCATTTGAATCGTTAGCATCTTCGGTGTTTTCATTAAGGTTTATCTTAACTGAGTTTTGTTTCATAGAATAAAATATATGGTCGCATGAAATTGTAGAACCAATAAAAAACCCACCAGGTTTTAGATAGTTTGATATGTTCCTCAAAAATTCTAGTGATGTTTCCTCATTGATAAGCATATAATGCATTGATAGTTGTATCGAAATAATTTCGAATGTATAGTTTTTCAAAATTTTTGAATATGTTGTTCTCGAAAGCAGATTCCCAACATGATACTCAACGGAGAAGTTTAAAGAATTTTCGTATCTCTTTAAACGGTGCCTTGCTTCAGAAATTTCTTCTGCAGAAATATCTATCCCGATAAGACGACTTATTTTCTTCCCTTTAAATTTAAGTATGTCTTGCCCATGCCCACATGCTAAATCTAATACGCTTAAATGCCTATTTTGTCTATATTTCAATTGTCTCTCAAAATATTGATCTATTAATGCTCTTTTTACCTCATTATTATACTTTCTCAAACCCCCTATGATTGAATAATCAGCATTTTGTATTTTTTTCATATTGTAGTGTGCTCTAATTGAAGTAGTAATATCACCAAAAAAATTTGGGTAATAGTAGCTTATGGGATAAATATTACAAGAATTACTAGAAATTGCTTCATCCAAATATTTTGCTATGAGCGATGAATTATATATAAGCTCATTTGTAATTCTATCTAGTCCATTTATTTGTCCTTTATTATATAAATCAACATGTTTGGATATCAGTTGCTTATTACCTGAAAATACAACCATCCAATACTCGTCCTCGTCGTCATTTTCATCCTTCGAATAACTATCTGGCGAACTTCCTTCAGTCAAGTCATTGCGCATATCATAATGCTCTTCCCTTCTGCGCTTTCTTTCAGAGGAGCTTATTACGTTAATTATCTTTAAATCCCAAAAAGGATATGCACTGCCAGACTTTCTTTGAAAGTTCCAGCTAATGACGCTTTTTTTATATCTAGATAATGGAATATCTGATTTAGGTTGATCAATCGTTGACCTTGAAATACCAGTAATAGTAAAATGAACTTTAGATTTTGGTTTATAAACGACGACTTCGCCAAGGTTCAGTTCACAAAATGAAGACTTATCTCCATTGTTATCAATTGAAACTGTTCCATTAGAATATTTTTCCTCGAAGAATAAATCAATGCCTACTTTTTCTGCAACCAGCCATGATTCTCTGTTTGCTCGGATAATTCTTTCAATCAAATAGCTTTGCTGTTTTCTTCCAATTTTTTCTTCAAATTTGTAATCGCTTGAGCCATGTTCAAGAATACAGTCACATGCAACTGGTAAATTTATGCTCATTCTGGAATAATACCCCTTTATTTCTCCAAACTTTGCAATTATCTCGTGGTCACTATGGCTACTGCATTGAATGATGAAATTTTTTACTACATCATTCAAACATGACCTCCTTGAGAGCGATAAAAACCTGATCTTACTCGTTTCTCTAGACATTTACTATTTGACTCATTTATTCTTATTTATTTCTTTTTACAGTGGCACGTTAATTAGCGCCAATATGCGTAAAAGGAAGATTTAAATGTTAAAAAGGCATTAATGAAATATACTTAATATTCTAATAATCAACTATAAATCAGAGTTACAAGTTTTCATACTCGCTTCAAAGGCTGTCCTATTCTCGGAAACATTATTGACTAGGTCATTCATAGAAAGCACAGAACGTAAGCAACTCATCCCATATATTGTTAGAATCATATCCGCATACCTATTTGAAAATGCATAAATCGCTTCTGGCTCTCTCAAGTCTGGAAGCAAGTTAAAAATATCTTGAAGGACAGAAATAATGCTGTGATTTGGAGGTATCCTACCTTCAACTATATCATTCAAATAGTTTTTGGATTCTTTTAATTTAGAGACAAGTATTTTACAAGAGTTAATTGTATCTGAAATTTGCGTAATAAGAGTAGAGGTTGACGTATTTTTAAGGTCTCTCAATAGGTGTTCCACACCAACTTCCTCTGCTTCGAATGCGCCAATCGTACATGGAACATGCGCAAACTTTTTCTTTAAGACACTATTGGGTTCGTCCATTGAAAAATAAGCGCTAATTGGACTTGACAAATATTCAAAATCATCCGCAGTTACATCAGCAATTAAATATAATGGGTCAGGGCAATATTTTCTAAATAACTCATGTATATCGATATCAACAACCTTGGTTTTGGGGCCAGTGCTGTACCAACCAATGATTTTCTCTTTTGTATTGATCTTTTTAAACATTAAATACATTTGTTCATGATAATTGTGATCTAGATACCAAACCATTGGGTCCCTTGAATCCTCCTCAAAAGGTAAAGCGTAACTATTTGTAACGTGAATTCCATCTTCATCATGAAGTTCTCCTAGCAATGTGCCAACTACCCTTTTTGAAGTACCCTTTGCAATCCTATTATAATGATCTACAATTGATAAAAGCACAATTGGGTGAATAATAATGTTTTTTCGATTACTTAAACTGGAATTTACTTTGTACAATGCAGCACCTGAATGTTCTCCGCTTAGACACATTATTAAACACCCCGAGAATTGAAACAGAAATATTTTCAAAAAATTGTGTAAAAAATATAAAACTCTTAGTTCCGGAAGTTTTGGAAGATCCCCTCAGTCCCCCCACCCAGTAAATTAGTTTCCTCATATTGTGATATTCGTAAAATATTCCCGCAAATGACTTTTTATTAGAAACGTTGAGCATAGGATTATTCATATTCTATCACAGAAATTGGTGCTGGTGTAATTAACTCTTATGTAGCTTTTCTAGGATCTTGTAGTAAATGATAGAGGAAGGGTGATAGGCAAAAGACAGCTTGAATACGTCTTGCTCTCTGAAACCAAATAACTTGTTTTGAGTCAAAACTACTTTTTTTGAAAAATGACTAATCATTTTTTGGTGACTTATTAGAGTACAGATGTTTTTATATGGCTTATCACTTAATTTGCATAATTTATTAGAGTTGCTATCAATACCGGATATACTAATTTGAATATCCTTCAGAAAATTGTTTGAGTTGTGTGCTAGCCCAGAAACATCGATATTATACCTCTTGTTAAATTCGAATAGAGATAAACCATGCTTTAAGATTTTCAGACGGTGTTTGTGTGCTGTAAGGATAATATCACAATGACGTATAAAATTAGTTGATTTCCATATCAGCATGCCTTTGTAATTATCTGGAATGAAAAGAGTGATATATTTCATAATATCATGGCTTTTCTCACAATCCATTACTTTTGGCAACAAGATTTTTCTAGACAACTTGATCGAATTTACTAGAGAATCTGATTTGCTAATTCGTTCGCCTCTGTTAGTTTTGATTAACGAATTTTGTCCGGAAAAACTAATTGGAGAGATTCTGAGTTCAGAGAACCTAATAAACTTAAGTGATGACTCATTCGTATTGTCATTACCATTATCTAAAATATTTTCAAAATAATTGACTTTACTAAAAGGGTTTGAATTTGCTCCAGGTGGGAATTTTAAGTTGTTTTGAATTAGATTACTATATTCTAGATCATCAAGATTTCCCCAAAGATGTAATCTCAATTTCCATTCTTTTAATCTACCTGAAAAGCATGATTTACTTGTATTTGAGTATGGATCTGGGGTAGAAGGATGCCAAGTAAAACTTAACTCTCTCTTCCTTTCATTTTTTCTCACCGCAGTTGTGTACCTTTGATATCCAACGCTATTCTTTGCTATGTTGATCTGCTTCAGCCTTTGGCTGATCCTTCTTTCTTCTATTTTTGATAACAATTTGAAAATTCCTAAACTTCGTGTAATTATTATAAAAAGAGCCGCTTATCTTTAATGTTAAAACTTATATCTGCCTTCAGGCTTAAATTGAACTATTCCGCAAATTGTTGATTATTTTTGAATTACTTTTAAATCTCTCTGTATTAAATAATTTAATCGATAGTAATCCACTATTACTTACAGCATTGCCCTCCTCACTTTCTAAAGTGCCAGCTCCGCTCCTTCCTTCTTTCCTTTGTGAAATAGTTTCACAAAACTCTTCTAGCTTAGTATCAGGGTATTTCATTCTTAAATAAACTAGTATATCATCAGCTTGGACTTCGGAGTGATTTTTGTGTTTAGAAATTATGTATGAGTTCTTAACAACGTCTTGAATAAATCCGTTTGTCAAAGTCGTTAAAACCTGTGAAACAGAAGGTCCTAGTCTTATGTGAGGGAATTCCTCAATCATTATTTCATTTAATAGTTCAGGAGATAGAATAGAAAATAATTCCGTCTCCAACTTGTGATCAACAAATTCATCCTGCATTTCTAATAAACTTGGAAATATAAATAAGAACTTATCAATAACTATAATTATAAATATTTAAATAGGTTGAACAAGAATAAAAGAATGCAAAAAATTCCTTTTTGTTCTTTTCAAATTTTTTTATTTTACATTTTTATTAAAACTAATTATCACCCCGGGCAAAATAAATGAATTCAAATACATAGCATTTTCATATTTATTCACATGTTTAATAAACTTATATAAAATCAAGAAATTTACTTACAATTTCTTAATTTATTAATAATATGATGGCATCAATTCGATTTCTCGTAAAAGCTCTCTTCAATTTCAAATGGAATTTATCCTTATTTCCTATCTCCATGATTTAAGCAATTATTCATTCTCTAATGCAACTTCTTTTCTTAATCTTAGATTTAGACCAAGATGATTATTTCTAATACGCTGTAAGTTGGCCGTTATTATATTGATTTTTTTACGATTTAACTATAAAGGAAATTATTAAACTACCTATTGAATATGTTTTATTCTTTCAATTAAAGTGGTCATTGTCTCCTTTGCTTAATATTCTTGAGTTTGAAATAATCGTCTTAGAATTAATGTAATGATCTTCAAGACATATTATCATTCCTCGAGAAAGCTAAAAGGTAATAAATTTATTATTTTAAACCCAAAAATAAATTCTTTATTTTTAGTCATTGTTAACTAGTTATTACTCTGAAATTAATATTTGAATTTTTTTCGAACTTTTATTCAAGCTAATTCCAATAAATATTATCCAAATTATTTTCAAGAAATAGTTTTTATGTCTAAAATTGTTTAATTGGTAATTAATGTCCTATCTTAATCTATTATTGAGCTAATTTATTGTGAACTTTTATGTTATTTCTGCCTGGGAATTGACTACTAGCCTCCTAATTTAATGATGTTACTAAACCATTTTTCTTTGGTGGAATTTTAAGGTTACTCTTTGTTTGAATTGAAGTATCAGCTTCTTTCTTTATTGGAGGTGTTGAAAAATCTTTCTTTGGAGGAATTCTTATGTTACTCTTTGTTTGAATCGAAGTATCAGCTTCTTTCTTTACTGGAGGTGTTGAAAAATCTTTCTTTGGAGGAATTTTAAGGTTACTCTTTGTTTGAATTGAAGTATCAGCTTCTTTCTTTATTGGAGGTGTTGAAAAATCTTTCTTTGGTGGAATTTTAAGGTTACTCTTTGTTTGAATTGAAGTATCAGCTTCCTTATTTACTGGAGGTGTTGAAAAATCTTTCTTTGGAGGAATTTTAAGGTTGCTCTTTGTTTGAATTGAAGTATCAGCTTCTTTCTTTATTGGAGGTGTTGAAAAATCTTTCTTTGGAGGAATTTTAAGGTTACTCTTAGTTTGAATTGAAGTATCAGCTTCCTTCTTTACTGGAGGTGTTGAAAAATCTTTCTTTGGAGGAATTTTAAGGTTGCTCTTTGTTTGAATTGAAGTATCAGCTTCCTTCTTTACTGGAGGTGTTGAAAAATCTTTCTTTGGAGGAATTTTAAGGTTGCTCTTTGTTTGAATTGAAGTATCAGCTTCCTTCTTTACTGGAGGTGTTGAAAAATCTTTCTTTGGAGGAATTTTAAGGTTGCTCTTTGTTTGAATTGAAGTATCAGTTTCCTTCTTTACTGGAGGTGTTGAAAAATCTTTCTTTGGAGGAATTTTAAGGTTACTCTTTGTTTGAATTGAAGTATCAGCTTCCTTCTTTACTGGAGGTGTTGACAAATCTTTCTTTGGAGGAATTTTAAGGTTGCTCTTTGTTTGAATTGAAGTATCAGCTTCTTTGTTCATTACAGGTACTGAGGCATCTTTCTTTGGTGGAATAATAAGGCTTTTTTTTGTTTGAATTGAAGTATCAACTTCTTTCTTAATTGGAGGTACTGATGCTGCTTCCATTTGTGGAATTTTAAGGCAGTTCATTGCTTGAGTCGAAGTAACAACTACTCTCTTTATTGGAGGCATCGAAGGATTTATTTTTGATGGAATTTTTAAATTATTCTTTATTGGGATTGGAGTATCAGCTTCTTTGCTCATTACAGGTACTGAGGAATCTTTCTTTGGTGGAATAACAAGGCTTTTCTTTGTTTGAATTAAAGTATCAGCTTCTTTCTTTATTGGAGGTGTTGAAAAATCTTTCTTTGGAGGAACTTTAAGGTTGCTCTTTGTTTGAATTGAAGTATCAGCTTCTTTCTTTACTGGAGGAATTTTAAGGTTACTCTTTGTTTGAATTGAAGTATCAGCTTCTTTCTTTATTGGAGGTGTTGAAAAATCTTTCTTTGGAGGAATTCTTATGTTACTCTTTGTTTGAATTGAAGTATCAGCTTCTTTCTTTATTGGAGGTGTTGAAAAATCTTTCTTTGGAGGAATTTTAAGGTTGCTCTTTGTTTGAATTGAAGTATCAGCTTCTTTCTTTACTGGAGGTGTTGACAAATCTTTCTTTGGAGGAATTTTAAGTTTGCTCTTTGTTTGAATTGAAGTATCAGCTTCTTTCTTTATTGGAGGAATTTTAAGGTTACTCTTTGTTTGAATTGAAGTATCAGCTTCTTTTTTTATTAGATGTATTGAGGAATCAATCTTTGATGAAACTTTTAAACTATTCTTTGTTTTAATTGAAGCTTCTAATTCTTTCTTAAATTTGGTAGCTAAAATACTTCCTTTTTGAAAATCGCTTTCATCATTTACATGAGAACCAATTATGTTCGTCTCATTTTTTGATGGGCTTTTAAGGAGCAAGTGTTGATCTAAACCATTATTTTTTTTTAACCCTCCTAAACTTTCAACTTGAACATTTTTACTTTGGCCAGCACCAACAATTTTATTTAAATCTTTTAGAGATGATGGATCAATTTTTGCTGATTTATTAAAAATTTTCGACATTTTTGTATCTTCGATTAAGCCAGCTGGCTTTTCATCTAAACATAAAGAACTGTTCTTCGTATTAAATTCTTTGTTTATAAATGAATTTGATTTCACCTTCAGATTTGAACTATTATTTGTATCAATGTTTCGGTTATCTCGTACACTATCTTTTAAAAAATCAAGTTTTCTCCTAAACCGGATTTCATTAAAACAATTACCTATTCTTTCGTATCCTCTTGGAAGATAATAATAACAAGGGCTTGTTGAATATTCTCTCTTGATTTCAGAATCTTCATGATTTGTTACATTTTTGTAAGGCTTAATTTCACTAAAATCAACAATTTTCTCAACGAACTCAGGATGATTAACTTCTATTGTAAATTCTGGTGTATTTAATCTTGGGTCATTAGTTCCAGTTTCTCTTTCAGCTCTAAGTTTATCTACTAATTTCTTTGTTCCAAAATTTAATGATTTTTTTTTCTCATTGCCATTTTCATTATTTTCTAGAGTTTGAAACTCGATATTTATTTTCCTCATGATTGAATCCAGCATTTTATTCCGAATTTCCTTCTGTTCCTCCTTGTCTGTTTTTCTATAGAAAATTTCATTTTTGTCTACATTGTGATCATCCATAAAATATCCCTTATGTATAACATAAACTTGATTTGTAATACTATCATGTATATATCCATTCCAATTATTAAGTGAATCAAAATAGTAACCTTGATTTAAAAAAACTTGAATATTTTTATCTTCTATATTCTGCTCATTAATTATTTCATATCCGCATATTTCATTTTTTTTTTCTTGAGGTAGCTTTGATCCTTTCAAATTCTTCTTGTTCTTTAACCAACTTTTGTTATTTTTATTTATAAATTTCCCAATTGGCCATAAAATTTCTGGTTTAAATGTGCATTCTAGCATATTTTTGTCATTAATTTCTTTTTTTTCTTCTTTAATTCGCTCAATCAACTTTCTTTTTCTATCTTCACTGATCTTTATGTGATCTCTTAATTTTCCAGTGCAATTTTTTTTCATTTTGCACGTTATACAAGCTTTATTTTTGTTTTGACAATAAGTACAATTATAATTTGTGTCTTTTGAATTACTTTGCTTAACATTTGTTTCATTTAACTTTATCGCGTTTGGATCAGAAGAAAAACATATTTGCTTTTTATTTGGCATATAAACATCTTGAAAACCATTGATAAAGCAATCATTATTCCGCTTTTTTGATCTACTAATTGGATTTTTAAATATGTTGTTCAGTTTTGAAAAAAGCCCATACCCTCTTGTGTCATCGAAAATTTCCCTCGCCAAGTAAATAATTATATCATTTTTTTCAACGCATCCATCCTTTGCATAGAAAGGTTTAATAGTTTCAAGTAACAAAAGGAGTGTTTGTGCCTTTTCCGTGTCGACCTTCAGCATTTCAAATAATAATTTCTTGGAATGTTCTAATTCTATATATCCTTTGTCATTAGGATCTAGTGTGTAGTAAATTCGAAGTGCAATCTTCCATTTTAATCTTTCCAAAAGATATTCAGAATACGGCGAAATATATTTATATCGTGAAGATTCTTGTCCCTGAGTTATTTTTTGCTGTTTGCTAAATTCTATTATAGCCTTCTTATCATACTCATTAAGTTGAGAATAATCGTCATTAGTATTATTTGATGGAATTCTATTTTTAAACCATTTCATATTGTCTTTTAAAAATTTTGGGAAAAAATTAAACTTAGATTTGCCCGAGTAAATTGGCTTCTTAAAGTATGGGTCCAAAATATTTTCAGATTCACTTCCTCTCCACCAATTTGGCCGTCTTTCTAATTCAATATTATTTAAGGCAATTTCTCTCATTTTTTGTTCTAAATTAAAAAAACACCAAGATCCGTAAGTCTTTAATATGGGTCATTTGATCCATTTATACGTTTAAGTGAATTTAATGTATGAATACTACTCTAGATATAAGCATCCATTTATGACATAATATTTTTCTCTCGAGGAATCGATGTGTGAACAATAATGAACGCTATGTATATTTCAATACAAAAAAAGTAGATTAATCAACTATGAAAATTATTATTTAAATTTAATAAAATATGGAAAAAATCGAAAACAAATAAAGTACTTTATCAAAAACAAAACTTATGTTCAAAGAAAGAATGATTTATACATAGCAAAACAATTTAATCAATTATGACTTGGGTTTAATAAATAAAAAAAGGGTGAAATAAATTTATGTCTAGTCTTCTTAAGTGTGAGATTAATGGGCAGATAAAAAATGTTTATATTATAAATGCTCTTCGGATGTATTAAACTGAAAATATATATATATATATATATATATATATTTTTAAGCTTTATTTACTAGCTTTAAAGCTCGTTAGATTGATCAAGAGTAATTTTTGATTACTGTACTCATTTTACGCATAATTCGTTTGCCTAAATTCTAATTATCCCTCTAATTATATTAAGCCAATTTATTGTATCAATTAATGAAATGAATTTATTTTAGACATGGTTATTAAAAGATTATGCCGGAAAAAAATGAAAATTTTGTCCCCCCCTTTGATGAGTAAAATTTAGATTTGATAAGTTAAATGAAATTATGTTTTTTAATAGAATATTTACCTATATTCAATCAAACTCTTAATAATTATTTTCTGAAGAATGTCATCTAAAATCCCGTGTTTGATTCGGCCTACAAATTTGAAAAAACCATCTACAATTTCTAGCCAAATAAAAACAGACATAAATAATTTGAGTGATAGTAAGCAAAAACTAAATCCAGCAAAATCTTTAAAGAATGAGAACAAAGAGAACAATCTTTTGAGAAGTAAAGCTAATTCTCAAAGTTCTATGAATTTCAGAGTACCAAGAGTTGCATATTTATCAGATAAGGTTCAAAGTAAAAATACTAAAACAGAAATCAAGCAATCTTCAAAGACTGTTACAAAAAAAGTATCATCAAGTAGCCAAGTTAACCTTAAAAATATATCTAAAAATACTTTAATTCAAAACTCAAGTCTTTCGAATCAAAATATTAAAAGCGAAAGAGATAATGTAAGTAAATGTTTAAGTATTAGACAACAAAGTTTGATAAAAGAAAGAGAGTTGAGACTTGAAAAAACCAAGTTGAAATTAGAATCCGCAGAAAACAAGCTTAGCCAAGAATTGCTACTTAGCGAGTTAATTGAATCTGAGCTTAAACTCCAGCTGGAATACCTCGATGAGAACAACTCTATATATTTTAAAGAAATTGAGCTAATACAGGAGTTTGAGAAAACATTAAAATGCGAAATAATAAATCTGGAAAACCAAATTAGTAAAATGGAATGTAATTTATATAACTTGAAAGATTTGGACTATATTAAAAGTTCGATTGATGATTTTAAACTACAAAATGTTGATATTGAACAAACAATTAAATTAATATCTAAAGAAATTTTGGAATGCGAAAAGTCAATTGAATTTTACGAGTTAGAGAAGGATGACGGAGAGTTAATATTTCAAAACTTAAAAGTTCCATTCAACAAATCTATTGAATACTCTTTAAATTTAGAAAAACTATTGCAAAATGACAAATTACTGATCAATCAACTCCAATTTAGGCTGCATAAGCTTACAAAAAATCCAAAGTTTATTTGTAGAACATATTCATCTGAAATACCACAGTTGTCAAAAGTTCATATTTCTATTCCTTCATGCGGAAAAAAAACTATAGCTGTAGATAAAACTGAGAATAAGGATATCCATCAGTCAATTTCTCAAAAAAATCGATTTGTGGGAAATGAAGTAAAACTAAAAATTGATATTAAAAAGTTTCAGTTTAGTATTGGCAAGGAAACTATTAGATTTGATAAGATAATCGAGTTTGATGATACCAAGAGGCCTTCAACATTATTATTGACTGATCTATCTATAATTGATAAACAAATTTCAAATATTATTGATAAAATCGACGAGCCGCAGTCGAGTACATGCTACCAACCAAAAATTCATTATAAAAACAATATTATTAGAAGGCAATCATTAATATATTCAAAAATTGACTCCGAAACAGAAAAAAATCCATTTGAGATGAGCTCGTTAAATAATTGTGTTGAGAAAAGTAAGTATTACTTGGTTGATATTAACGAACAAAAGGAAGTTGAAATGGACATTTTGCTTTTAATTAATGATTTATTCAATAATATTAAACTAGTTTTTAGTGAGAAGAGTGATTTGCATGATAAATCAAAAAGCAATAATAGCCCTATTTCTGAAATTTCCTCTATTTTTATTACTAATGTTGGATCAAATTCCGCAGCTTCAAGACAAACTTTCTGGGGCACAAATGATGCCAGGATAGTCTCAATCTGCGATGGAATCAGCGAATATAATGATAGACAAGGAATTAAAGACCGTAATAAGAAAATTCCGGGAATCCTGCACTCAGTAATATATCAAATATTTCAAAACATTAATCATTCCTCATTATTTAATTGGAAGTTGAGTGCGGACGTATTAATACAAAAATCAACTAATATTCATGAGGATATTGAAAATAAGTCTAATCAGGTAGATTTCGGAACACAACAATCATTTAATTGCGAGAAACTATTAAATTTTGACGGAGGGTTATCAGGCTATATTTCTACAGAACAAAACTTAAGTCTTGAAAATTTTGCTCTTGTTAATAATCATTCAAAATCCAACTGTAATAATATTCTTTCAGGACTTAATTTTCGTAATACAGCTATTGGCAAGTCAAAAACCATAAGCAACTGTGAATATAAAAGTTCCGAAGAATTTATATCTCAAATATACAAAGAAATAGAGACTTTATCTCCAAATTTTTTGAGCTCAATCAACGCTTATCGCCTTAAGGAAGAACTGCTCAGCTTATCCAAAGAATCCCCAAACTTTCACTTAATTATAATTCTGAAAATAGAAGCAATCATTTCAAATTCCTCAATTTCTTCAAATATAGTCCTCACTGATTTCTTCATAGATGAAGATGGCACTGCCGACAATAACATTGTCGACTATTTTTCCACTGTAAAAGGCAATCCTGTTAACAACCAATTTATGGAAATTTTCTCACACCTAAGAAAGAATAGTCAGACTGAGCCTTTAATTTATACCCTTGTTCATTCAATTATTTGAATAGTTTTTTTTTCCTGAATTTTTCTGCAGACCTAACCATTTTTTTTCTGGCGGCATCATCTATGCACACGCTAATTGCGTGGGGCTAAAATGTTTCATGAAATTAATAATATTGTTTCTTAGTTGCCATTAAGGCGAAATAACTTAAATATTTAATTTGTATTGCTCTCCTCCCGAACAGAAATTTATTAGAATGCAAATTGGGTTCACAGAGAAAGACCTGCAAATTCCAAATAAGTCATGTGGAAGAAAATGGAATAAGTTCATTGTATTTATCAATTTTATTAGTTTTCTCTCAATTATCACAAAAATAAATGGTAACTTATTACATAATGGAAACCACTCCATGAACGGTAATGAATCCGGTGTGAGTCGTACGTTGAAGCAAGAAAAAGATGACCACTCCATACTAATTGGAAAAAAAAACGAAACAAATACTGAAATATTTTCTCCAAATAACTATTCTAGTCAAAGCTCCACTAAACTAGTAGATCATCGCACTGAAAATTTCATAGAAAAAGATTTCCAGAAAAATAATAGTTTAGTTGAAGAAGATAATTTGACTTCTAAGTTTTTCGATCCATTTGTATTCAATTTTTCCATTGATGTTCATCAATGTATAAGTAAATACGAGAAGCTGAACAAATATCTTCAAAAGATCTCTTTGATTTTTTACTTATTTAATAAGACTCGTGAGCTTGAAAATGAGGGTTTAAATAACAATTCTACTAGCATCTTGAAAGCTGAGAATGAGAGAGTTGTAAATACTACAATTAAAATCAATATTGCAACTAATTCTGGAAAAATGGACAATCACCTTGATATAATTATTCAACCTGAGGTGTTTTTTAACTCTATTTATAGAACAAATACCACGTGGATGGACAGATTGTTGGATACTCCAAATATTAATTCAAGTCCCATGAATCTATTAAATTTGACAAATAATCAAGATAATAGTCAATCAATTATAGATTGTATCTGCATATTTGTTTCTGAAGTTCAATCAAATTTAGGACTGAACAGATCTTCCTTAGAAATTTGTAATATAAAAATTCAGGAGATTATTTCAGCAATCAAGTCAAATCCAGAAGCAAGATTTGAATTGACTCAATTATCGCTTGATCGCCCCCCTTCCAAATTAATTATTCCAAAGAATTTAGGGGATAAAGTAACCGGATATAGCTGGAAAGAATCTATTGCGGAAGGAAAAGAGATACAATCTGAAAATCTGTTAGGTAGATCTGTACAAAAGCTTGAGCCCACGCACAGCAGTGGAAATGAAATCTTAAAGGAGTTGAATACAGAAAATTCGAACGCTGGTAACGGAGTTAATGAAACTGGCGAGATAACAAATAAAAATATATATTTTGATTCGCGCGATGTAAATGGAGGTTCCTGTGTATATATACCTTTTGATCAGGGTAAATGCGGTGGATGCTATGCATTTGTTGTTAGTGCATCAATAAGTATTTCAAATTGTATACAAAAGTTGGTACTGCCTGCGCCGCTATCTCCTCAACAAATAATTGATTGCAGCATGAGTTTTGGGAATTTAGGATGCGATGGCGGATTTTATTCGAATGGTTGGAGTTACTTGCTTGAACAAAACGTCCCGAGAAATTACATTTGTTCTTGGAATGAATACCCTTATATCGACTCAATTAGTAGTTGCAAGGCGAGTGCTTGCAATGGTTGTTTAACTATTAGCAAATATAATGTTTTTACTGGCCTTGCATTAAATGGTGATGATGGCTGGGATTTTGTGACAACAATACTTCCGAAAGTTGGGTCAATTTCATTAAGTATTAATTCTAATTTACCCGGTTTTAGCAGCTATTCAGATGGAATTTATAAGGCACCAAAATGCACAACTCACTCTGAACTGAACCATGCAGTAATTATGATCGGGTATGGAATAAATGACAATGGCGATAAATATTATGTAATACAAAATAGTTGGGGAGTGTCATGGGGAATTGGTGGTTTTATGAATGTTTCAGCAGATTCGTGTGACATGTTTTGGTACCCTGGTATTATCCGTCAAGTTTCATCAGAATCTTTGCCTGATAAATGCACAGGAAATAAATTGTTACTTACTGGTCCAGGAGAAATAAATAAACCGCAAAAAAAATCTACTGAATACAATATTTTTTTGAAAAAAACATATTATGGAATATGCCTTATAATTAATATCTTATTATTAGTGTATTAGCGGCATTATTAGTCTAGTTTTTGAATCATTAATTTCTGTTCGATTTTTCTTTTTTTTTTGTCCAATATAAAAATAACTATACGTATCGCCCAATAAATTCCGGGAAAACAAACATATGTAAGAATTAAATTAATGAATTGTATTTATTTCGAAGATAATTACTAGAATGAGTTTTTCGAGGAAGAGAATTGCTCAAGAAAGAGCAGAATGGCGAAAGGACCATCCAGTTGGATTCTCTGCAAAATATGCTCCATCTGAGGATGGAGAAGGCCAAGATATGATGAAATGGATATGCAAGATTCCGGGTAAAAGTGGGGTAAGTTAATTAATTTGTTAATTAAAATCATTCTTACTTCTATAATGCTAGACTCTCTGGGAAAATGGTGAATATACGCTAAATGTAACATTCCCTGAAGATTACCCTGCAAAACCTCCTAAGTGTATTTTTCAACCACCACTGTTTCACCCTAACATATATCCTTCAGGTACGGTTTGCCTTTCTATTCTAAATGAAGATGAAGATTGGAAACCCTCAATTACCATGAAACAGATTTTGCTAGGTATCCAAGATCTTTTAGATAACCCAAATATTAAATCCCCAGCTCAAGCTGAGTCGTATCAGCTTTACTCAAATAATAGAGCAGAATATAATAGAAGAATTAAACAGCAAGCTTTGCAAAATAGGCCTTCTGATTAATAGTATACCCGCTATTTTTGAAAAAAAAATCCGGTTAAAATTTTTTTAGTCCTAATGTTAAATCGATTTTTCTAATTGTATCTTTAATTTTTTTTTCATGATGGGATAATTGATAAATAATGATAGGGAATGAAGTCCACATTGTACAATACCACCCCCCAATAAACTGGGTACTTCTTAAAAGCGATTTAATCTCAGGAAGAATCAATAATCAAACCCTCGAAAGATACTCGCATAACCTTATATATCCATTTGTTTCTTGCAATGACAGAACAATTGATAGTTTATCTAGAGTATTCTCTCGAATAATTTCCAATGAATTTCAAATTAACACTTTTTTGCGAAAGCTTGGCTTTTTTGTCTCCAGTAGATTAAACGAAAAATTGTATAAAATTGATGAATGCTTAAGTTCCAGACAAATTTACCAGTCTATAATTGATATATGGTTAAAGTCGGATAAGGAATTCGAAAAAATTTCTTCCAATATGACTAAAAATGAAATAAAAAAAAAATCCCATCAAAACACTGAACAAATATTTAATAGCCAACTGAATGTCAACTTTGTAAGTATTTTACGAAACATCATAAAGAAATGCGGTGACGAAAATAAAAATATTACTATTTGGAGTATAATTCCGGAAAATAATATGGAATTTAACTCATCTTTTGAATCAACTGAAGATGATGCAATGCCAATTAAAATTATTGAAGGGTTACTGAGCATTTGCTTTAATGACTTACAGAGAGAATTTTTCAACCTAAGAAATATAAAAATCAATTTGATTTTAATAATTAAATATTCTAAAGTACTTCTTTCTATAAGTAGTGATAAAAGACCAACTATTATTACGAATCAAAGTAATCATCAAATTAAAATATCTTGTGTAGATTCAAGATGTTTACTGAGCTATTCTGATGTAATAATTGCAAATTCGCTGAACTTATTAACTTTAAGGTTAGATTTTTCAAACCTATTCTTCGGTGGAAATACTATATTAACACTATTTGCAGAAAAAAACAATTATTTATTGAAATATGTGGACAAAAATGCTTACAACGAGTATATCGATAGAAAGATTGACCCGACAGATTTATCTGACTCAGAGGAAGGAGAGGTGGTAGAACAGGAGAATATTATCGCAATTATGGAAAATGAGTTTCAAAAAAAAGGATGGGATAGGTTAGTTGATAACATTTCTATGAAAATTATAGGTTTTGTGCCTTCTCACTGGAGTCCAACTGCTATTAAGTTATTTCCTCTGACATCTCCTGTCGGAAGGAATAGTTTTAAGCTATTACAAGAAGTATATCATTCTTTAAATTTTGGTAGTATTTTATTGGGAATCAATGATATACCCTCAGCTGCTATTATCATAAACTTATCCAAAATGAAAAGTAGAAATTGCAATAAAGGTATTCCAAGAAATGACTTTATTAAACAAATAAATGAAACCAAGCGATCGCCTGAAAGTGGCTGCGTTTCTACAACTCTGAAAAGAAATTTGTTTAATCTAGTGATAATTAATCGTAATCCAATTATACCTTTACCCATTTCTAGGAAATTTCAATGCGAAAATAAAGTAAATATGACAACTAATATCAATATTTCGCAAATAGATGATAAATATATTCTCTTTGCTTCAGGTAAATTCCAAGAGTTATTTCATAAGGTTAAGACAGCTGTTGATCTTAATATTATTATTAACAAGAATGTTTATTGTATGATTGATTTTTGTAACTTCGAAAAAAAAAACAAATGTTTGGATTTAATTCTAATCAAAAAATTAAATTTTAGTCAAGATATTTGCAATTTAATTAAAATTACAATGGCCGGGCTGCCTTCTTTGCTCACAGAGTTTGAATATTTCATCACAAAAAGAATGAGTCAAGGAGAAATCTATAGTTTAAAAGATTTTGTTTCAAATTTTGAAGATGAGAAAGAATATTTCGAATCTAAATTTTTTATAAGAAAAACCAAGTTAATTGATCTTATTTTCCCAATTATTCATGGAATTGAGAGAAAAATTATTTTAAATAATTTTTTGAAAACAAAAATCAATTGTCAGACGGGTAAAGCCCAAGACATGCAAGTATTAGTTTCAAAACTTGATAAATATTTGTCTTTATTATTAGGAGAATTGCCAATGAACGGCTGTTTGTTCAGTTGTAAGGGAATTAGCTCAGAAACAATTGCTTTGATTATTGCTGAAAGAGAATTTGTAAGACAAAGCGTACCAAAATTATTTTGGCTCTCAATTTACTATCTTGTAAATTCAATGAAATTTATTTCAAGAGAACACCAACGTATATTTTATATAATAAGCACTGGTAAAGATTTTGAGCCATCTATTCACTTAAAAATTCCTAATTCTAAAAGTGATAATTTTTTTCTGCTTGATAAATCCAATGATTATGCTGCTAGAATTAGTTATTTTGACAAAGCACTATCGAAAATTGATGAAAGTAGTATATTCGGTTCAACTAACCACTCCAAGAAGTTTAATTTCGAATAAGAATTTATTTGGTAATTATTACTTCGTATCTAAATTAATCTTTTACTTGAAGCTCGAATTGTCTATATCGCTCTTTTTTATATTTTTTTTTTTTTTTTTTTTTAGAAATAGCAGATTTACATGTTAAATTATATTTAATATTATTAAAATTTTTCTAAAATATTAATGCAATTTTCAAAATTTCAAAGCCTTCGTAGCTCGATTTCGACGGCTGAAAATGAACAACAATTATTTAATGACAATATTAGATCAACATTTGGTGACCGTTTATACTTTTCAAACTATGACGATGAATTGAAAGATGAATTAAACCTGTCACTCAATTCCAGAGAAAAAAAAACTCTCGAAAATGATGAGTACATTGAAACTTGGGAAGGAAACGATGAAGGTCTTTTATGGGGGAAAAAAGAAGCAAGGGACAAAAGTTGGAAAGAAGAATGGATTGAACAGAGAAATATTCCTAAAGATTCAAATATTTCCCAAATGCCTTATAGCGAAGACGAATCACCAAATAATATTAATTTTCAGTGTTTAAAAAATGAATTAAGAGAAAATAGTAATGAACAGAGTTTGTCTCTATGTGAAAAGTTTGAAAATTGCAATAGAGCATCACTCGGCCAATTAATTGGTGTAGATTATAAAAAAAACAGAAGATGGAAAGAAAAGTGGTTTAGAAGAGGAAGAAAACTGTTTGTTAGAAAGTTTGTTCAACAACTTTGTGAAAATAATTCGCGAGTATTAAAGGTATGGTTTGAGGATTCTGAGTTTATTTTTGACTCGATAAATATTTACTCGAATCCGAATAAGCTCAGCTGGAAATTAGTTAGGAATAATAAATATGGAAAAATAATATCAGATCAAAAAGAATGGAAAGAATCAAATGATTTCTATGATGATTATAATATAATCTTATACGAGGAAAGGGGAATTTCTAATGGGTCTAACAAATACCCCTATTTTTATTCTAAAAGAAAAAAAGTTTTCAAAGACAATTCAGAAATTATATATTCCAAGTATTACAAAGGATATGGTGGAGAAAATGAAACCTTTGATATTGAAGCAATCTCTTCTGGACACAGCTCGAGCAATCTAACTTTTGATGGATTATGCCCTACTAATTCAGTTGATGACATCAAATATTCGGAGTCTTGGAGTGAATGCATTGAAATAGATAGCCATGGAAATAAAAAAGGCAGAAAATATGGCGATAAAGATAACACAGAATTACATGAAGTTTGGTTTGAAGAAATTGATGGATCAAAAGAATATGATATTTGGTATGAAAATGATGAAATACAATGGGGAGAAAAAATAGGTTATTCTAAATCAAATAATGAAAGCTTTAAAGTTAAATGGGAAAATAAAAAGGAACAAGGAGGATTGAAACGAGAAAAATACATTGAGAAAAATTGGGAGAAAGTTGGAGAACAAAATTCTTGGGGAGAAAAGTTTACAGAGGTCGTTGATCAAACTTCATTAGGAAAGAAAATTCAGATAGTAAAAGAAAATTGGTATAATAACGGAGCTGAAGTTTTTAGAGAAGAATGTAATGAAGAGTCGCAATTTAATGATCTAGATGAAGATAAATTACCAGATTTAATTATTAGGAGAGGAGAAAAAAGAGGCGAAAGATTTGCAACAGGAGAGACATGGTCTGAAAATTGGAATGAAAGCCTCAAAAGAAGCGAAATAAATCAGAAAATAATAAGAACAAAGCTGTTTACAGATAAATGGTGGACAAAAAAAAATGGCGAAAAGTGGGGGGAAAAGAAAACAATACAGTTAAAACTGGAATCTAACTATGATAAGGATTCGAAAATATTGGATGAAAAAGTTGTAGATTCAATACCACAAAATGAGCACTTATACATTGAAAATACTGAGTCATGGTATTTATCTGAGTTTGAGGAATACTCTGACACTTGGGAAACCGATGGTTTGAATCAACATGGTTATAAAAAAGGAATAGATAGGAAGCATGATAACAATAGGTTCATAAAATGGGAAGAAAAATGGAACAAAGATCATTTAAAAAAACTAAAAAAGAAATGCACTTGGGAATTAATGGATGATAGTGGATTAATTGAGGTTTGGACAGAAGATCAATTTCAAGATCAGTCAGGAAATTTTATAGTTAATAAGAGAGGTAGAAAATATAATCTTGATAATCGGACTGAAGTAATTGAAGAATGGGAAGAAGCCTGTAATGATGACGGAAATGGAAATTTGTATACAAAAAAACAAGGGAAAGGTAGAGAGAACTGGTATTTAGATGAATTTGGTAAATCAGACTATACAGGAGAACAGTGGGCAGTAAAACAAGGTTTTGATAATGAGGGAAGTTGGTCAGAAAGGTGGTCTGAAAGGTCAGGATATAAAGAGGCATGGAAGAAGGGAGAAAATCGCTACGGAGATAAATGGGAGGAAGAATGGAAAGAAGATTTCGAAAATAAATGGAAGTGGGCAAGGAAGAGCGGGGAAAATAATGTTGGAGATTTATGGAAAGAAGAATGGAGGGAAGAGATTGACACGACAAATCATATCAGTAAGAAGAGTGCATCGAAGAAGGGGAAAAAAATGATTAGTGGCGAGGAATGGAGTGAAGAATGGGGAGAATTATATTATGGTATAGGAAATGAATCCATGGGAGATGGGGGAATACATGCTGAGTATATGGAAAAATGGGCTAATAAATATGCAACAGATGGAAGCGGTAATGAATGGGGAAACTCATGGGGAGATATGTGGAATTGGTCTAAAAAGGTAAAATCTTGGGGTGAGAAGTGGGAGAATAGCAATATAACAGAAAAATGGTAACTAAATTACAAATTTTCTTAAGCAGAAATATTGTGCATTAAAGTGCTAGTTGCATTTACGCAAAATTTTTATTTATAAATTTTCTTCAGTTTTTTTTCTCTTTTCATTTTTTTTTTTTTTTTATTTTTTTAAACAAAATTAAGGATCATAAAAATAGTATATCTAAGATAGTTACATGCCAAAAGCTGAAGTCGGAACAGTTAAGTGGTTATCTAAGCAAATAAAGTCCAAAGGATTGCAGAAATTGAGATGGTATTGCCAGCTATGTGAAAAACAATGTAGAGATGAAAACGGCTTTAAATGCCACAGGATGTCTGACGCACATTTGAGACAGATGGAAGTTTTTGAGCAAAATTCTAAAAAAATATTGAATGACTATAGTAAACAATTTGAGCTTGCTTTTATGAGATTAATGAAAACAAGATATTCAAAGTCAAAGGTACTTGCAAATACAGTCTATAATGACTTAATTCATGATAGAAACCATATACACATGAACTCGACAATTTGGACAACTCTCACAGAATTTATTCACTACTTGAGCAATACTAACAAATGCGAAATCGAATATTCTGATAAAGGATGGTATATCCAGTATATTGGTCATGAAGGCGAAAAAAAGAATAAGGACTTGGATTCAAAAAATAAATTCAGACTTACAGAAGACAACAGAAGAGAACGACGAATTGGAATGGTAGTCAAATCAAACTCTTCATCTAACCAAAGAGCGTCTTTCATTCAAAGATGTCCAACTGTGTTTTTAAGAAATACAACTAATTTAGAAGATGATGACGGAAAGATTTCAATTCAAATAAATAATAATAGAAATAATATTTCTGAACACAATTCTGTTCAAAATTTGTTTAATTTTCAAGAGCAAGACTTTACTTGCAATGGAAACTTTGAATTCCAAAATTGTTGCCAGGAAAAATATAAAGTTAGAAGTAGTAGCCTGTCTAGAGAGGGATATTAGTGTATTGATTACTTATATTTGCTTGCATACTCTAAAGAGTACATCCTTGCCATATTATTAAATCCTTTTTTATCTCCGCATCTTAAAATGTTTCCTGCATCGCAATTTAACGGACTATTGGGATTTGGATCGCATAAGATAGATATTATTGCTCTACAAACAGCATGCAACGTCCATGCTGGCGTCCAGTTATCCTTGATTACATCAATGCAAACTTCACCTATAATTTATTATTCGTGAAAAACAACATTAATGCTTATTACTCACCAGTAAAAAAGTTTACATTTGGATGAAAAATCGGTGTCACAAATTTTACAGATGGGGGTAATATAGGATATTGTGGCGACACAATAATTTCGATTTTAAATACGAATCCTTCATATGGCGTTTCATCTGGCCCTACTATTTCTCCGTCCCAATACATTAAGTCATTTTCTCTTGAAAAGAAATATGTATTAATAATTGTTTCCTACTTTATGCTAAAACTTACGATGGGATCAATCTAATATCAGTATCTTTATTTCTGCTAGAATCCTTTAACTCGATTATGAGCCGACTTTTACATGCACTCATATTCTGTTTATAAAATTTATTAATATAAATTACGTAAGACAATATTAAGCCGCCATTATTGTTTTGAATTAGTTAAAACTGATGAATAAAGTTATGCAATATTATTAATTGATTATTTTTGGTATAAATATTCTAAGGTGTTAATAGTAGCTTTAAAGTTAAATTCGTTTTGTGCAATTAGATTTAATTGGAAAGCAATATTTATATATTTTTTTGAAGTTTATTAATTAAATAGTATATTTATCCTTCTATTGTTGAAATGGCAGATAGCGAATTAAATCTGATATGCTCAATTTTTTCAAAATGTGAAAGCGATTTAAAAGCTATAGTGTCTATTGTAAATATTTTATCAAAAAATAAATATGAAGTTAATAAGTTCGAAACAGAAATCAGAGAAATTAAAGAAAAGTTGCATATTGTAGAGAAGAAAATAGTAGAAAGTAGAATTGTGTCATCTAATCAAACGGATTTCGTTTCTGAGAAGTATATTTTGGAAAAGTGTCATGAGTCACTACAGTCTCTAAAGGGATCTATTGTTAACTTTAAAGAAATAAAAATGAATAATGATCATTCACAAGGGGACAAAAAATTGCAAATAAATGATTTCGAATCAAAGTCTGTAGGCGATCTTTTAAATGACGAATTTTCTGAACTAAGAATTGATAATGAAGTTAAACTTAGCCAAATTAATGCCGATAATTATATTAAGGATAGTTTCAGTCCAGAAAAACTTAATGAAAACGATATTTACACTAGGGAGAGAATTGTTAAACCTGGAAATAATACAGAGATACCGATTGAAAATACGGATGAATATAAGCATTCGATAGGATTTCGTATGGATGTATCTAAACATTTAAATACAGATATTCTAGATAATTCATTTAATAACAAACTAGAGATACAGGATTCAATTGGCAGGCATATTCAATATACTCCAAGAATGGTTTGGCATAATCCAAGATCTGATTTTCCTTCTAGACCACTTGAAAAGTTGGCTAACACTTCGTTTTTTGATAAGTTGGCTTTGGACACTTTATTTTTTATTTTTTATTTTCAACAAGGGACATTTCAACAGTTCTTATCAATTCAAGAGCTTAAAAGAAAAAAATGGCAATTTCATAAAAAATGTTTTGCTTGGTTTTATAAAAGATCTGATTCAAAAATTACTACAGAAGATGCCGAAGTTGCAGACTATATATATTTTGATTTTGAGAAAGATTGGTGCCAAAAGATAAAAAATGACTTTGCATTTGAATATATTCACCTGGATGATACACCTATTGTTATTAACAAAAATAATGAGTCTAATGCTTGCTACAACAGCAAGGCTTGTGCTGACAAAGATCAAATAAGTTTTAATTCAGATATTTCTGAAAATATTTTCAATGCTGATGGCGCAATTAATGATCATTGCACAATTAATAACCCTTCAAATAAATAGTTTTTGCTATATTTTAAAATATATTATTTGATATTATGAAATAGGTAATACTCAAAATTTCACTGTTTTATTGAGGTTCATTAGATAAATTTGACTAATGTAATTTATTAGTTTTTTAATTTCATTATTTTACATCTTTCTTCATCGGCTAAATTGTAAATGCGTAAATAGACCGCCAAAAATTGCATGTATTGGTCATGCTCTAAACAGAAAAATTAAAATGGAAAGTAATTGGTAAGAAAATTTCATTATATTGTCAAAGCTAATCACAGGTTATATATACTTTTAAATTAGAAAACTTTGTTTTTACAAATATATTTAATAATTTTCGTTAAATTTTGACTTTCCCAATGAGCGAACACCAAAGGTTAACTAGGAAGCTTAACCCTTCATCTAAAAGTGTTAAACTACTTAACAGACCTTTAAAAGGAAAAGGAAGCAATCAAGATGAATTTGATCCTGCAAGAATTGAAGAGCTTAACTCCCCAAACAAATCAATCAATCCAATAAAAGGGTTGCTCAGACCAAGACAAAAAAATACCACAAATATTCAAGATTCAAATGTAAAGCCACCACCTTCAGATATCGGAATATTTAATAATGCGCAAATAACAGGAAATGCTACCGTTAATTCAAACACAAATTTGCCAGAGGCACTATTGGCAGAAGCAATAAAAAATAACCGTGTAAAGTTACCTGGTTATTTAGATCTACCAGCGAGACTTAGTAAAAACTTAGATAAGGGAATTGCTGGGCTAACACCTGGAGTTTCAACAGATTCAGGAAGAATTCATGATAATTTAGATAGGTTAAAAAATGAATTTTGTAGATTTATTGACTTCAAATATCATGCTAGTACAATTGGAAATACTGATTTAGAACAAAGAGTTTTCTTAAGAAATTCTTTTGAGAAGCTAAAGGAAGTGGATTATCCAACAATTAAAATGCAACAGTGGAATGAATATCAGAATTTACTTTTGGAACAGAAAAAGAACTTGTTATTGTTTCAGAAAAGCCGAGGGGGAGACCAACAATTAGATGATGCCTGGTGCCAAACAGATGAACAATCATTTGATGAGTTTGTAAACAGCAATATAAAATTAAAGTTTGATAAGTTAAAAGAAATTAAAATGAAGAGGTTATCACTGAAAAGAAGGCTTTATTTAAAAGGTTACTTTGATATTACTGATTTTGATGATATTGAACAAATATACGATGATAAAATGCTTAGTAGATTGGGTTTAAATAATCAATTTGTTAATGATTCATCAGAGGATGAACTAGATGAAATGATGGATTTTGTTGAAAAGATAGATTCTGATGGAAGAATAGAATATAATAATTATCAAATTAGGCAAATTTTAAGCGTATTCGATAGAAAATTTAAACGAAGATGTAAACCAGATTATTATCAATTCTTCTTCGGATATTTAGATTATGAAAAAGAAAAGAAAGATAAAATAAGTGGTTTGAATAAGCTAAGCGAATCTGAGAGAACTCCTAAGGAATTGAAACTTAAGCTTATTGATTTCCTTGACAAAAAATTAAATTGGACCGAGATCGAAACTCCATGGGAATGGGAGCGTGACTTCGCAATTGATGAAATGGATCCATTAAAAAGAGGTTCGCCTAAAATAAGATTGAGCGATATGGACTCATCGTTGGTTAAAAAAGGCATTCCAAACGAATTTTTACAAGAGTTAACTGAAATTAGAAAAGAATATAGACGAGAATTGTTAGATAATTCCTTAAGAAAGTTTGAAATGGATGGGATATCAACCAATATTTCAGATAATTTGTCTATTAATAAAGAGATTATGAAGAAGGAAATATATGGAAGCGATAAGAAAAATCATTATACTGAGCTTATCAATAAGGCAAAAGTAGAAAGTGATTATGATGAAGCCAATTTGCTATCAAAATTAAAAAAGGGCCATTTCGCAAAAAGCAAAGTAATCAATAAGGTTAGGTTTAGAAATGAGCCGGAAATATTTAACCAAAAAAACTTTGACGAGCAAAAATATAAAATAATAATTGAAGAGGAAAATAGCTCTGATTGTAATTCAATTGAAATCGGCTTATCTAATTCATCTGATAATAAACTCGATATTCATCAATCAAATATGTGCCAAGATCTTACTTCAAAACTTGAAGATGATATTGTAGTCAGTTTAAATAAGCTTATTTTAACCAAGGGAATTTCAGATGAATTGAAAAATGATCTGGTTAAGCATCTCGATAAAATATTGCTGCAAACAAATAGAAATCCACCTGATTCTCAGCCCTCCATTGTAAAAGATTCAACAAATCAAAGTAAAAATGTATTGGGAAATAAGGCAGCTACAACTAAGAGTAAATATATAAGCCATTCTAAACAATTAAGCGTACTTGTGAATGGTAGTGCTTTGGGAATTCAAGAAAAGAATAAAAATTTCGACGAATTAATCGATGGAAAAGATACGAAACTGATTAATAAAAGTGTTAAGCAATCAGAACAACAAAAAAGAGCGGAATTAAACATGGATATTGATAGTTTTGAAAAAAATTTAAATACACTACGTACTGCTGCTGGGGTATTGCAAGTATTGGGCGAAATAGAGGAGGAGTCAAATTTAATAAATAACCACAACAAACTAAAGAAAATAATATCTGAAAAAGTTGAAAATAATGGATTTGATTTAGAGACTAATGAAATAAAAACAATTGAAGATGGAGTTGAAGCGTTAATAAAAGAAATTTTGGATAAAAGGAAAATAGGAAAGCAAAAACCAAAATCAGAATCTAAATTAGTAGGCCAGACCGAATAGAAGAAAGTATAAAAAAGAATTATAGAAGTGTCAATATTTTTTTTATAACTTAGATGATACGTATTAAACATTAATACAAGGAATTTTGTATTTATTTCTTTCAATAATGTAAGTTAACAGGTATAATTGGGCAAAGTATTGGAGAATAGTGGTTGGTCGAATTAACAGGATGATCGTTTTCAGATTCATCAATAGTTTTTTGAAATGTCGTTGTTTTATCAGTTTGAGATGCGAAGTCATCATTTGATTCAATTGGGCAAGCACTATTATCAACTAGATCTTCAATATTGTTAAATTGATTTATCCAATTACTTTGGGATTGAGTTGGAGTGTTGGAGCGAATTTCTTTTACTTCATAACCTTTCCTTATTGGAGTATTTGAAGAAAAGAATAGTGGAAGGCAATCTTTATTTTTATTTTCTGCCCAATTTGACATGAATGATAATGAGAGAGGAACCAAAAATTCATTTTCAGTTTGATTGCCATTATCCAAAGCGTTTAAGTTATCATTTTTAACATTGGCTTCATAATAAACACTATTTTTATCATTAGTTTTTATATTTAAATTTTCAAAATGTATTGTACTATCCATTTCATGAAGACTCTTATTCATAGTTCTTCTACGTTTTTGTTTATTTGATTTGTTTTCAGAGGAATTTGAATCTTGAACTTTATCATATTCAGTATATCTTGCGGATTCACATTCTCCAAAGTGTAAATTTGTAATTTCATTTTCCCTTGCTTTATTTTTATGTATTTCTTTCATATTTTTTGAATTTTCCAACACAGCTAATGTTCCACAACCGTCAAATGCTATAAATTTATTCTCAAAAGTTTTGCATCCAATCTGATCTTCATTATAGTTTTCATTTTGTTCGAGTTTTTTTGAGGCAGAGTAGCTTTCTAAAACTTTTAGTGAATTGAAATCTTTATTATGGCCAAGATTTTTGTTAATATCCAGGCTTAGATTAAAATAAAACTTGCAACCAAATGGATGTAATGTCCTGGTTCCATAAACCATATTTATCCATGATTCACTAACAATATTTATTCCTTTTGAAGGCTGGCCACTCATTTCATCTTTTGAATATTTGTCCATACCTATCTTTTCTAAAAGTTGAGAATCAAGGAAGTCGTTACAAACAATTATGTTGATACCATTGTGTTCAATTTCATTCAAAAAATCTTTAATTTGTTCTTCGGAGTATGAGATAACATGTTCAAAGGAGATTGCGGAGTAAGTGTAAATTGCTCCTACTTCCTTAAGTTTTTTTCTTAGATTTTCGGAAAGACGCTGTTTAATAGAGTCAATAATATAGACATTCCAACCCCAGAGAGGCCATGGACCTTGAGGAGGAATAATATTACGTATGCTTGAATTTTCATCTTGTTTGTAAAAAAAACAGACCTCCTCTTTAAAAGTGTTATTTTTGGCATCAACTGATGTTGTTTTGGCCCTCCTTCGCCTTCGTTTAATTTGTACTACCGAAGTCGAATACTTAATTTCATATCCTTTATAATCTATTTTTGTTCTTTTGGAACAACTATCTAATATCCATGCAGGAGTAACAATGTGTAGCATTTCTTCAAAATTTTTATCCTTTTTAGGGTTGTAATTGTTTAAATAATTTTTAATAACCTCTAGATCATTAATGAACTGAGATTTACCTGGACCATAGAGAGCAGAAATGGGCGAATTTGTACATTCAGAATATGCGTTATTTAGGCTTGATTTGTATGGCAACAAGTTGCACGGGACAATGATTACATTGCTTGGAAAGCCTTTCTCCCATTTTGATTTATTTCTTTCCATGACATTTGAAATTTCCTTCATGTTAGTAATATTCGGTCCATAAATTGATTTGAGTATTCTTTGTATACAGTTACCCCAAATTGCGTTGCTCAGTAATTCCTGGCCTTCTTTCGATGAATTATAAATTTTATTCATGTGTGGGAAATTTTCAATAACTATTACTAGAAAATCATCTTCAACAGAATTTGTGAGAAATAATTTATTTGTATTTTGTATAGAAAATGTCGGACGACAAATTGGGGTAAACATATCTGGGTCCAGAGATCGTTTTTCAAAACAGGATGTCAAAAACCATTCCAATGAAACAAATTGTTGAACTTCGAAATAGTGATATACCTTTTCATAACTATAGTTTAAAGATTTTTTGTTGTCTGGCTGAAGTTTTGAATGATCAAACACGCAATAAAATCTTGTAACATTTAACCAAGAATAAATAAAATTTGAAATATTTATTTCTTTAAGAGCAGCAAATTTTGAATATTGTTTGGCATATTCCTTTTCAAGATTGGTAAACTTTATAACTTTAGCACCTTCTTCAACGGCTCTAGCAGTAAAATAATCAAGCCTCTCAGAATCAAAACCAATAAAACATAACGCAGTTTCTTCAAATATTTTTGTTATAAACTTCTCAATTGGCGAATTGATTTGATTTGAATTGAGCCCTTTGAGACTAGTTGATTTTATTTGAAAACCAATTAAGTTCTGAGTTTGTTCAAGCCTTTGTATAGGATTTATTGTTCCAATTCTGTGCAAAAGCTGCTTACCCATTGGAGTGGAAAGGGAAACATAATTTGAATTTGTTTGCGAAGAAATCCCGATACCTTTAAAATTTAACCACTGGACATTTGTAGTTACTGAGTTTGGAGTTCTTGCCCTTATTCCTGATGATGGTAGTAGTGGGGGGTGGTTCTGCGTGTTATTTTGCGATAAAGCAAGCAGAGCCTGGTTTTCAACAGAGGATGATGACCCTATTAAATGAGGAAAGTTGCTTATTCCATGAGTAAATATAGATCCAACTTGCGCATTAACACTATCATAAATACCATTGGATGTAGATAAATCAAGTAAAATATTTGAAAGTGATGAGTTTGAAGCATGGACATTCCTGGGTTGAATTTGAGATATAGAATTATTTATTGCTGAATTGCCAATTATAACACAATTCTGAGAGTTGTTCCTACAATTAACATTTGAGTAATTCCTTTGATAATTTTGAATTTGTGAGCTAGGATTCAGGCGTTTTCTTGGCAGTGAAAAAAAGGGGATTGCGCAATTCAAAGTCTGTATTTGAGCTTGCTCTTGATTATTCTTGACATTCTCTGTATTTGCTTTGGAATTTTTGAAATGTATCCTAGTGTAAGGTTTCAGTTGATTTGCCAGCTCCACGAGAGTTGGACTAATTGAACGTACGGTTGTATTTAATAATGGAATAAGCTTTTCCCAAATTAAGACTGGATTATTTATTTCGTTGGGCAAAAACGGGGGTTCTGCGAAGCTTTCTATTGAGACATTACAAGTAAATATATCGGGGAAAAGTAATTTAAATCCATTTAATATCACATACATTGAATTTGGAAGAAATAGTCCTTCAATATTTAACTCATAGAAGCCTTGGGTCTTACTTTTAATAGGGTTATGGATAAAGTTACAGTCGCACGTTGATGCTTTAAAGACAGTATCTTTTACAGGAAAGTTAGATATTATACGTTTAGTATCTTTTAAAAACCAATATGGATTTATTGAGTTGGAAACTTTTTTCATCGATGAATTGTTCTTAATTTCATTTTCTTCCATTTTTTTTTCTTCTGTAGCCTTTTTAAGAATATCTAAAAATGTTAAAACATCATTTCCATTAATATAAATACAACTACCAGGCGAATAAAAGAACGTTTTCAGGTTTGGAAATTGGACAGAAATGAATTTTTTTATTTGTTCGAAGTGAGAGTAGTTTGGAATATTATTGGATTTGTATTCCTTGAGCTTTGAATAAGATAACCTTTCGAAATATTGAGTATCCAATTCGTCTATTGAAGAGTGGTTTGTATCTTGTGAGTCAATTCCGCCAGCAACTAGATTTATCTTATGTGATGAAATATTATCAGTATTGACATTTTCAAAATATGATTTAAGTTTAATACCTTTCTTATTTAATAATTCTCTTAGCTCATAACAGGTTTTTGGGAAAATACACTCCTTGGGGCCGATAAGCACGCACCAATCTCTTGCTTCAATAAACACTTGGTTGTTAGTCCCCCAATCGATATCAAATACCTTATTTGGAGTTTTTTCACTAGAATATGCCTTCATTAATGTAACAACCAAATCGTTAATAACTACGTTTGTTGCTCTTCCTTCAAACAAATAATATTGTAAGTTAGACGCAATCAAATTTACAACTGCATTTTTTGTTTCTTTTGAAATCAAATCATTAGATTTATTTCCAAGTTCATCTACATTAAATTTTTTTGATTGATTTTCAGAAAATCCCTCAATGATATTTTCTGTCATAAGATTTAAATACTTTGTATGATGAGGATTTGATAATAGAGCAGTAAGAGAAAGCAATAGAGGGTTGTTAGATCTAAGCTTAATTGCCGACGAAACTTGAATTGTTTTGTGAATTTCAGTTGCAATCGCTTTTAGATGCCCACTCTCACTGTAGAAATGAGAAGTATCTTGTTCTCTTGTTTTAGAAGTATTACTGTAATTAAGTAGGCTTGAAATCTCATTTACAACAAATTGTATTGATTTTGACAACCTTGAATCATCATGTTCAATTTTCCCATCCAAGTATTCTTGTTTCGGTGTATCATTATTATCAATACAATTTGGCTCTTTCATTATAATATTAAATAGGTATTATGGAATATACCAAATCAATTGTATATAATTTACTTATTAACCAAAATCTGGAGGCCAACCACTGAACCTACGTTGATCAATATTTGACTTAAAACTCAATCTAAATGACGAATAAAGAATGAACTAAAGACCCTAATTACTGCAGCAAATCCTATCATGGAGCACTTCTTATTTAGGCGTGCATGTTATTAAGTCTTTAGTTTTTTCATGAGAGATTACACAGTTAATTATATTTTGTGCCTGTCATTCTGTGGGGTGTAGCATTTTACCGCCCATGTAAATTGTGGGCAAATACGACGATATATTTTGCGGCAATAGATTAATTATTAAAAAATTAATAAAGTAACGATTTCAAAATAAGTTTATACTAATGCATTGAACTAAAAATTAATCCGCATGGTTTTAAACAAATCTATACTTTTAAATAGGGTAGCCAAAGCAAACACAAGATGACCCATTCAGTAAAGGAAGCTTGCATTCTTGTTTTGCGAGTGTAATTGATTCAACCAATGAGAGTTTTGATCCAACCCAATTGTCAAAAATTGACATAGTAAAGCGGTCTATATCTTGGTCAGTAACGTCCCAAAGCGCTCCGAGAATTAAAGGGCTTCCACCAATTAGGTAGTGAATTGGCGTAAAAAATACATGGTTTGACCCATATGATCTTATTTTGGAAGAGCTACAACCAATTAACAACGAAGGAGGCATATAGAAGTGATAATTTTCTGACTCCAAATTCTCAGTGATTATTCCTCTTTCAAACAACTCTCCTTGGATAAACTTTTCTCCAGCCTGGTGACCGCAAAATAGATAGAGATTAGATCGATTAAAACTCATAGTATTCATAATTTCTGTTGCTTGAGGAATTGAATTCGATATTCCTGAACATTTTGAACCAAATTTTTGTTTAATGAATTCAATAACAGTCTTTTCAGTTTCTTCTAAATCTCCAGTTGGATTTATGCAATAATATATATTACAGAAGCTGGCAAGCAAACGAAGGTTGCTTTCTTTAGATTTCTGAAGCTGATTAAATAGATTATCGATATTATTTTTACACATTCTTCTGTTAATCCCTCTAGTGATTGGTTGAAATTTCAAATCGCAAATACTTTCTATTGGCAAACTGATTAATATTTTATCTAAAAAAATGATTGTAGGGAAATTTTCAACTTTATTTTTAATTGACTGGAACTTTATTTTTTTGAATTTGACACAAATATCTTTTAGATTAAAATTGAGTATATTGTCAGATTCTAATAAATTAAGGATTTGAGGTATATTATTTGTTAAGGAAAATATAATAATTCCAATCAATGATTGGTCAATATCAATCAAATAGGTTTTTATAAATTCCGCTACTTGTTTAATATTTTTCTCAGAATTTAACTCTTTACGCCATCCATAAAATAGTTTCGACGTCCATCCCTTTAATATTTGATTTGAGAACTTATTTAGCCAACTATTTAACCTAGATTCAATATATATTCTTCTATTCCACCATTTCCTTGTTTGTTCACTAGAATTAGTGTTAACATCAATTTTAATTATACTTTCTGTATTCATACGTTGAATATTATCAAACTCCTCCAATAGTTCATTTGCCTGATTATTTTCAATGAAATAGAGCAAAGTTAACTTTGATGAGCTTAGCATTAATTGATTATTTATAGAAACTTCTCTATTTAAGTATTTATTCAAGGAAAAATCTCTAGTGATCTGTAATAGTGAATATTTACAATCATTTGAATTTCTATACGTGGAGCTAGCGAAGAATGTTGAAAGTCGGAAATAAACCATTGAGATATTATCTCCAATTTCCTTAATAGATACTTCCTCTCCCCATTGCCAAGTGGGAAATTCATTATTTTTATGTTCCAGGAAAAATTTAAGTAAACTTGATTGAGAATTACCATCAAAAACTGAGTTATTGTTCTTATATATAAATTTAAAATGTTCAAATTCTCTTTGAATTTTTCTAATTGACTGTATAATTGAAAATGAATAGTCATTTAGTAGAGAAATAGGGGTTAAAGAGTTGATAAAAGAACAAAAAATGGCATTCCAACTTGTATCTGGATAACATAGAACTTTCATTAATAATACAATATCTAGAATGATTGATATAGAAATTTGGTTAAGTAAATAATAATTCATTCTTTCGTTTAAAAGCATATGATTGAAAATAATATTAACAAATGTCAATATTTGTTTGAATAGGTGTAATCTATTCTTAATTCTTGACCTATTTTCATCCAACTGATCAATTAACAGAGTTAATTCATATTTTCCAATCAAATTATTTAATATTAATGTATTTTTTATATTTGAACTATTTAATTTCGTGGCTTCAATTAATTTCACTTGAGATTCTATTGGAGTTAATTCGATTGAAAGCATTTGCTTGATTGAAATAATTAGATTGCATATTTCTTTTATTGTAAATTCAATGCTATTTTTTTTTATATTCGATGTTAACTTTTTAATATCAAATTTGGTTTCCAAAATTACAATGTTATCATTTATTTTTTTTGACCATTTTTTACTAAAATAATTACCAATAATTTCAGTATATTTTGAAGAAATAAATACTAACATATGATTAATTGAATTGCAAAAAAAAAACATGAAATGCTTGTTTTCTGAATATTCGCTTATATTTATTGAAAGTAATTCCAAGATTAAGCCAGAAGAGTTTATTTCATAGTTAAGTAATTTAAGAATAATTTTTCTGAACGTTAAAATGATTTTAGATTGATTTATTTCTGTTAAGAATTCAGGAGTTTGTAAAATGAATGAAAAATTAGCAATAAAGTAGTCTTTTATTATTGATAAGCTATTATTCAAAGTAAAATATAAAAGTACGAATAGTAGCATCATCAATATGACTTCCTCTTCAAAAATACTTAAGCATGTACAATTTGAAATTATTCTAGTGTATTCTAATATTTCTTTGAGAAAAATAATATGTGAAGAACTTTCAAAGTTATCATTTTTTTCAAGCAAGATTTGTTTAAATGAGTCGATATTGTCTGCAGAATAAATTAAATTATATTGAGAGTCTGATCTTGAAAATAGATGATTTAATAGTGTAGGAAGTTGGTAGAAATATAATGTTATGAATTTTTTATAAGGTATTGTCCATTTTTTATAAAAAGTTATTAGCTTACTATATACGCTTTGCGACCTCTCAATCGCCCCTAACTTCCACCAAGATTCTCCTAATTTATGCAATGATTTTAACACCAAATTAATGTAATAAAATTGAAAATTATGTGATATGCAAGCTGACAAAACGGTGCGCTGCAAATTTAAAGAATTAATACCACATGTTTCCAAGAATAATGTAATATTCTGTGAAATTTTATTTGATTCAAGTAGATAAAATAACGACATATCAGGCTGATTTGCATTCATAAAAAGAGTAGATAATTTATTCATTATTCTAATTAGTAGTGCCATAGTGTTATGATTGTCTTTATCAGAATCATAAATTTTTACCTTCTTAACTATTTCTAAATATTGAAAAGCATCATTTATTGTTTCAATATGCTCTATTTTTAGTACAATTAAATTTAATAAAACTTCTGTAACAGAAAATGGAGTTAATAACTTTGTATCAAGAAAATCGCTTATTAACAAATATTTACTTTCAATTAAAAATATCAAGCCATCCGTATAGGTTTTTGCAATATCCATCCATCTTGGAGTAGATTTGTTTAAATAATATGTCTCTTTATTAGTAATCTGAGCTGAGTAATAAAGAACATTAGAAATAAATAATCCGATATTAATAATTAGCATTTCCCTCTGTTCAGTGCTGCTTAATGATAGTTTTAAATTGCTTACAAACCCACTTAAAGAAATATACATCTTTTTAGATATCTTCTCTTTGTCAAATATATCAGTTTTGGAAGACAAGGTAAATGTCCAACATGGATTAAATAGATATAGAACAGCGTTAAATAACTCTTTTAACAATTTCAGATCTAAATCTTGAAGTAAAATTAACTCTTTTATTTCATAAACACTGTTAAATAAAATTTCAAGCTCAATTAAACCAATTTCATGAATAAAGCTTAAATAAACCTCTTGATATTTATTTATTGGTTCACATATTTCAAACTTTACAAAGGTCTTAGTATTTTGAATTAATTTCGTGTGGTCGCTTTCTTCAAGCTTACATAATTTATTTTTTTCATTATATTTAGAATTACTTAACTTTTTGTTAATAGGTATAGGAATGTCTTCAAATTCATTTAAAGATTTATCGCTTTCGATATTTTTTAAACTATCCAAGTCTTCGTCTAAAATTAAATCATAGTTTATTTGTAGCTGCTTATTTTTCCAATATTCTATGGAAAGTAATTCATGAAAACTTTGATCACTATAACCTCTATTAAATCCTAAATAACTGTACAATAAATCAAGCGATTCCTTTAAAACCATGTAAATTCTATTATTCTTGTCTTTAGAAAAATTGGTCATAATTTTAGTTATTCTGTAATCTTCAAAGAATAATAAGTAAATTTCATAGATATTAATTTTAGATAGAAATAATAATTTAGAACTTATATTTGTTTTTTTTATTAGTGAAGTTAATTCGTAAAGAAGTTTATTTATTTCATTTTCGAAAATTAATTTTGACTCCACATTCTCATTTTGAATAATAAATTTAACTTTTATAAACCACAAATAGTAATTTAAAAATTCAACTTTGAATTTGAAATACGACTCGAAATTTAATTTGGATTCAACTAATGCTTTTTCTCTGCTCTCATCTATAAATGTATTAACAATTTTGTAAATATTAAACAATTCTTCACAAAATCCATTTGAAATCCCTTTTTTAAATATTTGGTTATATTTTTTAGATATTTCACGCAAGTACAAATAATAATTTAATTCCAAAGTAAACCAAACAACTTTAATCATATTATTTCTTTCGTTTTCAACTTCAGGGTATCTATACAATGTTATTTTTTCTGCAGAATATTCATTGATTAAAAGCATTTTTGTTTTTGCAAACCTTGAAATAATTGAATTTAGTAAATTAAAAAAATATTGCTCAATTAACTCATCATAGTTATTTGTGTTATTTTTTATTATTTCATTCTTTAGAAAGTTAATTTTTTTGTATTTTTCAATAAATGGAAAAAGTTCAACAATTTTATTACCAAAAATAAATAAATAACTGCGATCGTCAATTAATGTAAAGAGAGTGCGTAATTTCTCTTCAACCAGTAACATTATATTATTTAAGAAAGATTGAGTTGGTTCTTGAGCAAATTGAAATTGAATGGAGGAAATTATTTGATCAATTGCTATTAAAAATAGCAAAATATGTATTGGAAAATCAACTTCACTATCTTTTAATCTTTGGGTAAGTGCAATTACTTCTCTATCACTTATCTTATTAAATTTAGATTTACCCCTGGCAATATAAGATATTGCTGAAGTTTGAATTCTTTTAATTGTTTGTGATTTTAATTGAGATAAACCTTTACTTTTTAATCTTCGGGTAAAAGGAGTAAAAGCATTTCCAAATTCTATATTAGAGCTATATGAAATTAAATCAGCATTTTTATGCTTAAAACTTTCATTGTAAACTTCAAAGTTTTCGTTTTTCCAAAACCTTGCGCAAGTATTATGATTTTTTGTATTTTCAATTGAATTTTCAATCAGATTATTTTTTACTTGAAAGTAATCTTCTTTTTGATCTGGAGTTGAGCATGAATATTCTGATAAATCATCACTTGAACTTTCTTCAAATATCTTTAATTTTTCTATTTTCTTTTCAATATCATACATTGATTCATTTGTGGCAATCCATGGCACGCTAAATGTATTTGATAAACATTTTAAAGCTAAACTTAACAATTTAATTGAATCTTGATAGTTTTTATTTGATTTCATCTGTGATGAAAGACGAATTAAATTTTCTGATGTTGAAAGCAAGAAATTTAATATAATCTCGTCCATATTATTATTGTCTTCAATTTGTACTGTATTCAAAATTTCCTCAATAATTTTCTCCATGATAATAAATAACTCATCCAATATAGCATTCGTAAATTGAATAGATTTTAATACTACCTCACAAATACTTGTTTTAAACTTTATATTTATTTTATTGTTAATCCCAATGTTTTCCTCGATTTTATAGTCTTGAGGTTGATTGCTTTGAATTTTCAAAAATAGAGACAAAATTTTGACTACTTTAAAAATACAATCTTTACACAATACTTTGAAATTACTTTTATTTTTTAAAAAAAAGATCTGTCTCACAGTGTATTCTAATAATGAGATGCGATAACTATCCATATTTTTTAAAAAAATTTCATCGCAAAAGAATTTTTCTTTCAAGATACTTTTTAGCAATAAACATTGTGTCCCAAGTAGATTGCCAACAAAAAAAATTAAATTTTTGTCAAGGTCAATTTTAGAAAAGGAATTAATTACTCCTATCGTTAGAAATAAATAACTTGTTATTGCTTTTTGATATCTTTCGTTAAAACCTACATTTTGGCTAAGTTTATTTAATGAATCCTCGATAGAATATAGTCTTTCAACTAATAATTGATTTGGAATACAAAGGCTCGCTTTCAAATAGTGTAACTCCATTATTACTAGCTTTGTTCTTCTAAATTCAATTTCGAAACTATAATATTTAATTGAGTTTATTAAAAGATCATCATTTATTCCATTATTTAAATTTATTTCTGTGTCATTTAATTTTTTCATCCTCTGATGAATAATATTAATAAGCAATGTAGATAAACCATTTAGAATAGCAAGTAAATCCACAATTGTGGTATACATTCTAAATTTAATAAATTTATTTAATAATTTAATAATACCTTTCAATAAGCCATCATTTTCAATTGCTACCGATAAAAAATTGATATTTAATGATGGATTTTTTATTACATCAAAAAATTCAACATTATTCAAAACATTAATTGATAAACTATCACAAAAATTAACAATAATCAATATTTGATAGTAATATGATAGATTTGATTTTGAAATCAAATAAAATAATTCTTTAATATATTTTACCAAACCCAATATATCTTCCGAAAAATTTCTCTGAAAATTATCAATTATAAATATTCTAGTTCTTAAGTATTCCAACCAATTGTCTAAACAAATAACCCATGAAAAAAATAATACTTCCATTTTTGCGGATATAAATTTAGAATTATGGTCTTGATAAATTTCTTTTGAAACCCTTGCTATTGAAGATATCAATACTTTTTCGGTATTCCAAACTCCTGTTACACCTTTTTTTAGAAAGAGCAAATCTCCAATCAAAAAACAGGGAAGAATATTGTGAGATAGAATTAAAAAATGAGTCAATGTTTTTTTTTCTTTGAGTTCAATACAGCAAACTGCAATAAATCCATAAATTTTATATATGTCATTAAAACAATTTAATACTTTGTTGATATTCGTTTGAAACAACTTTTCTGTTTGGCTAAAGTTTTTTACTTTCATCAAACCTTTTTTAATTGCAAAAATTATTTCCATATGAGCATTACATTCAAAAATTTCAATTAAACTATCAAAAATATCAGACAAAGCTGCATTTCTCTTATTTTTTGATTTGTTATTGGCATGTTTATTTTCGAAAGAAAAAATGGTACTAATCCTGTTTAATAATAACTCTATGCATTGAAATAACAAATCTTCAAATCTATTACTTCTTGAAAGCTCGAATAACGTCTCAAATAGATTAATATCCATTTTGAAAACTTACTCTATCTTAACATGAAGGCAATTAGAGTTAATTAAGTAATTACACAATTAAAATCATTACATGGTTTGATAACCGCCAAGTTTATATTATTTATTTCGTCAATCTGAATTTAAGGACTACTAACAACTTCATGTTTTTTTTTTTTACATTTGATCACAAAATATTTAACTTAAATTTTAATTTCATAATGCTTAATTTAATAGTCTTAATTATTTGCATGATCATATTATGATTTTGTAAATTCATATATGATGGGTAAAAATTGGGATTTTTATACGATATTCAACTTTTATTGTATTCATTTTTAGATATTGTTAGTTTATCCTCAACTAAAATACTAGTATTATTCTCTTTAGACAAATCATTTCATAAATAATTTTACTCAGGTCAAATTCCTATTAGAGAATGAGTGATGTTATTAACAACCCTCATTGAAGACAAATAGAACAACTAAATGAATTATCTCAATATGATTAAGAATGAACAATTGTGTTTCGTGAATAAAATTCAAAATCGAATATTAAATCGCAATTAGTTTAAAAATTAACGTTTTTTTTCGTCAGCTAAATGTTTTAATAATGATTCCATTTATTTAAAAAATTGTCATATTTTAGATGAAGTTTTTAAAATTTAAATTATTAATCTCCTAATGCAATATCTACCCATTTTTTCGCGTCTCCTTTTGTAAAAAAATCATTGACCATAAATCCGCTATTAAAAAGTGTTATATTATTAAATGGTAATATGAAAAGTAATAAAATATCTAATCTAGACAATACTCCAACATCTTCTATAAGTAAATGATCAAAACATGAACTTTCATTCGACTTTCTTTCAATGTTAAGACTTTTTTTAACAAAATTAAAGTTAAGTTCAATATTATTGATAATAATTATGTCATGTTCTTCTACAACCATTTCTCTATATAACCAATTTTCATATCTTGGGAGCCCTCTAAAACTATTCTTTTCTGTTCTAAGTTTGATGTACTCTGCTTTGTATAATATATACTCTTCTTCTAATATCTTTGCGGAGATATTTAAAGTACATAGAGCATGCTTAATCATTTTTGCATATTCAAATCTACTTGCAAGAATTAATATTTTTGCGTTCGGAATGATAGCTTTCTGCAAAAAAGCTATCATACTTATGATATTTATTCTGTTAGTGTAGTTCATATTATTTATAATCATTGCAATCGAGTTTAAAGCCAAGAAAACTATATTCTTTTGCAATTTTGTCAAATATATTATTTTCTTTATAATATTGCAATCTATTTTTGGAAAGCTTAACAAATAACTGAATAAATCTTGTCTCTTGTTATTAAAAAAACTGTCATTTTTAAAATTGAATATTTCTTGTCTAAATAATATGCATTTTATTTCTACTCTATGGTATAAATATACGTACTTTAGCCTTTTAGAAAAAATAATAACTAATTTGTCGTTAGGACTTTTATTTTCATTTGATAAATTATAAATCAAGTTTTCAAATATTTCTCTATTAATATTTTCTATCAAAGATAAGTATGGTTGGGGGAACTTTAATGAAAGACGTCTTATTAATGTTGTTTTTTTAATATATTTATAATAATTCAATAAACAAATAATAATACAATGCTTATAAATACTTGGATCTATTCCAGGATCAGTTATTTTTAATTTTAGCTTCAAAGTATTTCCTTGAAACTTAAGTGATTGCTTAATAAAAATAACATTCAAAACAATAGCTAGTTGTCTAAAAGACATGATTTGTTTTCCATTTAATGTAAGTTGTTTGTTAAATGGTTGTATAAGTGTTATATCGCCTTTTCGAAAAATTCGGCTATTGCAAATTGCACAAACAGTCAAAACAGAATTCTCATACCTGATCACTTTGAATTCCAAATTATCTGAATTTAGTCCAGAATTCAGCTTGAGTTTATTACAATTCTGAAACAGGTTGTATTTACCTTCAAAGTTTTTATTTATTGATTCAAAATGAGCTTTTTCATGTTTTGAGGAGTATGGTAATTTTGAACTATAAATGCTTTTATCCAGATTTCTGTAATTTTCTAACAAATTATATCTTTGATGTCGAAATTTATCAAAGGTATCATTTTTTAAGAATAAATTTCGAAAGATCTTTGCATTAGGTGACTTGCTAATAGTGTTTTCTACATCTCTGAGCTTACTTGATAATTCTTTTTGGAATTCAATAGATAAATTCACTCTTTCTTCAATAAAAAACTTTTTTAAAATTTCTGATTTGAAAACTATTCCGCAAACTGGAATAGTTTTGACAATATTTATTAAGGACCTCGAAACAGTCTGATTGATCAACAAAAACATATCCAATAGTCCTTCCCAAAGATAAGGAAACACGCCATAAGAAATTGATGACTTAAGATTATTGTGATTATTATTTAGAATTGAATTCATTGTAATTAGTATCTTTAATACCCCATTAAAATCACTAATTCTTAATAAACTAGATATCCAAACCAATATTTGAGTTGACCATTCTGCAGGGTTGGAATTATTTAAAGATTTGCAAGCCAAATCTACAATTGAAGTACAAATTGGAATAACTTCATCCATTATTGGAGGAAAGTAAACACTGTAGGAGCAAGGAGAGAAAGCTGATAAGAATTTTTGATCTACAATTATAATCGATTTCATAGCATTAAAATGCATATTACACAAATTGTTCTTAAATAAGCTTTTTAAATTTATTAAATCTACTCCCCTAGTATTTTGATAAATAAAATTACTTAAAAAATTCCAAATTAACATGTTTTCAACGGTACGTTCTGCATTTGAAGTTGAATGAATAAAACATTTTTTCTTAGTAGTTTGGAAAAAGTTGCAAAAAAATTCAGTAATCTCTTCCTCTGTTAAATTCACTCCTAGAACTTTGAACATTTTAATTGAATGTTTTGGAAACAATTTTATGCATGTGTCATTCTTATATTCTATATTATTAATTATGTTAAAATAATAACTGCAAAATGAGTTATATTTAGTAATTAGTTCAATTAAATTATGATTTTTATCTTCAGGCTTTAATTTAATTCCATCTTTCTCCGTTAAAAGTACTTTTTTAATTTCAAAAGAACTAAAATATTTCTTACAATTTGGTTTTTTTGAAAAAACATTTGGAATATATTTGAAAAAACTCAATTCATGGCCTTTTGACATTCTAACTTATACATAAATCAAATTAAATTAAATTTCTGGTTATGGTTTTGTTATCCATTAAAGATTTATTTTATATTGGAATTTAAAATTTGAAATTATTGTTTGATTTTCTAAAGTTATCCGAAGGAATTATAATTTTTTCTTTATTATTTAATTGCGAGTATTTTATATTTTCTGTTGTTTATCAACATTCAAGTATAATTTAGTATTTGCTTGGAAATGATTTTGAATCAGTAAATTAAGCTTTTAAATATTAAAACAAGAGAAAATTGAATTTAAAGCAAATCTAAAAAATATTTTTCCGAAAATTCGATCCTTTGTTATAATATTAACCATTTGTAGAATAAGCAAATATACGCTCAGTATGATGCTGACAGTAGCTTATAATAAAATAAAATAAGATTTAATCATATTATGTTTCTGTAATTTCTCTTAATTTATTCTTATCTTCGTTTAATAAGTATTTTGTCTTGATAGAATTAAAGTAAATTGCAATACAAGATAATGGAAAACTTACATGACCGTCATATCCGATACATGCCAATATTTGTCCTAGAGAATGCCAATATATTCGTTCCTATATATAATTACTGCCTTCAATGAAAAAAAAAGAACGCAAAACTTACTATTGAGCCTATACTTTCAAACTTGTTTAATTGTGAAATGGTTTTATTCCTGCCTAATTCGTTTATATTAGGAGAATCTGTTGATTTCCAAATTATCAAAGTATTGTCCTCATGTAAGCTTGCAAGCTTGTAAAAGTCTGAAAATAATGCAAGTTTTGACCAAGAAATGTCTTTAATTATTCCTGCATTGTTAACAGCTATCGTTTCAACACAATTCCAAAAAATAGATTTTTTTTTGAATATATAAATATGATTACTAATTGCAACTGTAATCCCAATACCACTACTCACGTGGTATGGTATCCAATCCAAACAACATGTATAATGTTTCTCCATATTTGCGATGCCCAAATCTACAAAATGGTCGGTTTTTCTAACCTTAAGTGTCTCTAACTCCCATTCTGCTTTCATTGCCATATCGTTGCATTTGAAAATCCCAACAATACCGTTAGAGTCACATGCAGCAAAAATTAATCCATGATCCTTATCTGCAAACTTAATATTGCTGATCTTGCCTTTAAAAGGAGAAAAAGCAGTCGTAAGCTTCCAGGAACTACCATTATTAATATCGAAAAATGTACCATTTTTAAAACCAAGACCATTTTCAAAAACAAAATTATTTCTTATAATATGATATGTATCTTGATATCCTTTTCTAGTCTCTGACCAAATTGAAATGTTCTTTTGTGTGGTACCAGCCACGAATAATTGACCAAAACACTCTGGTGCCCACGAAATTCTTGAAATAGTACCAACAATACTGCTATCATAAAGAGTGGACGTCTCCACCCAAATTAATCTAAACAAATAATCGTAATTGGAGCATGTTGGAAGAAGATCAAAAATATGGAAATTTTGCTTAATATCTGCTGTTACAAGCCTATCACCTACAGAAATATGTAATAATTAAAAACTGAGTAAACTTTATCTACTCACCAGAAGAATGATAAGAAACTTCTGTGATATATTCGTTCTTTTTTATTTCATTGATAATATCACTAAAAATCATTTCTTTTGTTATTTCCGCCAAAAAAAGAAATAAAAAAAAGGTCATATACTAATTATATTTGTGTAAAGGAATTTATCTTTCTCGTGTTCATATACACTCAAAAATTATGTTACCATTTTTGATAAGGAGTTTTTTGTTGTGAAATATTGATATTGAGGGCCTGTGACCTACACTAACGTATGTAAACTTTTTTTTACTTAACATTGAATATAATTTTGTTTCAGTCTCCATGTCTAACGCACTTGTAGCTTCATCAAGGAAACAAATAGATGGTTTGAAAATAAATATTCTTGCAAATGCAAGTCTTTGCTGTTCTCCAAGCGAAAGTATTGTTGACCAGTCTTTAATGGTGTCTAAGCAATTAACTGTTCCACTTTCAGAAAGTCGATCACATAGATATTTCAGCCCAACTTCCTCAAGAATTTTCAATAGATATGAATCTAGTTCTTCCTTATTCTTATATTCATAGCCATTAGTTTTAATTGAGGGTATTTGCGGATAAAACAGTTGTTCCCTTAGCGTTGCTTGGGTACAGTAGGGTTTTTGCGGTATAAATAATAATTCACTAGAAGGTGGCCTATAAATATTTCCTGACCCATTCTTCCAAATCCCACAAATTACCTTTAAGAGTGATGATTTCCCAACGCCGGAGTCCCCTGTTATTAGGACTTTATCGCTATGTTCAATCATAAAGTTTATATTAAAAAGGAGTTTCCTGGGATATTCTTCCGGAGTATTAATCGACACACTTTCAAACTTAATTTTTGGTTCTGGCCATATTACTGATCTAATTTTTCCACGTATATTAACCGAAGATTTCCCCTGAGTGTTTGTAAATTCTAATTTAACACAATTTTTTAATGACTTAGAAGCAATTCCTGCCGGGAAATTAAGTTTAAATTCTAAAGATTTCTCCTTCATTTGTCTTGAAAACTCGCTTTCAAGATGTAAGAAATCAATTTTTCTGCTAGTTTTAGAATCATTCTCAAAACTACTAATTAATTTCTCTCCAATATTTATAGATTGAGATTCAATATAGTTATCTGCCATCGATGCAATAAAATGCCCTACTCTATCTATTGAAGAAAGTAGATTACTTATTTCTCTAAAAGTATTGACCAAAATTGAAATATCTTCAACTATACTGTTAAATGCAAGGCTACACTGATTAATTCTCCCAAGTTGGATATTTCCTGAAAAGTAGTCTCCTGAAATAACCGCAATAGGCAGAACACGTATTAGGTTTCTAAAAATACTTCCAAAGAGTCCCATTTTAGATTCAAATGATCTTTTCGTAGTTAAGTTGAGAAGCAGTGAATTTAAAATTTGCTCATGTCTTTCCATCTCGCACTGAGCTCCTCCATACATTGCAACATTTTCTGCATTTTCACCAACTCTCATAATTGAATATCTAAAATCACTTTCAAGCTTTTTTTCTTGAACTTTTAATAATATTATATTCATGCCTAATTTAGCAGTTAAAAATGTGCCAAAACAAGAATAAATAATTGCTGAAATAAACAATTTGAAATTAACATTGTATAGCAATATTGAATAAACAAAAAAGTCGAATAAGTTGTCTATACAACGACATATTAACAATAATAAATGTGATGAAAACAGTGAAATGTCCTCTCCAATTCTTTGGTCAGGGTTATCAATCATCTTATTTATTGAGAACTGATAGTAAGTTAAATCAGAATAATATTGTTTCAAAATCAAATTAGTTAGCCACATCCTTAAATCAATTTGAATTCGAATCGACATATCAGTTCTAGCACAATTAATTGCTCCGTTTATAATAAGCATTAAAAAATAGTAGAACAAAATTTTTTGAAATCTATCTTTGTTTTTGGTTTCCAATGCGCTCCAGAAACTGCCAATTAATAAAGAGAAGTAATACGAAACAATTGAAGAACCGAGAATTAACAAAAAAGTCAGTAATAATTTATATTTAGGTAGTTTTATTTTAGACAAAACACTCTTTCCATTATTTCGATTAATAGGTCTACCAATTAATTCATTTGAACCATTCGAAATAAAATATTCATAGCATAATCCCCAAACCATCTTGATAGAGCCAGTAATTCCCTGTTTGACAGCATAATCAATCTGCTTTTTTTTTGCATGTTCATATATCTCTCCTTTATTTATTTGGAGATTGGTTTTATCTCCAGAATGATTTTGATAAAAAAAACTCATTGAACCTTCTTCAATAATCAAAAATTTAAAGCTTTGAACAGTTACTATAATTTCTAAACATTTCGGAACTAAAATAGTGAAGTATGTTGAAATATATTTACAACATTCACTACAGTGCTTTCGAAAATGTAAACTATAAAAAAAAAAACTATGACAAATAATTGCGGTCTGCGAAGCTAGACAGTGGCTGAAAAATTTTTATGCAAAGAGTCTACAAACGGGTTTAAATAACTGGTCAAATTCAGATTGGATTTTGTTACACCACTCAACTATCTGTGAAGTTGACTCATTGTACTTTTTGCAATTTGCAAAGATTAGGTCAACATCGGAACGATAGTGTTCGATAGATTCATACAAATCCTGTTTTACTTTATTCATTATTGTTGATAAGTCAATCGGCTGCTCAATAAGATTATAATAGTCAGGAGCATCATTTTCATCAACCGGGTGAATAAAAGGTGCCCCATATGGAGACTCAATTAGACATTGCGTTATTTTTTTGCATATGTGTTTCCACCCTCTAGAAATAATATAACTTTCATCATCGCACAGCCTTCTAATTTGAATGGAATCTGATAAATCGCATCCTCTCTTAATGAATTTTTGGCGTTTTCGCAATGACTCTTTCATGGGTACTTCTGGTATTGCAGATAAGATATATCCATTAGAAGGATTAAATACTAACTGATTACATTTAACATCTTGAGAAATAAATGGAGTTTGATTCATACAAACAGGGACTCCATGACCAAATAAAGATATATACATATTTGAAATATTTTGAAATATTAGTGGATCAAATGGGTATGATGAGAGTGAGATTGGACTATTTAATATAATTTGGGAAATAAATATACAACATTGTTTAATATCATCAAATGTTTCTCTATTCTTGTGTTGTTTATTAGTTAATGAATTAATAAGCGGTTCAAATTCTGCATGGGCCTGTAATAAGATAAACTCATCAAGAAGGTGAGGAAAATCTCGGATTATGTCATCAAGTGCGCAGATAAAAATGCTCCACAAACTATTGATTATTTTCCAATTGTTTGAATTGTTTTTTTTATGTTTGAAACTCTCTTTAATCCCATTCCACAATATGAGATGGATTAGCGCACATGCACATAAAGTTTTTAATAAATTTTTTGGAAATATTCGAGCAGAAGCGACATTTTCTGGGCTATTTTTCTTAAAATTCCAAACATTGAATATTCCAATAATATTTATTGCTTCAGGTTTTTTATTCCCACAAGTTGAAGTGATATTTTGTTGTGAATTTGTTTGCTTATTGCATTCAGAAAATGACTCAAGAATCAAGCCATAAATAACTTCAGGAGAAATAGATTTGAATTTAATATTACTTTCTATGTCGTTCTCACTAAAAACAGCCATTGTTTCTGTAAATCCTTGAAGCGACAAGCTGAAATAACATTTTAATGCACTAAGTTGAATTATAGGTTCACTAAGTTTGTACAAAGGCATTGAAATAGAACCATGTATAGATGAGTAACTATCCCACCAAGCGTTATTATACATAAATGGAAGATCAATGAACCATAGTGGATCGAAATAAATACCGAAGTCATTTCTAAACTCATTACTTACTGGTATAAGAATATTAATAGAATGTTTTGATAATATTTTGAACAATATTACAAATATTTTAGCATCCTCAAATATATAGTTGCAACCCTTCAGCAAGCCAACTATCAGCTTACTGATTACAGAAGTAACTTTGTTAATTAAGGACGAATATTGGTCATTTGAAGGGGGCAATACTATTCTTTCTATTGCCTCAAAAATGCTGCATAATATTTCAAAATTAAATTTATCATGTGATGGGTTTGCGTACTTATCCAATAACTCTGTTAGGAAATGAACTGATTCAAAGCTGCTAGAATCCACTTCAAAATTCCACAAATATGATAGAGATTTAATTGTAAATAACAAAATCTCTAATTCATTAAAGAAAAAAACATTTGAAGTTATGTTACTTAGCTCTTTGTTTTTTTGATACCCTATCAATGAAATCAACTCAAAAATAAACTTTTTTATTAGTGAAAAAACAGCAGTTTTGATTGATTGAATACCACTTTTTATTGAAACTTGAGAAGAAAGTTTATTATGAATTTTAATTATTGATAATAGTGCTTTTTTTCTTACAAAAATATTCCAGTCAAAATGATATAGTGCGCTCATTAGTATATTAATAGACTGGAATGCTCTTTCCAGAATAGTTAAGTTATGAGCACTACAATCACCAAAAATGTATCTTTCCATCCCCAGCTGGTATGCTGCCTCAAACTGTCCTATAACATCAGTTTCATTCAAAAACTGTTGATCCCACATACTCCAGGTCTGATATCTTGAAATTTTCGCGAGCCAGTATTGTGACGAGTCTGCAATTATCCACAATAGATGAGAATTAAAATTAACCGTATTTGCCGTGCGATTCATTGAGATTTGTTCATTTTCACTAGAAATGATTTCTTTGTAATTTCTAGAAAATTGAAGTGGCTGCAACCAAATATTATCGCTATTTGATAACTTCCCTACAAAATGTTTTCTTTGTTGTAAATCGTGAAGGAGAGATAGTCTAGGAACCTCATTCACTTTAATGTTTGCATGAGTAATAGAATTCTGATTGTTCGTAACTCCTTGGGTACAGACTGAAGATGCAATAGAGGCGTTTGATACGGGTACAGAATCGCGTCTATAACCTGATTTAATTTTTTGAGTTTCAAATTTTATTTCCTGAAGAACAGGTAGTTGCGGTTCTATAGTTTCTAATTCACAATTTTTATTTTCTTCGTTTTGAACTATATAAATCAAGGTGTGCCCTGGCCAAAATTTGCCTGTTCCACCCGAAATAGGTATGTGAGATGCTAATTCAGTGCATAGCCATTCGATATCATTTACTGGCTCTGACATGTTCTCGTGATAATTTAGGAGAATTTGACAAAGTATGTTCATATATCCAAATTGCCATGAAGAAATACATCCATTCGAGGAAGCTGAATAATTCTTTTTTTTATTTGGGGCATCAAGTTGATTTAAATTGTTGAAATTATTATCAAGAGC